>NC_140169.1:44794239-44989090 GCF_963971535.1 Notolepis coatsorum | reverse complement strand
GGGAGCCATATCGATACCCCAGTTCGATAATGAATCTTAATTACTGCGATTTGTCCAAGACAATACAATTCAAACGGGCAAAGCAATACTTCAGCCCGTAAAAGGATTGCATCCAATACATTCATTCATCCATTCATATCCAAGGTTGGTTGTTGGTCGTGGTATACGCCCTCATGGGATATATCGCGTTGTTACAATAAGAAGTTAATTAATGCAACATATTCTGAGAGAGTTTAACTTTGGACCCCCCCCCCCCCCCTCCCCATCTTGTTTTAAGAGTTGACTAGAATCGTCAAAACACCACCAAAGATATATAAACACAGAACACCCCAAAGCTTCGGTTGGAAAAGCTGTTTGCTGCATTGTGTCTGCTGCCTAAAACAGAGCCGGTCCCACAGACACAGAGCCGGTCCCACGGAGACAGAGCCGGTCCCACGGAGCCGGTCCCACGGAGCCGGTCCCACAGACACAGAGCCGGTCCCACGGAGCCGGTCCCACGGAGCCGGTCCCACAGACACAGAGCCGGTCCCACAGAGCCCTGGTCGCACGGAGACAGAGCCGGTCCCACAGAGACAGAGCCGGTCCCACGGAGCCGGTCCCACGGAGCCGGTCCCACAGAGCCGGTCCCACAGAGACAGAGCCGGTCCCACGGAGCCGGTCCCACAGACACAGAGCCGGTCCCACAGAGACACAGAGCCGGTCCCACAGACACAGAGCCGGTCCCACAGAGACAGAGAGCCGGTCCCACAGACACAGAGCCGGTCCCACAGAGACACAGAGCCGGTCCCACAGAGACACAGAGCCGGTCCCACAGAGACACAGAGCCGGTCCCACAGAGACAGAGAGCCGGTCCCACAGAGACACAGAGCCGGTCCCACAGAGACACAGAGCCAGTCCCACAGACACAGAGCCGGTCCCACAGAGACACAGAGCCGGTCCCACGGAGACACAGAGCCGGTCCCACAGAGACGGTCCCACAGAGACACAGAGCCGGTCCCACAGAGACAGAGCCGGTCCCACAGAGACAGAGAGCCGGTCCCACAGAGACACAGAGCCGGTCCCACAGAGAGACAGAGCCGGTCCCACAGAGACAGAGCCGGTCCCACAGAGACACAGAGCCGGTCCCACAGAGACACAGAGCCGGTCCCACAGAGAGACAGAGCCGGTCCCACAGAGACACAGAGCCGGTCCCACAGAGACAGAGCCGGTCCCACAGAGACACAGAGCCGGTCCCACAGAGAGACAGAGCCGGTCCCACAGAGACACAGAGCCGGTCCCACGGAGACAGAGCCGGTCCCACAGAGACACAGAGCCGGTCCCACAGAGACAGAGCCGGTCCCACGGAGACAGAGCCGGTCCCACAGAGACAGAGCCGGTCCCACGGAGACAGAGACGGTCCCACAGAGACACAGAGCCGGTCCCACAGAGACAGAGCCGGTCCCACAGACACAGAGCCGGTCCCACAGAGACAGAGAGAGCCGGTCCCACAGAGACAGAGCCGGTCCCACAGAGACAGAGCCGGTCCCACAGAGACAGAGCCGGTCCCACAGACACAGAGCCGGTCCCACAGACACAGAGCTGGTCCCACAGAGACAGAGCCGGTCCCACAGAGACAGAGCTGGTCCCACAGACACAGAGCTGGTCCCACAGAGACAGAGCTGGTCCCACAGAGACAGAGCCGGTCCCACAGAGACAGAGCCGGTCCCACAGAGACAGAGCTGGTCCCACAGAGACAGAGCTGGTCCCACAGAGACAGAGCCGGTCCCACAGAGACAGAGCCGGTCCCACAGACACAGAGCCGGTCCCACAGAGACAGAGCCGGTCCCACAGAGACACAGAGCCGGTCCCACAGAGACAGAGCCGGTCCCACAGAGACACAGAGCCGGTCCCACAGAGACAGAGCCGGTCCCACAGACGTGTCTCATTAGTAATTACACGTCTAAAGTCGGAATAATAATAATAATAGGCCTAATGCAAAAAAAATCTGATATGACTGTAATAGAGTCTCTAATATCATTCAGCGACACTGGTGTGGTCAGCCACTGTCATCATCACCACACCATCACCAGGCTATGCGTTCAAAACGTGCATAATAATAAAACAAATAATAATAAACAGCATTTACGGTTGCATGATTAACTAATAGTCGATCGAATGCAGAAAAGCGACCGTACCGTGTTGTGTTGTGTTCAGCAGCAGCAGCAGCAGCAGCCGGGAGCGAGACGGGAGCGAGACGCCTCTCTGTATGAAGAGCAGCGCAGGTTTAAATACACGTCGTCTCTGATCCACCCAGTAGATCCTGCAGAGAGGGGGCGTGGTCACCGAGAGGGGCGTGTGCACGGGACAGCCGGGGGTGTTCCCGACGAGAGGGGGCGTGGTCACGGAACAGCTGGATTCGCGTGTGTGTGCAACACACGCACCAGCGCAAGCAAATACCGGCAGGCTTATTTATTTGTTTGGACAATGCGACGATTGAGTGTAATAATAATAATAATAATAATAAGCATTGCTCAGGCAGGCTGGAGACGTCACGTGACCTGACCCACCTGACCTGACGACAGCATCAGAGCAGCTCTACAAACAAACAACACGCGAGACGAGTGAGGGTGGGTCAAATGGGACACTTTCCATAATCAACCCCAATGTCTTAACGGCCAACATCCGTTGGGCTACTTAAGTAAATTATGTATGAAAAGGAAATCCCGAAGACACTAATATAAATGTATAGTGTGAGATGGATAAGCTACAGTATGCTATTTGTTTGTTCAGGGGTGAATATACTATTTGATTTATCTATTTATCAATAAAAAAGAAGCCAATTCGAAATCCAGTTTAGTGTCATTGGCCAGTTTGCAAGAGCAGTCTAATTTCCCCAGACTGATAAACCATGTTTAAGGTGCACTGTCTGTCATGCACAATTTGTATTAGGCATAGTCACAGTTTTTCCAACTTCAACATGGGGTCACCAACCTAACCTACGAAAATAGTTAGGAACTTACATCCATAACTATGGTTAGGAACCTAGACGACAGAGTACAGCAACTTGCAATGGGCCTGGTCTACAAGATACACTACACAATACAATACAAATACTGCTCATCTGTATTTTAACTAAATATTAACCGATTTAAAATCGTAACTGTTGGAGCCCGTCCTATGAAGACGATGTTTCTAACTGTGAATATTATGAGTATTTAAAAACTTAAACTGGGATTCGACTGAGAGTCTGGTGACATGGAGAGTAACCAACACTGTACAGTTTTGAGAGTGAACTGTTCCTTCAAATAACCTTCATTCGGGGACAGTAGCGCTATACATTTTATTAGGTTCTTATGGTCATTGGGTTACAATGGTACAGTTTAAGATGCTGCATCTCTCTCTATCTCTCTCTCTCTCGCACTCTCTCTCTCACTCTCCCTCTCTCTCCCTCTCTCTCATTCTCTCTCCAATCTCTCTGTGTCTCTCTCTCTCTCGCGCGCTCTCTCACTCTCCCTCGCGCTCTCTCACTCTCCCTCTCTCTCTCTCACTCTCTCCAATCTCTGTGTCTCTGTCTCTCTCTCGCTCTCTCTCTCTCTCTCCAATCTCTCTCTCTGTGTGTCTCTCTCTCTGTCTCTCTCTCTCTCTTTCACACATATTACACACACAGAGAGATACACACAGGACAATTTCATGCACACGCACACACACACACACACACACGAACACGCATGCAAGTGTAACGGGAAAGCCTGTGAGTCTATCCACAGTCACAGAAACAGGTGTGTTGACGAGTGACTGTGGCAGTGCGGGCTGGTAAATTAAACTCACTTCCTCATAACAGGGTTAACAGACGCATAGGTACGGTAGTTAGGAGTGAATTCACTTCTTAGTGCAGCGGCCTGTGTCGTCGGACGCGGGAGCCCCCTGTTCGACTCCCCCTCGGGACATTAACATTTAACATCAACACAACGCAGACCAATATGATCCGTCACACAAACACACGCACATTTTCTTCATGAAATGCTGTTTTTAGTTTTGTTGATCAACTTCTAATAAGCATGTAGCACATGATCAGTTAAAAAAACATCTAGCCTGTAGCCTACCACTTTATCCTCATATGGACGCTTTTGTATTGACAACATAAACATTCTAAACAGACCCGAGTGAACTTCCTGTTGCAATGTTTGTGTTACTAAACACAATGTTTGTGTTACTAAACACAATGTTTGTGTTACTAAACACAATGTTTGCTAATACTAAACACAATGTTAAAAACAATGTTTACTAATACTAAACACAATGTTTGTGTTACTAAACACAATGTTTACTAATACTAAACACAATGTTTGCTAATACTAAACACAATGTTTGTGTTACTAAACACAATGTTTACTAATACTAAACACAATGTTTGCTAATACTAAACACACTGTTTACTAATACTAAACACAATGTTTGCTAATACTAAACACAATGTTTACTAATACTAAACACAATGTTTACTAATACTAAACACAATGTTAAAAACAATGTTTACTAATACTAAACACAATGTTTGCTAATACTAAACACAATGTTTGCTAATACTAAACACAATGTTTACTAATACTAAACACAATGTTTACTAATACTAAACACAACAGCATTAGAAAACATTGCAACAGGAACTAAACATGAGTCTTTTTAGAATGTTATTGTTGTCACTTTGAAACCGTCTACTACAGAAGTTTGGGGACATTGATGGCATTTCATACTGTATCTGAGAGCTCCATCTAGTACTGGAGGTATTATCAGTTGTCAATAGAGCTCCATCTAGTGTCCAGAAGTGATTCATTGTTCAGACAACTTGTGGTTGAGTCATCAGTTCCATTTAACCCTTTCACTACACTAAAGAAGGTTAACCCTTTCACTACCACACTACATACGGTTAACACTTTCACTACCACTACAGAAGGTTAACCCTTTCACTACCACACTACAGAAGGTTAACCTTTTGCTACTACACTACAGCAGGTTAACCCTTTCGCTTCCACACTACAGACGGTTATCCCTTTCACTACCACACTACAGAAGGTTAGCCCTTTCACTACCACACTACAGAAGGTTAGCCCTTTCACTACCACACTACAGAAGGTTAGCCCTTTCACTACCACACTACAGAACAGAAAGAAGCATAAAATGAGCACATAAAGTCCAGACATAAAATCACAGTTTCTCACATTAGGATCTAACATCCCAACAGGCCACCTTGTTTATGGTTTTATTCAGTTTTAAATAGACAATAATAAAAATAGTAAGATCAAATAGACAGAGTAAAATAGTGCAATAGTGCAGTGCAATAAAATAGTAGAATAGAATAGATCAAATATATATATATATATTTTTTTACAGTGCAATAAAATAGTTCTGGATTACTGTTCAACAGTTCAAAGTCGTCTTTACCTTCTCTGTTTGGTATCCACAGTTTAAAACTTGACAGTCTTCCCTCCTGTTTTATACCCACTTTGACCCTTCGAACCTCCCACTCAGGGCAAACCTCCCTCTCAGGGCAAACCTCCCACTCAGGGTGCAGTTCTCTCTCAGGGTGCAGTTCCCTCTCTCAGGGTGCAGTTCCCTCTCTCAGGGTGCAGTTCTCTCTCTCAGGGTGCAGTTCTCTCTCTCAGGGTGCAGTTCTCTCTCTCAGGGTGCAGTTCCCTCTCTCAGGGTGCAGTTCTCTCTCTCAGGGTGCAGTTCTCTCTCTCAGGGTGCAGTTCCCTCTCTCAGGGTGCAGTTCTCTCTCTCAGGGTGCAGTTCTCTCTCTCAGGGTGCAGTTCTCTCTCTCAGGGTGCAGTTATCTCTCTCAGGGTGCAGTTATCTCTCTCAGGGTGCAGTTCCCTCTCTCAGGGTGCAGTTCCCTCTCTCAGGGTGCAGTTCTCTCTCTCAGGGTGCAGTTCTCTCTCTCAGGGTGCAGTTCTCTCTCTCAGGGTGCAGTTCCCTCTCTCAGGGTGCAGTTCTCTCTCTCAGGGTGCAGTTCCCTCTCTCAGGGTGCAGTTCTCTCTCTCACGGTGCAGTTCTCTCTCAGGGTGCAGTTCCCTCTCTCAGGGTGCAGTTCCCTCTCTCACGGTGCAGTTCTCTCTCAGGGTGCAGTTCCCTCTCTCAGGGTGCAGTTCCCTCTCTCAGGGTGCAGTTCCCTCTCTCAGGGTGCAGTTCTCTCTCTCAGTGTGCAGTTCCCTCTCAGGGTGCAGTTCTCTCTCTCAGGGTGCAGTTCTCTCTCTCAGGGTGCAGTTCTCTCTCTCAGGGTGCAGTTCCCTCTCTCAGGGTGCAGTTCTCTCTCTCAGGGTGCAGTTCCCTCTCTCAGGGTGCAGTTCTCTCTCTCACGGTGCAGTTCTCTCTCAGGGTGCAGTTCCCTCTCTCAGGGTGCAGTTCCCTCTCTCACGGTGCAGTTCTCTCTCAGGGTGCAGTTCCCTCTCTCAGGGTGCAGTTCCCTCTCTCAGGGTGCAGTTCCCTCTCTCAGGGTGCAGTTCTCTCTCTCAGTGTGCAGTTCCCTCTCAGGGTGCAGTTCTCTCTCTCAGGGTGCAGTTCCCTCTCTCAGGGTGCAGTTCTCTCTCTCAGGGTGCAGTTCCCTCTCTCAGGGTGCAGTTCTCTCTCTCAGGGTGCAGTTCCCTCTCTCAGGGTGCACTCAGGGTGCAGTTCTCTCTCTCGGGGTGCAGTTCCCTCTCTCAGGGTGCAGTTCTCTCTCTCAGGGTGCAGTTCCCTCTCTCAGGGTGCAGTTCCCTCTCTCAGGGTGCAGTTCCCTCTCTCAGGGTGCAGTTCTCTCTCATGGTGCAGTTCCCTCTCTCAGGGTGCAGTTCTAGGCCTGGGTCCTACACAGTTTTAAAGCCTGACAGTCTCTTGTTTGATACCCACACAGTTTAATACCTGACAGTTTTGAACCTGTAATAAAAAGTACCGGTAAGTGTATTAGAAGGCTATGCTGAAGAGGTACGTCTTTAGCTTATTTGAAAAAATATTAAGAGATCTAGCTTCCCTAATGTCCATAGGTAGTGTGTTCCATAACTTTGGTGCATAGTTTGCAAAGGCTGCATCCCCGATTTCCCTTAGACTGTGGCTTGGAACCTTCAATAGACCAGTAGTAGATGATCGCAATATTCTAGGAGGCACATAGTTGACTAGAGAATTTGCAATGTAGCTTGGTCTTGTTCCATTTAGTGCTTTGTATATAAGGAGGAGGACCTTGAAATCAATTCTAAATGTTACCGGAAGCCAGTTTAGGTTAACTAATACTGGACTGATGTGGTCTCTCCTCTTGGTTCTAGTTAGTAGCCTAGCTGCCGAGTTTTGAATAAGTTGGAGTCGTTCTGTGGTTTTCTTTGGGAGGCCGGTGAGGAGTGCATTACAGTAGTCAAGTCGGCTTGAGATAAAGGCATGGATCAGTTTTTCAGCGTCTTTTTGATTGATAAACGGCCATACCTTAGCTATGTTTCTAAGGTGGAAAAATTATGTTTTTGTCACCTTGTTGATGTGTGATTTAAAGCTTAGGTCTGAGTCTATTATAACACCAAGACTTGTAACTTCGGGTTTGATCCAAGGAGTAAGTTGCCCCATATTGCTCTGTAACATTTCTCTTTTTGTTATAGGACCGACTAGTAGGATTTCAGTTTTGCCCGCATTTAATTTTAGGAAGTTGTTCGTCATCCATTTGTTTATTGCTAAGAGACGGGCGGAAATGGAGTTAATAGCTGTGTGATGGGAGCGAGCAAGGGAGAGAATCAGAAGTGCCTTTCCTGCGAGGTCGCCCCGTCACTCCTCACCGTCTTGGACCAGGCAGCTAGTCCAGCGGTGCTGTGCGGCCGAATTGGAGAAATCGCAGGGCAGTGAGACGGTGGCGCTTCACCGTGGAGATGAAGAGGTTCCTCATCATCACTCAGGGGATCAGGAGACAGCGGCGAGGTCAGCCTCCTTTTCTTTGGCCCCAATCCTTTGGTCTCCACGAGGCCCAGGAGGATGGCTTGCTACTAGCGGCTAGCGTTAGCCTCGGAGGGTAATCACCAGCCAGCGAAGCCACGCAGCTACACTGGAGGGCCCGATCTGGGGAAGCTGCTCCCTGGATAACACCATGCTCGCCAGAAGAGGGTAATCCTGGGGCGTCGAAGCATTCTGACCGTGGAGTATAACGGTTTGAGAGCAGCGGGGAGTCCATGGGGTGGAAGAGAGGTAGGGATACCTTTCTTTTCCCCCTCACAACAGTCGCCCAGGAGGAGCGAGCAGGCGAGGGGACAGCTTACCGGAGGGAGAGAGAGAATTCTACTAAAACTGAATCAAACCATAAACAAGGTGGTCTGTTGGGATGTTGGATCCTAATGTGAAAAACTGTGATTTTATACCCTTGCTATTATTTGACTTATTAGTACGTATATTTGTATATCTTGTATGTCATAAATGTCACTATGAATTGAAAATGGAGGACCCTGATGTAAACAAGACGAAAGTCTTTCTCTGGTCTGCATCCCCTTAACAATTGTTTGTATTGAGCTGTACTGTACTGTACCCATTCTGCAATCTGGTAATAAAGTTTTCAATCAATCAATCATTTGGTTCAGCAGAGATGTACAATTGTGTGTCATCTGCGTAACTATGGAAACATACATTGTGTTTTCTAATGATGTCTCCGAATGGCAGCATGTATAGTGAGAATAATAATGGAAATGGGCCAAGGCAGCTCCCCTGTGGAACTCCGAAGTAGGTGTCATGTTTCATACCTTAGCTATGTTTCTAAGGTGGAAAAATTATGTTTTTGTCACCTTGTTGATGTGTGATTTAAAGCTTAGGTCTGAGTCTATTATAACACCAAGACTTGTAACTTCGGGTTTGATCCAAGGAGTAAGTTGCCCCATATTGCTCTGTAACATTTCTCTTTTTGTTATAGGACCGACTAGTAGGATTTCAGTTTTGCCCGCATTTGTTTATTGCTAAGAGACGGGCGGAATAATAATAATAATAATAATAATAATAATAATAATAATAATAATAATAATAATAATAATAATAATAATAATAATAATAATAATAATAATAATAATAATAATAATAATAATAATAATAATAATAATAATAATAATAATAATAATAATAATAAATTGAATTTGTATTGCACTTTTTGTTTGCTGGGATCCCAAAGTGCTACAGGGTTAAAAACAGTTAAAAAATGTAATAATTATTAGTCAAATTTTTTTAATACAGAATAAAAATAAGATACAAATAGAACATAGTTAAAAACATAGTATAAACAGAAAATTTAAAACAACAGCAAAAGAAAAAAATTATAATATCACAAGAAAAAAAAAGAAAAAAAAGCTAACAGTCAAAGGCCTTTTTAAACAGGTTTTCAGGCCTGTTTTAAAAGAGTCCAGGCTCTGTGGTGCCCCCTGCTGGATGGGGAGGCTGTTCCACAGGCGTGGTGCAGCCGTGCAGACGGCTCGGCCCCCCATGGTGCAGAGCCGGGTACTGGGGACCTAGAGGAGCAGGCTAGCGGCACGGTGGTGTAGTGGTTAACACTGTCGCCTCACAGCAAGAAGGTCCAGGGTTCGATTCCCGCTTGGGGACCAGGTTTCCATGATGCCAGGTACCCAGGTGGGGTATCTCCCAGGCCTTTCTGTGTGGAGTTTGCATGTTCTCCCCCCCGTGCTCGCAAGGGTTTCCCCCCGATAAGATAAAACCCAATGGAAAAACATGCACAACAACAGATCGCTAACGCTGTGGCGTCCTTGGCTACCTGCAGATCTGAGGGTCCCCCAGGGTGCAGAGCCTGGTACTGGGGACCCAGAGGAGCAGGCTACCTGCAGATCTGAGGGTCCCCCAGGGTGCAGAGCCTGGTACTGGGGACCCAGAGGAGCAGGCTACCTGCAGATCTGAGGGTCCCCCAGGGTGCAGAGCCTGGTACTGGGGACCCAGAGGAGCAGGCTACCTGCAGATCTGAGGGTCCCCCAGGGTGCAGAGCCTGGTACTGGGGACCCGGAGGAGCAGGCTACCTGCAGATCTGAGGGTCCCCCAGGGTGCAGAGAGGAGCAGGCTACCTGCAGATCTGAGGGTCCCCCAGAGTGCAGAGAGGAGCAGGCTACCTGCAGATCTGAGGGTCCCCCAGGGTGCAGAGAGGAGCAGGCTACCTGCAGATCTGAGGGGACGGGTGGAGGACTGTGGAGTGATGAGTTCCTGAAGGTAGAGGGGTGCGTGTCTGTTTATTCAGTTATGGGTGAGCATCAGGATTTTGTAGTTGATCCGGGATGAGACGGGGAGCCAGTGTAGTGAGTGGAGGATGGGGGTCATGTGATCGTGTTTACGGACTCTCATCAGGATCCTGGCAGCGCTGAGCAGTTTCAATGCTATGGTGCGTTCTGAAGCCTGATTGAAATTCCTCCATGATGTTGTTTTCTTTGAGAAAGGAGTTTATTTGTATTGAGACATTTTTTTCAAGTATCTTGCTGATGAATGGGAGGTTGGATATCAGCCTATAGTTGGTCAGTACATTACTGTCTAGTTTGGGTTTCTTTAGTAAGGGTCTTACGACAGCTGTTTTGAATGCGTCTGGGAGAATACCTGTCAGAAGCGATGCATTTATAATATTTAGGACATGACTTGCAATACTCGAATATTCGCTTAAAAAATGCTGTGGGTATAGGGTCAATACAGGAAGTGGAGGAGTTACATTCCATGACAGTTTTTTTTTATCCACGTTTTTCGCTTTTTCTATTTCTTTCTCCCATCCCAATTACCCGCTGTGCCAATTCTCCACTCCCCTGTCTTGAACGTTGCTCGCATATGCCCCCCACTGGCCGGTTGTAGGGAGGATAGAAGCCTTGCATCACGTGTCCCCTCCGATACACGAGGAGGCAGCCTGTCACATCTTTTCACCTGCCAGCACGGACTCTCATTGGCGAGGTGTAACGTGTGGGAGGCTCACACTACCCCCGCCATTTCCTGTCTCTGCTGTGCAGGCGTCCCCCAACCGACCTGTAGGAGTCGCTGTCCACAACATCCAGATTACCACCCATCGACTTCCACCCGCTCACTCTGCCAATTGAGTTAGTATGACAACTGGCCCAAGCCAGAGGCAACGCCGACAGCCGGAGTCGAACCCGGTGTCTCTTGCGTTGGTGACGAGCGCAATGTCCGCTGCGCCACCCAGCCGCCTATTCCATGACAGTTTTGTAAAGCTCAGCAAACTTTCCTATGGTTACTTTTTCACAGGGTTTGCTGATGGTGTCCATGTTTGTATCAGGACTAATGCTGGCTCTAATTGAAGTTATTTTGTTATTGAAGAATAACGCTAGTTCTTCACATTTTGATGCAGATGACTGTGGAGGGGTGGGGGCAGTGTTGAGTAGCTGGTCGATGGCTGAGAATAATATTCTAGAGTTTCCAACATTCTCTGTGATAATCTTAGAAAAATAGTCCTTTCTTGCCTCTCGTATTTCTTTGTTAAAGGCAGTCATGGCTTCCTTATATATATCACAGTGGACTGTGAGCTTGGTTTTCCTCCATTTTCGTTTAGCAGCTCTACAGATTATCTTTGTCTGACCAACACTGCTATTATTTAACTCTTTTTGTGCACTCCCCCCCACCTTCCCCCCCCCCTCCCACTCCCCCCCCCCCCCCCTACAGCCCTGTAACAACCCCAACCCACTCCCCCCTCCTTCCGTAAATGGCGCTGCCTATGACGGCTGCCAGTCTGTTTGCGGTGGTGAATATGCATATGTTTGTCTCAAGGCTCTGTACCATTATTACTATCTAAAATGTAATAATTGTGGAATATTACTGTAATGAGCTGTATGTGTATGATCCAAGCGTCCTATGATCCTCATAGGAGCATAACAGAAAAAAGCATTCCATGTGAAGGTATTCTGTATCTTTGCATGTCAACTAATAAAGAAACTTGAACTTGAAACGTTCTCTGCCAACAACGATTATACGTTATTGGCCGCCAATCATTGAACGCCAACCACGTATATATATGTTATTCTTTTATTCGCTATTTCCATTCATTATCCATCCAGGGAGCCTGGTGTTACCATAGGGCAGTGTTTCTCAAAGTGGGGGGCGCGCCCCCCAGGGGGGGCGCAGAGGCATGACAGGGAGGGCCTTGAGATTTGCAGTTGCAGCTGCACTGTTCTCCATGAAAATACCATTTCTCAAAATCTGAAAATCATTATTTAATAAAACACAGAAAAGGATCACCAAGTTACTCTGGATAAAAAAAACCTTTACAGACAACATTGAGACAAAGCTTCCTGACACATCTCCATCCAAACTCTTGGAAGAACTCTTTGAAAGTATCTCATGATGCAGCAGTTAAGGTGTTGATACCATTCAGCACCACATACAGTATCTGTGTGAAGCTGGCTTTTCATCCATGACAGCTCTGAAAACAAAATATAGGGCCAAGTTGAGCCTTGAGGATGACATGCATGTTGCCTTGTCAAAGACTGACAGCAATAAAGACTGTTTGCTTATTTCCTATGTTCGCTTTGTAAATTCCCAGTCACTGAGTGAAGATCTGCTGTTTTGCAAATATGTCAAAAACAGAGCGACAGCTGATGAGCTCTTCAAAATGATTGACAGTTACCTGACAGAACATGGACTGAAATGGGAGAACTGTGTGGGCTTTTGCTCTGACGGTGCGCAGGCCATGGCAGGGAAAAGGAGGGGGCTACAGGCGCACATCAAGGGGGTCTCGCCAAACGCGCAATGGACGCTCAGACACTGAGTGAATTCTGGCTTGGTGTGGAGAGGGAGCATCCACTCATAGGGCAGAGGGCTGTGGGCATCCTTCTTCCCTTCGCCACATCCTATCTCTGTGAGATTGGATTTTCAGCTGTTGCTTCACTGAAGACAAAGCACAGGTCTAAGCTCAACATTGAGCATGACTTGAGAGTGGCAGTATCAAGCCTGCAACCTCGTTTTGAAAAGATGTGCAGTGCAAAACAGGCTCATTGCAGCCACTAATGCTGTGATGACTCACATCATTTACTTACATGTTCTCTTTTTTTGCACAAATTGCAAAGTTCTTTCACAAGTTTTCACAAATTTTTCACAAAGTTTTCTATCTATTTATTTTTAAAGCAGTGTCCTTGAATTGTATTGCAATGTTACAAGATGTCTCTATTTTTGAAAAAGCAGTCTTGAGTGTCCATTGAATTGTATTGCAATGTTACAAGATGTCTCTATTTTTTTAAAAGCACAGTCTTTGAGTGTGTATTGGACTGTATTGTTATGTTGTTGCACAATTGCACAGTTGTAAAGTGGTTGCACAATTTGAAAGGTCACGATATTGGTGTTATTTCAATAAATTTAAACATGGCCCATTTCATGACTATTTTGTTGGGGCGAGGGGGGGGGGGCCCAAAATATTTTGGTCCGCCAAAGGGGGGCCTGACAGAAAAAGTTTGAGAAGCACTGCCATAGGGAATGAGTCTGAGATCGCAAAAGTCCAATACCGCCGCCTGGTGGGATGCGGCCGGTATTGCACTTCCTTTGAAACTCTCTGTATTGGGCTGTGCATCGATTATATTGGTCCGGGCGGACTTTTCTAGTAACCTGAACCAAGGGCTTCACCCGATCGCATTGAATCGTTTTCGGGACCCCCGATTCATTATGCTGTGGTGGGTTATGTCGTGGGCCAAATGGACATACGATCTACCAGATGGCAATCAAATAATTGGAATATTCTTTTTGGAATCCCACCGGCCACAGGTAAGAGCAATTTAACGTAAATTTCAGCTTGATTGTGCCTTGTTTTCATAGCCATCGCCCTGATCAGCGTATGTTGTTGTACTAACGAATGCCATTATTGACAATCAATTAATCAGAAATGACCCCCCCATCATGCATTCATGATGGAACATAATATACTGATCATATGCATTTGAATTTTTAAGTGTAGCGTGTGTAGGGACGAAATGACAATGGATAATATATAATACACGTCACAGGCTATTACTAGCCTCCCAGGAATTACCCTAAACCGCTCTAAAACCATACTTATATTCACCACGGTATAAAACGAGAATGTATGGATGGAATATAGCTATAATATAGAATATAGTTATAGCCCTGCAAACAAGGTGACCGACTCCATTGGTTTAATGCGTGGCAGCACATAGTCATATCCCGTTCCCAGCGTGGCAGAGAAACCAGAAAAGTTTTAACCATGGGGAGATTTTGTCACTTGACTTTTTTTTTTACCTTTACCTGTTCCACCCGACGGGGTCGGTACCGACCCAAAAATGGCATATGGTCATAAATCAATCTTTTTCAGAGTGTTGCATATTTTTGTGATTTTTTAATCAAAAGTTTTCAAGTATTAACATCACTAACATGTCACAAAAGCATGTAGAATGTATATTATCATCAATACGTTAGTTTAGCAATAGGTTAAAAGTGCCATTAGATAGTTTTAACTTCTCGATTTGCTGAAGTCTATTACAAGACAGTGACCATTTTGGAAAATTTGAATCATGGGAATTGTAGTATTTTGTAGAGGGGATGCATAGCTGTGGATCAGCGTTGGAATTATTCCGAACTACACTTCCTGTCAGATACTGTGGGGGTTCAAAGTTCAGCGTTCTGAATGAATTATTTCAATAACTGTTATTATTCGGGATAATAAGCCACAAAAGGTAACGTTTTTGACAAATATTGAAACACAGTTAGTTTCTCCTCCCTATTGTTAGCATGTAGCAACAATTAGATCTGAAATTAGTTTCAAAATGGTTGCACTGTGGTGAAAATAAAAAGGTACAGTAAATTACAGTAGATATCATTATCTGTTCTTATACACGCCTGGTGATACTAAATCCAAATTGGGCATTTGAAAGATAATATATGTATATATATATAAATGTGCGAATTGGCTATAATAAGGTAATTTATAAGCATCATATTCTATATTCTATAATAATATTTCAAATTGCATTGGTCCGGATGGGAGAATTCAGTACTGTATCTACAGAACCTTCTGTTTAATCATCTTCCCTTTATTAATTTCCTTAGATTCTTTTGTACACATGATCTCAAGAAGGTACTGAACAAGATCAGTTTAAGTTTGGTCATTATTATTGTTACAAAGGGTCAGATTAAACTGAATATATATATTTATTGCCTGAGATCCCATGTATAGTATCTGCATATCGTTTGATATCCCCTGTATATTCCTTGTACAATATGCACGGAATATCCCTTTAGTCTAGCAGGACAGACCATAATATTCATTCCTCTATTGGAAGCGATCCCATGGCGCCAGGTACCGAGTAAAGCCTTGCCCACTCGAGCTGACTTGAAAGCTGCCGCCGGGACTCGCCCAAACATGCCCGCTTTTCGCCCATGGCTATGAGACCGAGAGGCGACAGAAATGAGATAGGCACTATTTGTCCACCGTGGATATAAATATGGCGCAAGAATACAGAACCCCCCTTGCAGTTCCTCTTCAGTTCGCCTTCAGTTCAGTCTGGTTCAGTTACCAAGTAAAGCCTTACCCACTACGTAACGTGAGGTATAGCAGGGCTCGTATCGCCCAAGATAGAATCGTGTTATCCTAAATACGTCTGTTTGTCGTATCGTTCTCTATATATTAGTAAACCTTCATTACGAGTCAAAGACCACGTGAAGTGGGTAATTGTGTGTCTATAATAGAGCACTTATTGCCGCGTGCTAATAGTACAGTAACGTCAAGTTCAGCCGTGCACTACCGCACCGGAGAGGATATCTACACCGGAGCAGCAGCACCACGGAGGACTTACACCCCGCCAGCGGTGCCACTCTCCGGGCAAGGATTATCATTCTCCATTCTTCACCACGCTGCTGGAAGCAGGGAACCGTCTACACCCCCTGCTGTGGGATCCACGTGCCCGTGGGACCACCGCCCAAGCCCGTCTCTGCCGGAGCAGAGACTTGACAGCTCTCATCTGCGCGGAGCGCACCCTGGGATCACCACTGCTTTCCCCGCTGCCACAGGGGTGACATCGCCCCCCTTGAACCCTGGCCTTGCATAGAGCTTTGGCCCCCTCTGCTGGCTTACAACCGGTAGTACACCCTTTCCCAGAATAACCAGATCTACTCACTTAATATCCATTACTGATTTGACTGCACATTCTTTGCCTTATAAGCGCAATCTAAATACTGTAAACAAGCCCCTTTATGTAATAAATATTGTAAACTAGTATTTTGTGTGGAAAACCTGTTATTGTGCGAGTGTCGTCATCTAGAATACCTTTGTACGGTGTTGGCCAGCAATGTACAAGTCGGTAGTGATTCAATGATATCAGTACTTGATTAATACAGTCAGGGAATTGTACCCCTCAGTTACAATTATCATGGTGTTATTCACTGTCAAAGATTCAAAGAAAAATCATAATTCATATTCTCCTTTGTTTCATCACAATTTAAGCAAGCCTAGTAATAGACACAATATTTCTGACACTGTGAATACATTCCATGAGGTCCATAGATGTACCTAGATACCAAGAATATGCAAATAGCCCTTGTAGAAGTGGAGCAATATTCCATTTACCTAGGTATATATTTTAGGCAAAAATAATGGACCGACATAACCGAAATAAGGTTAATGGACCGACAGCATCCAGTGTATATGATACACTGATTTTCAACCATGCAGATACACTGATTTTCAACCATGCAGTTTAAAGAACAGTCCAGGCTGGATGGTTCAGTTTGTCTCATGATGTTTGAGAACTTCTCTTCTGCGATGTCATCTAGTACTCTTCGCTTTTCAAAAGTTACCTTTTTTGTCTGTTAAGTTTAGGTTAGCATTGAAGAATACACGGTGATGGTCAGATATAGGTAATTCGATTACTGATACATTATCAATGTTCAGCCTTGTTGTCATCACTAAGTCGAGGGTGTTACCATGTTGGTGAGTGGGTTAATTTACATGTTGTATAAGCTCAAAGCTGTCCAGTAGGTTGGTAAGCTCAATAGCCTTGGGGTCGTTCTTTATTATTTATATGAATATTCAGATCTCCATGTATGATTAATCTTTCACATCTAATGATACTGACTGAGATTAGCTCTGAGAATTCCTGCAGAAATATTGATTGAGTATTTTGGTGGTTGTCAGTGATTTTGTGATGGGGGGTGTGGCCGGCCTTGGCTGAGCGATGATGTGTTTGATGTTACTAAGTGTTACAGTAGGTGTCTTGAGTCTGATAGTAGTGAGAACAGGAACAGCATGGTTTGTTATTGGAACAAATTGATAGCAGTAGTTTGGGTGTGAGGTGGGGGGCGTGGTGGGGGGGGTGAGGTGGGGGTGTGAGGTGGGGGGCGTGGTGGGGGGGGTGAGGTGGGGGTGAGGTGGGGGGGTGAGGTGGGGGGTGAGGTGGGGGGCGTGGTGGACGCTTCGGAGGTTGCAGTTGCGGGCTGTTGAGGAAAGATGGCGGAATAGTTAATTTTTTTGTTGTTTTGGAGATGAGATGCCTGGCTGTAAATCCGACCAGCATTTACCAGTTTGACAATTTTTGGTGTGAAAGGCAGGTGGGGGAGGAGATGAGAGGGGGGGGGGGAGCAGGGGTGAGGAGGGGGGAAGGGGGGTTAGGTACAGGGGTGAGGAGGGAGAGGGGGGGGGGAGCAGGGGTGAGGAGGGAGAGGGGGGGGGAGCAGGGGTGAGGAGGGAGAGGGGGGAAGGGGGGTTAGGTACAGGGGTGAGGAGGGAGAGGGGGGGGGGGAGCAGGGGTGAGGAGGGAGAGGGGGGAAGGGGGGTTAGGTACAGGGGGGAGGAGATGAGAGGGGGGGGGGGAGCAGGGGTGAGGAGGGGGGAAGGGGGGTTAGGTACAGGGGTGAGGAGGGAGAGGGGGGGGGAGCAGGGGTGAGGAGGGAGAGGGGGGGGGGAGCAGGGGTGAGGAGGGAGAGGGGGGAAGGGGGGTTAGGTACAGGGGTGAGGAGGGAGAGGGGGGGGGGCAGGGGTGAGGAGGGAGAGGGGGGAAGGGGGGTTAGGTACAGGGGTGAGGAGGGAGAGGGGGGGGGGGGGGTTAGGTACAGGGGTGAGGAGGGAGAGGGGGGAAGGGGGTTAGGTACAGGGGTGAGGAGGGAGAGGGGGGGGGGTTAGGTACAGGGGTGAGGAGGGAGAGGGGGGGGGGGGTTAGGTACAGGGGTGAGGAGGGAGAGGGGGGGGGTTAGGTACAGGGGTGAGGAGGGAGAGGGGGGGGGGTTAGCTACAGGGGTGAGGAGGGAGAGGGGGGGGGGGGTTAGGTACAGGGGTGAGGAGGGAGAGGGGGGAAGGGGGGTTAGGTACAGGGGTGAGGAGGGAGAGGGGGGGGGTTAGGTACAGGGGTGAGGAGGGAGGGGGGGGGGGGTTAGGTACAGGGGTGAGGAGGGAGAGGGGGGGGGTTAGGTACAGGGGTGAGGAGGGAGGGGGGGGGGGGTTAGGTACAGGGATGAGGAGGGAGAGGGGTGGGGGGAGCAGGGGTGAGGAGGGAGAGGGGGGAAGGGGGGTTAGGTACAGGGGTGAGGAGGGAGAGGGGGGGGGTTAGGTACAGGGGTGAGGAGGGAGAGGGGGGGGGGGTTATGTACAGGGGTGAGGAGGGAGAGAGGGGGGGGGGGTTAGGTACAGGGGTGAGGAGGGAGAGGGGGGGGGGGGGTTAGGTACAGGGGTGAGGAGGGAGAGGGGGAAGGGGGGTTAGGTACAGGGGTGAGGAGGGAGAGGGGGGGGGGGTTAGGTACAGGGGTGAGGAGGGAGAGGGGGGGGGGTTAGGTACAGGGGTGAGGAGGGAGAGGGGGGGGGGGTTAGGTACAGGGGTGAGGAGGGAGGGGGGGGGGGGGTTAGGTACAGGGGTGAGGAGGGAGAGGGGGGGGGGAGCAGGGGTGAGGAGGGAGAGGGGGGGGGTTAGGTACAGGGGTGAGGAGGGAGAGGGGGGGGGGTTAGGTACAGGGGTGAGGAGGGAGAGGGGGGGGGGTTAGGTACAGGGGTGAGGAGGGAGAGGGGGGGGGGGTTAGGTACAGGGGTGAGGAGGGAGAGGGGGGGGGGGGTTAGGTACAGGGGTGAGGAGGGAGAGGGGGGGGGGGTTAGGTACAGGGGTGAGGAGGGAGAGGGGGGGGTTAGGTACAGGGGTGAGGAGGGAGAGGGGGGGGGGGTAGGTACAGGGGTGAGGAGGGAGAGGGGGGGGGGTTAGGTACAGGGGTGAGGAGGGAGAGGGGGGAAGGGGGGTTAGCTACAGGGGTGAGGAGGGAGAGGGGGGGGGTTAGGTACAGGGGTGAGGAGGGAGGGGGGGGGGGGTTAGGTACAGGGGTGAGGAGGGAGAGGGGGGGGGAGCAGGGGTGAGGAGGGAGAGGGGGGGGTTAGGTACAGGGGTGAGGAGGGAGAGGGGGGGGGTTAGGTACAGGGGTGAGGAGGGAGAGGGGGGAAGGGGGGGGTTAGGTACAGGGGTGAGGAGGGAGAGGGGGGGGGGGGTTAGGTACAGGGGTGAGGAGGGAGAGGGGGGGGGGGTTAGGTACAGGGGTGAGGAGGGAGAGGGGGGGGGGGTTAGGTACAGGGGTGAGGAGGGAGAGGGGGGGGGGGTTAGGTACAGGGGTGAGGAGGGAGAGGGGGGGGGGTTAGGTACAGGGGTGAGGAGGGAGAGGGGGGGGGTTAGGTACAGGGGTGAGGAGGGAGAGGGGGGGGGGGGTTAGGTACAGGGGTGAGGAGGGAGAGGGGGGGGGGGTTAGGTACAGGGGTGAGGAGGGAGAGGGGGGGGGGGGGTTAGGTACAGGGGTGAGGAGGGAGAGGGGGGGGGGTTAGGTACAGGGGTGAGGAGGGAGAGGGGGGGGGGGTTAGGTACAGGGGTGAGGAGGGAGAGGGGGGGGGGTTATGTACAGGGGTGAGGAGGGAGAGGGGGGGGGGGTTAGGTACAGGGGTGAGGAGGGAGAGGGGGGGGGGGGGTTAGGTACAGGGGTGAGGAGGGAGAGGGGGGGGGGGTTAGGTACAGGGGTGAGGAGGGAGAGGGGGGGGGGGGTTAGGTACAGGGGTGAGGAGGGAGAGGGGGGGGGGTTAGGTACAGGGGTGAGGAGGGAGAGGGGGGGGGGGGTTAGGTACAGGGGTGAGGAGGGAGAGGGGGGGGGTTAGGTACAGGGGTGAGGAGGGAGAGGGGGGGGGGTTATGTACAGGGGTGAGGAGGGAGAGGGGGGGGGGGTTAGGTACAGGGGTGAGGAGGGAGAGGGGGGGGGTTAGGTACAGGGGTGAGGAGGGAGGGGGGGGGGGGTTAGGTACAGGGGTGAGGAGGGAGAGGGGGGGGGGAGCAGGGGTGAGGAGGGAGAGGGGGGGGGTTAGGTACAGGGGTGAGGAGGGAGAGGGGGGGGGGTTAGGTACAGGGGTGAGGAGGGAGAGGGGGAAGGGGGGGTTAGGTACAGGGGTGAGGAGGGAGAGGGGGGGGGGTTAGGTACAGGGGTGAGGAGGGAGAGGGGGGGGTTAGGTACAGGGGTGAGGAGGGAGGGGGGGGGGGTTAGGTACAGGGGTGAGGAGGGAGAGGGGGGGGGGGGTTAGGTACAGGGGTGAGGAGGGAGATGGGGGGGGGGGGTTAGGTACAGGGGTGAGGAGGGAGAGGGGGGGGGGGTTATGTACAGGGGTGAGGAGGGAGAGGGGGGGGGGGTTAGGTACAGGGGTGAGGAGGGAGAGGGGGGGGGGGGTTATGTACAGGGGTGAGGAGGGAGAGGGGGGGGGGGTTAGGTACAGGGGTGAGGAGGGAGAGGGGGGGGGGGTTAGGTACAGGGGTGAGGAGGGAGAGGGGGGGGGGGGGTTAGGTACAGGGGTGAGGAGGGAGAGGGGGGGGGGTTAGGTACAGGGGTGAGGAGGGAGAGGGGGGGGGGGTTAGGTACAGGGGTGAGGAGGGAGATGGGGGGGGGGGTTAGGTACAGGGGTGAGGAGGGAGAGGGGGGGGGGTTAGGTACAGGGGTGAGGAGGGAGAGGGGGGGGGGTTAGGTACAGGGGTGAGGAGGGAGAGGGGGGGGGTTAGGTACAGGGGTGAGGAGGGAGAGGGGGGGGGGGTTAGGTACAGGGGTGAGGAGGGAGAGGGGGGGGTTAGGTACAAGGGTGAGGAGGGAGAGGGGGGAAGGGGGGTTAGGTACAGGGGTGAGGAGGGAGAGGGGGGGGGGGTTAGGTACAGGGGTGAGGAGGGAGGGGGGGGGGGGGGTTAGGTACAGGGGTGAGGAGGGAGAGGGGGGGGGGGTTATGTACAGGGGTGAGGAGGGAGAGGGGGGGGGGTTAGGTACAGGGGTGAGGAGGGAGAGGGGGGGGGGGTTAGGTACAGGGGTGAGGAGGGAGAGGGGGGGGGGGGTTAGGTACAGGGGTGAGGAGGGAGAGGGGGGGGGGGTTAGGTACAGGGGTGAGGAGGGAGAGGGGGGGGGGGTTAGGTACAGGGGTGAGGAGGGAGATGGGGGGGGGGGTTAGGTACAGGGGTGAGGAGGGAGAGGGGGGGGGGGGTTAGGTACAGGGGTGAGGAGGGAGAGGGGGGGGGGGTTAGGTACAGGGGTGAGGAGGGAGAGGGGGGGGGTTAGGTACAGGGGTGAGGAGGGAGAGGGGGGGGGGTTAGGTACAGGGGTGAGGAGGGAGAGGGGGGGGGGTTAGGTACAGGGGTGAGGAGGGAGAGGGGGAAGGGGGGTTAGGTACAGGGGTGAGGAGGGAGAGGGGGGGGGGGGGGGGTTAGGTACAGGGGTGAGGAGGGAGGGGGGGGGGGGGTTAGGTACAGGGGTGAGGAGGGAGAGGGGGGAAGGGGGGTTAGGTACAGGGGTGAGGGAGGGGGAGGGGGGAAGGGGGGTTAGGTACAGGGGTGAGGAGGGAGAGGGGGGGGGGTTAGGTACAGGGGTGAGGAGGGAGAGGGGGGGGGTTAGGTACAGGGGTGAGGAGGGAGAGGGGGGGGGTTAGGTACAGGGGTGAGGAGGGAGAGGGGGGGGGGTTATGTACAGGGGTGAGGAGGGAGAGGGGGGGGTTAGGTACAGGGGTGAGGAGGGAGAGGGGGGGGGGTTAGGTACAGGGGTGAGGAGGGAGAGGGGGGGGGGGGTTAGGTACAGGGGTGAGGAGGGAGAGGGGGGAAGGAGTGCCTGGTACTTTGGTGATGACCTGGCAAGAGGGAGGGGCGAGGAGGAGAGTGACACAAGGGAGGAAAGATGGGGGGGGGGGCTGGGGGGGGAGGGGCGCCCTGCGTTTTAGGGTTGTTGATGGGGAGGGGGATCCCCAATCAAGAGGGAGGGGGGAGGAGGAGAGTGACACAGGGGGGGAAAGGCTCGGGGGGAAGGGCGACGGTGATCGCCGATATACTGCCTTGACATGGATACGGGGGGAGCTGGGGGGGGGGGGGCGCTGTTAGTTCTGCTGTTAGTTCTGCTGTAATCCTGTGGCTGTCCTCCAGGGGGAGCTGTTAGTTCTGCTGTAATCATGTGGCTGTCCTCCAGGGGGAGCTGTTAGTTCTGCTGTAATCCTGTGGCTGTCCTCCAGGGGGAGCTGTTAGTTCTGCTGTAATCCTGTGGCTGTCCTCCGCGATCCGATCCAGTCGTTCCGACCCCTCAGCAATCAGCTTGCTCTGTATGTCCTCCGATAGCGATTCTATGGTCTTGACGTCATCAGAGTTAGGTTGTGTTATTGTACTGTCTGTCTTAGAGCTTGTTGCAAGGCCGTTGTCGATGGAGTAGAACATGTGGGAAGTGAACATTTTTCCTCCATATCTGTTCAGAGAAAATCCATTCCTTTGGAACAACTGTTCACGTCTCCAGAACATGTAGAAGTTTGCAATGTAATTGACATTGTGTAGCACACAAGCAGTTGAGAGCCATTTGTTTATAGCTGGAGAAGTCTGCTGAATCTTTCAGTCAATTTATTTGGCACTGATGTGCGATTCAATGTTTGTAGAATCCAGCATTTTCAGCAATTCATTAAAATCACATTTCAGATTTTCAGACTGTCGACTTGAGATGTCATTTGCTCCTACGTGGATGATTCATTTCCTAGCTGTTGTGTTTTCCAATAGAATCTTTGGAATGTGCTTTGTTATTTCACAAACAGTTCCATCAGGGTAGCAGTATATCTTTGTATCTCTCTTTTTGTTGATATGGCCTACAGCAGAATCACCTATTATCAGCG
Organism: Notolepis coatsorum; assembly: GCF_963971535.1. NCBI lineage: Eukaryota > Metazoa > Chordata > Actinopteri > Aulopiformes > Paralepididae > Notolepis > Notolepis coatsorum. The sequence continues at coordinate 44,966,022 of NC_140169.1, read as the reverse complement.
TTGTTGGTACAATGTTTTCCTGTTCGTCAGTGTGCTGCGGCCTGTTCTTTTCCTCAGGGCCAGGGCGTTTCCTACCGTTAGCTTGTTGTTCATTAGCTTCTGTGTCTTTATCATTAGCCAGTAGCTGTGGTGGCTTGTCCACTGTTCCACGGCGCCTCATTCTTCCAGAGAGGCGTGGGGTTGATGGCTGGGGGGTCCGATGATAATCCTGGTTCATGCAGTAGTGGTAGGTTAACCCTTTCACTACCACACTACAGAAGGTTAACCCTTTCACTACCACACTACAGAAGGTTAACCCTTTCACTACCACACTACAGAAGGTTAACCCTTTCACTACCACACTGCAGAAGGTTAACCCTTTCACTACCACACTACAGAAGGTTAACCCTTTCACTACCACACTACAGAAGGTTAACCCTTTCACTACCACACTGCAGAAGGTTAACCCTTTCACTACCACACTACATACGGTTAACACTTTCACTACCACTACAGAAGGTTAACCCTTTCACTACCACACTACATACGATTAACACTTTCACTACCACTACAGAAGGTTAACCCTTTCACTACCACACTACATACGGTTAACACTTTCACTACCACTACAGAAGGTTAACCCTTTCACTACCACACTACATACGGTTAACACTTTCACTACCACTACAGAAGGTTAACCCTTTCACTACCACACTACATACGGTTAACGCTTTCACTACCACACTACAGAAGGTTAACCCTTTCACTACCACACTACAGAAGGTTAACCCTTTCACTACCACACTTTTTTACAAATTGAATTTATTATTATTATTATTATTATTACCACACTACAGAAGGTTAACCCTTTCACTACCACACTACATAAGGTTAAACCTTTCACTACCACACTACAGAATGTTAACCCTTTCACTACCACACTACAGAAGGTTAACCTTTCACAACCAACTACAGAAGATTAACCCTTTCTCTACCACACTACAGGAGGTTAACCCTTTCACTACCACACTACATAAGGTTAACCCTTTCACTACCACACTACAGAAGGTTAACCTTTCACTACCACACTACAGAAGGTTAACCTTTCACTACCACACTACAGAAGGTTAACCTTTCACTACCAACCTACAGAAGGTTAACCCTTTCACTGCCACACTACAGAAAGTTAACCCTTTCACTACCACACTACATAAGGTTAACCATTTCACTACCACACTGCAGAAGGTTAACCCTTTCACTATCACACTACAGAATATTAACCCTTTCACTACCACACTACTTAAGCATTACATCACGCGCAGGAGTGTATTGTGAAAATTAGACCATGCCTAGGGGGGGTCTAATTTTCACAATCCACGACTACAAGTGGTGTAATGCTTTTATACAACTGGCACATTCATCCAACCTTATTGCTATACAATAAACACACATTAATTGAAGATTTATTGAAAAAACCATCCGCCAGAAAAAGTAGTTCCCAAAAAAGAAAAAAAGAGAAGTTGCCTCCATGTGGAAGCAGCTCGGAAGTGCATCCAACTGTTCTCAGTAGGACATCCAACAAACTAACACATCCAACTGTCTCTCAACTAAGACATCCAACAAACTAACATATCCAACTGTCTTTCAACTAAGACATCCAACAAACTAACACATCCAACTGTCTTTCAACTAAGTCATCCAACAAACTAACACATCCAACTGTCTTTCAACTAAGACATCCAACAAACTAACACATCCAACTGTCTTTCAACTAAGACATCCAACAAACTAACACATCCAACTGTCTTTCAACTAAGACATCCAACAAACTAACACATCCAACTGTCTTTCATAGACATCCAACAAACTAACACATCCAACTTTTCTTTAGTTTTTAACCTACTTTCTATAGAACTTCATTCTTAGATGCTTCTATAGAAAGTAGGTAAAACAAATTAAAAAAAGTTTTCTTCGCCCTATTTTATATATTTTTTAAACATACTTTCTATAGAAGCAGATTTAAAAAAAAAAGAAAATTGCAATTAATCAATCAATTCGCACGATTTTTATTTTGTTCCACAATGACTCATGACCCATCAATTACATCATCCAACATTGTTTAAGCAACTAAGACATTCGCCGTGACAGAATCGTTTTCCATTTAGTCGTTATGACGCTATCAACATATCCATTCAGTCCACCCTCACTTAAAACAGCGCACCTCCCAGTTGCTTCTATAGAAAGAAAAGATTTTTTATTAATTTTTTTGCAATTAATCAATCAATCAATCAATTCGTGCGATTTTTATTTTGTTCCACAATGACTCATAACCCATCAATTACATCATCCAACATTGTTTAAGCAACTAAGACATTCGCCGTGACAGAATCGTTTTCCATTTAGTCGTTATGACGCTATCAACATATCCATTTGTAGATTATTGTCCGCCATCTTGTTTTTTCCTACAAAGTCGCACGGCGGAGTGATAGTAATTCGGTTGTGGGCGGGTCCTGGGACCAAGAGCGTGGGATTATGAAAAATAAATACGTGTAAATTGACTGTTTCAGCCAATCAGAATCGAGAAATTTGCATGCCGTTGTATAAAGACGGTTAACCTTTCACTACCAACTGCAGATGATTAACCCTTTAACTACCACACTACAGAAGGTTAACCCTTTCACTACCACACTTCATAAGGTTAAACCTTTCACTACCACACTACATAAGGTTAAACCTTTCACTACCACACTACAGAAGGTTAACACTTTCACTACCACACTACAGAAGGTTCTATTTCATTATGGCTTACGCTCAGCATCATCTGCACTGTACTTCACTTCGTGCACGTGCACTGAATAAAAAATTCCACCATGTACCTTTACATCCCAACATTTGTCTGGCCACACCCCCATCCGCTTACCTTCATAAGCAGGTGTGTGGTCACCTACTCGCCTCCTTCTTCACTTTCACCACAAGGAAGTGCCTTCGGTAGATCCCACACTTGACGAGGTTGTTAGCTGAAGAAAGTTGAGACGTGTTTACATTGTTTCTTGTTTTTTTCTTCTCTCATATATTCGAAAGAAAAAAGCTAAGTCATAATGTCTACTTCGGAGGGTCGCGCTCGCAACGCCACTCTTCACCAGCGGTTCTCCATTGCCGCCTCTGTTGTGCGTCTTGGAGCGGGGTTGAGGCCTCTCTTGTGGTCGGCAGCCATGCCCGGTAGGCGTCCGATGGGTAGTTTGCTTCTCCAAGGAGCTGGTGCACCGGTGTCGTCGCCTGTGTGATGGCCTGGTTCCGGCTCTGGTTCCTCTGCTTCCGGGGAGTCGTCCGCTGTTGGGCGGCCGTCTCCTTTGGTTGCAGGGGATTTGAGACGCAAACTTTTTGCGTCAGCTCTCTCCCGTCGCAAGATGGTGGCTTGCAGACGCAAACGGCCTGGTTTTGGTGAGTTGCTGGAGCCAGATGAGGATGCGTCGGTCTCTACATGCCCGATGGAGACAGAGGACTACATGATAGAGGCGAACGAGTTCTTGTTTGAAGGCCCGGTGGAGACGTGTCCCCTGCCTGTCCAGGTAACACTGGAGGGGGGAGATGTCTCCTTGGGGTTCCCCGCCCGCAGATGTTGGGTTAGAACCTCCAACTCGGCGGCAGGATGCCCTGCTATCAGCCACATCAGAATGTGGCTCCTTGACCAGTAGTCTGCTGTATGTGAGGGACGCGAGCTTGGAGGAGGAAAGTATGCAGGGGGAACTGCGTGCTTTGTTTCCCGAGCTCATGGCGGCGGCGGCAGTCGCAAACGGCGTGCCGCTGCCGCAGCCACTGCCTGTTCCTGTCCCTGATGATCTCATAGGTCATCTATGGCAACGTCGCCCGGTGAGAGGGGTGGACGTTGTCTACCCATTTTTCCCCTCAATGGCGGCCTATGTCCGTCAGGGCCAGGTGGTCTCCCACATCATAGGCCTTACTCCTGCCTACGTGCAAGTCACGCGGGTGGCGGGTTTGGTCAACGGCATGAAGGAGGGCGTGCCACGGTTTGATAGGCCGATGGCAGCGCTCCTTTGTCCGGAGGTGGTATGGGAGCCGTTACGGAAGCCGGTTCCCCAAGGGGAATCGGCAAGGCGGTTGGCATATTGGAGCGACCAGTCATTTATCACCGGAACACAATCTCTAGCTGCCGCGTCTAACATCGCGCAGCTGGCGAGATTCATGTCCGGGATATTGACGGGCGGCACGGAGCCATCCTGCATCTGACTCAGCCGCAGGCTATAGCCGCTGGGAAAGTGCGCGCCCTGGCAACTCTGATCCAGCGCCACCTTTGGCTGGAGCAGGCACGTGTGGCGGAGAAGAAGAGGACACCACTTCTGACGGCACCCCTCTCCGATGCTGGACTATTCGGGATGGCACTGCAGCTGATGACCTCAACCTGCAGGGAGATGCAGGAGGAGCGCTCCGTGCTCCAGCCTCATTTCCCCCCGCCCGATGTCGCCGGTGGAGTCAGACGGCTGCCGCGTCGTCGAGGATCCTCCGCCGTGGCCGCCGCTGCCACCACCGCCACTGCTGGACCTTCAGCGAAGAAGGCCAGGAGGAGAGAGGGCGCCTCCGCTACTGCAGCCGGCCCATCTACGCCCGGAGGAGACGGTAGGGATCGTCGAGACCAGCTGCCGATCGTTTACCGTCCCTCCGGGGCTCCCTGGGGTGGCAAATCCCAAGCGGCTCGTGGCAGGCGTCGCTAAGACCCAGTGACTTTTTCCCTCTGTGGTCCCCCCCTGTTTCCCTTCCCGGCCCGCTATGATTTTGTTCAAAAATAAAGAGTCCCCTCTAAAGGGGGACTGTATTTTTTGTTAACAAACTGTGTGTTTATTCACCAAACATATGATGGGGTTGCAACGTGTGAATCTTTCGCTAGTATGGGTTGATAGGAGGGCTAGACGCTACATTCATGTTAGAGCTTAAGCAAGGCCTGCAGCCTACACTCGGTTGAAAAAGGTTTTTTTCTGCCTCGACCTGAATCTCCACATAAAGGTAGAGGTTAGTTGTGTGCTCTGTTGCTTACACAGTGATATTGAGCTACAACACTATTGTGTTGGGTTTGCAGTAATGCTCGAAAGAAAACGTACCACGGCTCAGCCGTTCTCTCTCTCTCTATCAATGTTTTTCTGTGTTACAACATGGATGCGGGTGTAGGATTCACACACACACACGACTTGGTCTTGCTATAAACCCTGTTCACAGATTGTCTGTGGTTAGCGTGCATTGTATTAGCTTGCGCTATTCATTAGCATTGCTACTAAAGGTATCATATGGCTATTGTTGTTGTTGTATGCAAGGGTTGGGCTTGTGAGGGGGTGCCGGATAAACCCCTCCTTCCCTCTTCTGATTGGTCAGGGGGTTTATTAGCTTCTCTTTTTCGTTCAGTCAGGGCCAAGCTGTTAGGCGGCTTGGCAGGGAGGGGGGCGGGAGGGTTTCCCAGACTCTGCACCCATCACAGGCGTTTGAGTCTTGGGTTTCCCCCCATCATAGCACACGTCACTATGCACGTTGCTATTGGACGATGGCTTCCGTGAGTTTAGACCCGTATGTAGGGTCTGTTATTGTCAAGTGTCGGGATAGAGCGTAGGAATTAAGGTTCCACTACGCTCGATATACGCGTAACTTGAGTCGGTTGGTCACATGACTCAATGTTACCGTGGCTTTTCAATCTATGGCTCACGTGGGAAGTCTCTCTGGGGAGTTCCGTCTATCCTCTGTGGTAGGGATGACGGGATATAAAAATGTAAAAAAAAATTATCCTCGGCTGCGTCAAGTGGGATTCATGTCAGTCGTGTTTCTTTCTTTTTTAATAAAAAAGTGTGGAGAATGTGAAGCACGACACCCTTCTTGTCGTTCTCCCAGGCGCCTTGAGGGATCGATGTGGGGTCTGGTTGGACTGTCCATTGATATGTTTTGTGTCCCGACGCATACATAGTGCTGGCTCGGGGTGTTTCTGATAAGAATCATGCGGGTGGCTAGTACGCCTTGGTTGCTTGTTATTAAAACAGCGTTTTTATGAAGCAACTGGGATGGGGGATTTTTTCCTCTTCCGAGAGCCTGTTACTGGGTCTCGACGGATTCTCGTTCATATCTGGGGGATGTTAACGGAATAGATCAGAACATAGGTAGAGGGGTCTCACGTCCTTGGGGTGGGCCACCGAGCGCGGTTCAAACCGGACCGTCTGGGTGGCGCCCTCTTTTCATGTTTTAGATCAACACGCATATCTGCCCCATTCGCATGTCGGTGTGGTTAGGGCACGGGACTGGTTCTGGTCACGCTGGTCCAGGTCAGTTAACCCGTTGTCCACCAGGGATGCAGATCTGCTGTTCTGGTACCCTGAGGGACTTGGGCTTTTTTCAGGGTGAAAAATGCCGGGTCGGCCCGGGTGTCACAGGGTTAGGCGTTATGGAGACCCTTTGTTGGGTACACTTTATACCTGGCACTATTGTAAGGGGCTGGTTCTCCTTCTTTCGCTCCTCTCTCACGCATGGCGAAGAGGGGGCTGTTGGGGTGGTCTTCTGGACCTCCTCTGGTAATCCTGTATGCTTCCCGGGCTGCCGGGCCCGGTCCGAAGTAATGTTTCGTTGATACCGTAGGCCTGGGATAACCCTTTTTTGGAAACTGAAATACTTGTGCTGCGGTATAGCTGGTGTATACCCGCAGGTGTGTTTTGGAGTTTTTTCTTGAGGGGTTATAGGAACAACCACCGTCTGTGTACCGAGAGGGTGGTTGATTCCCTGGTGTGTTGGAGCAGAGTCAACTCCCGGGGTACCCGGTTGAGTATGCCCCTGCACGTTCATGACCTCTGCCAATCGTGTCAGCCTTCTCTGCCTCGACCCCTCTGTTTTTTTTGATGGAGGCTTTGTCATGGTGCTCAACAACGCCAGCATACGCCCCTTCCGCCGGGGGGGCTGTTTTCAGTTGACTCCTTTGGCGCCTGTCTCGTCCGCAGTGCTCCAGGCTCAGGTCTACAGCCTGCTGCCTGGTTTCCCCGGTGCGCTGCCTGCTTCCGTTGGTTGAACTTTTTGAGTGCTTACGGCCATGTTGACTGCCTGTTCTGCAGGGTCAGTGTGCCAGGCGGTGTACTATTGGGGGGTAAGGGCCCGCTCTTGGAGGGGCTCTATCCGAATACGCTGGCGATGTGGGGGGCGGGGTCACATCATGGCATCATTGACCTTTCCGGGCCCCCTTTTTCCGGGGGATCCAGTCCCTTCAGTGGGTCTGGGTCTTCCTTCGCACTCCGCTGCTACGGCCTTGCCACGGGGTTGGGGTTGCTCTTGACACCGTGATTCTGGGGGCAGTAACGAGGGTTGTTCCTTCCGTTCGTTCCCTGGTGGCATGCGGGTTGTGCGTGTGCGTAGTCGTGGGGTCAAGCCACGGTCTGCTCACCCTGTGCGTTGAGTTGCTTGAGTTCCTCTTCGCACGGTCGGATCCGTCTCCCTCCCGTCCTCCAATAGGGAGGGTATCCCTCCATTAGGGAGGGTCGGGGGGCTCGGTCCTCCCCGGTCTGATGGTTGTGGGGGCCTCAGCGGGGTACATTTGTCGAGCTTTGGCTCCCGCTCAGCTCCTCTTGTGCAGATGATGCTGAGCGTGAGCCATAATGAAATAGAACGTAAGGTTATGTATATAACCAAGTTCTATGAATTATGGTGACGCTCAGCATCAGGACGCCGCTGCGGCCCTTGATCTCGCCTTGTGGTGAAAGTTTTGGGAAGGAGGCGAGTAGGTGACCACACACCTGCTTATGAAGGTAAGCGGATGGGGGTGTGGCCAGACGAATGTTGGGATGTAAAGGTACATGGTGGAATTTTTTATTCAGTGCACGTGCACAAAGTGAAGTACAGTGCAGATGATGCTGAGCGTCACCATAATTCATAGAACTTGGTTATATACATAACCTTACGTTAACCTTTCACAACCAACTACAGAAGATTAACCCTTTAACTACCACACTACAGGAGGTTAACCCTTTCACTACCACACTACATAAAGTTAACCCTTTCACTACCACACTACAGAAGGTTAACCATTTAACTACCACGCTACAGAAGGTTAACCCTTTCACTGCCACACTACATAAGGTTAAACCTTTCACTACCACACTACATAGGGTTAAACCTTTCACTACCACACTACAGAAGGTTAACCTTTCACAACCAACTGCAGAAGATTAACCCTTTCACTACCACACTACAGGAGGTTAACGCTTTTCACTACCACACTACATAAGGTTATATAGTCGTACTGGCGAATCGCGTCCTGCTCTTCGCCATCGAGATATACCTCATCTCCAGTACCTACTGTACTTCATCAACGAATAAAACAAATGCACCCAGCACCTGCCAGGCCCCGCCCTAGTGACGTACTATAAAGCACTCAGCGTGGTCACCACTCGCCCTTCCTCTATTTCGTTTCCATCATGGCGGATGCTTGCACCCTGTGAACTAGTGTAATGAAAAGTTTAGAGAAATTGCAATTGTTCTGAAGGTCCAGATTAACACTGAAAGTCTGCGTTTATTATTTTGTATAACTTATATATTGTTTATATATATAAGATATATATTTTCACGTCATCTGTTTGCCTAACAGTATTTATCATTCGCCTTTTGTATATGTCCCATTCTTAACGCCGTAGGCGCCAGTGCGCGCCCCTCTAGACATGTTTCAGAACATGCCCAGACAAGCCCAGAGAGAGCGCATTGATCTGTGTGGGTGAACAGGCTCAGTCCACAGGTAACACAGAGTGAGAGAGAAGTAACGTTGGCGCAGTTGTAAACAGGACGGCAAGGCAACGTATCGTTATAGAGAGCCGAACGGCTAATTAGATACAACCATAATATTGTCGAGCCATTATTGGCACAGTATAGGAACTATCGTTACCGCGGACATTGTGACATTGATATTAAAGTGATAACAGGAGATCTCTGTTCATATTCTATGTATGCTTTCTATCCCTATTAAAGTGATTGTTTAACTCGGTTTCACTGTCCCCTCGCAGTTAATGGAGTGTCCGCCATTTTGTGTAACTATATTGTCTGGCTAACTAATATCTTTAGTAGTGGTCTAATCTAAACATTTAAATACAGTCAGGGTTGTGTAGCCCCTTAGCTACAATTGGTCCTTCGAGCCGGATGGTATCAGTAATAATAATAATATTAGTGATAATATGGCCAGCGGCGGACACTCTCCAATCGGCTCTCCCCCATTAGAGCGCCCTAGGCGCCAGCGTCAGCCCCCTCACCACTTGGAGGGCTACGCTGTAGATATACCCCCTAGCTTATCTACGAGGACGTTAAGCAAGGATAACATTGGTAGCTCAAGTATGCCCAATCTTATCGACCTGTCAACCCCAGATGTAGAGACCCAAGCTAGTTTAAGTGAAACTGACTTAGCTTACGGGGGGGGGGGACAAGCGGGGCATGACTTGACTATACCCATAGAACGCCGCGCCCCCGAGATGGACCTCGGAGCGCATGAAAGTAAAGAACGCTGCGCCCCCGAGATGGACCTCGGAGCGCACCAAAGTAAAGAGCACCGGGCCCCCGAGATGGACCTCGGAGCGCGGGAGAAGACAAAGTACAGCACCTCCGAGATGGACCTCGGAGCGCGTGAGGAGACCAGGTCACCGCCAAGCCTTGCCAACTCCAAATCACCATCATCAGCGTCATCCCCAAGCGAGGCCGACCAGAGGATAGCGCAAGTCCTGATCGCCACGATAACCGCTTCGGCGGAAAGGGATCGCCTCCAGGCGCAACGAGAAAGTGAGTGTGAACATTTCAGAGTGGAAGAGAGACGCCTCCAGGCGCAACGAGAGAGTGAAAGCGAACACCTCAGACTGGAAGAGAGGCGCCTCCAGGCTGACGCCACGGCGCAACGAGAGAGTGAGCGCGAACATCTCAGACTGGAAGAGAGGCGCCTCCAGGCTGACGCCACGGCGCAACGAGAGAGTGAGCGCGAACACCTCCGACTGGAAGAGAGACGCCTCCAGGCTGGAGAAAACATGGAGCGAGACCGCGCCAATGCGCAGCGCGAGGCAGAACGAGACCGCCTACAAGCACAAATGATGGAGCAAGCGCTCCAGAAGGTGACACCCCACTCTTCCACCCGGAGCTCCCGGAGATCATCATGACAAGGGTCGAGGGCACCCTCCCCTCCCCGACAAAGCTACACGGGACCCCGCCTACGGGAAGAACCTGCTTACGTTGCAGAGCAGCTAGCCGAGCGACTACAAAGCCTGACGGAGGACGAGGGAGGACAGAAAGCCCACCCGCACTACTCCATCTCAGACCAGGAGGCTCAGCGCAGCCCCGGTCTCAGTCCCGACACGCTGCGTTATGAACCCCCAACACGTCCCATTGGGGAGTTCGAGCACCAGACGGCACAGAGGAATAGTGCCTGGGAACCCAGCCCCTGGTTCCCGCCCAGCACGAACCGACGACCCAACGTACAGGGAGACTCGCCGCGGATGCCTCTCCCCCTCACGTGCGTCAGTGTCACAGCCATCCATGGCACCCTACATTGAGACACCCACATTCCCAGACTTCACAAGAGAAGACCGAGCGCAGTATACCGAGCTGCGTATGTGCCTAGAGACAATCATGTCAGGAGTACAGGATGAGCCATACAAGTATGCCATTCTCCTCAAGCACCTCAAGGTAACTAGAGCGCACAACATAGCGCTGGCATACTCCAATTCACGGACTCCCTATTCTGATGCCCTGGCAGCCCTCGGCGGACGTTACGGACGCACATGGGACTATGTCATTCAGGAGATACGTGAGATCGAACGTCTCCCCCTGGCTAGAGACAACCGAGCCCTGGACGACCTATCCGTCAAAGTACAGTCCCTAGTAGGGATGCTCGAGTCCCAACGAGAGAAGGGGATGTACGAGTTGTACGCCAACTCCAACGTGGAGCGCATCTTGGAGAAGCTCCCCCCATTCCGCCAAGAACGCTTTCGGCGGCAACGAAACTACCATGACCCGAATGGCCCAGAACAGTCACTGCTGGATCTTGCTGACTTCCTAGCCAGGGAGGTTAGCAGCCTAAGAATTGACACCTTCGCATGGGGTGGCTCGAACATTAAAGAGGGGCCGAGGAGGTTTAAAGACCAAAGCAGGCCCATCACAGTGATGCACCAGGCCGAGTCGGTGTCACGGCAGAAGAGTCACAACCCCCCCGCCAAGGGAAAATGGAAGATCGCATGTCAATACTGCGACAACGAACACTGGCTGTCACAGTGCGACGCATTCAAGAAACTGACCACCGTCGAAGTAAGTCAGTGGATTAAAGCTAACCGCCGCTGCTTCCGCTGCACGCGCGGCCACATGGCAGCAGAATGCCGCCTTAAGAAGAAGTGTGGCAAGTGTGACGGTGCTCACCTCGAAGCACTGCACGAGAGCAACAAGAGAAACCCAGCTCCACAAAGCAACTCAAGAGCAGAAGTACTCTACATCGACCCCGCGTCCCGTCATGGGGACAGGGGCTGACACCCAGTTGATGGCTGAGCCTGGGTCTGTCCGTGAGAATGTTGTACTGTCAAGCGGCTCCCACACCATAAGCTGTGTTTGGTTGAGCCTGGTGTTACGTCTGCGCACGTGATTTGGGTGGTAGTAATATCACTGCAGGGCTACGGTGTGTAGGAACCCATGGGGGCCTCACACCTTGCATGTCCGGCTGCAGAACAACTCCTCAGCATGTTCTGGAGGGGTGTTCAGTGGGGGAGCTTTTGTCACCTAGACTGATGTCAGCTTCCCCCGTATCAAACCGGCTTTTCTGTCGGGGTTCCCCCTTGGGTGCGATTGCCTCGTGGGTAGTGTCAGGGTCAGATGTCCCGACTCCACGGAACGCTCTGCTCGCACGGGTCCAGGGTTGGCTACGCACAGCGGGTGGGACCGGGCCGCCTATCTACAGTTCCTAGCGGACCTGCGCCAAATGGTGGCGGGTGCGTTGGGAGTATCATCACATATGGCTACAGCAGTACCATATGTCGAGGTGGATGGAGAGAATGCTGAGGCGGGGACTTGTGTTTACACAACTCCACCCGTTTTCGGGTTTGGTACAGACCCAATTGTCAGGGTCACCAGCAGTGACAGCTCTGGTCAACGAGATCCAATCTCTGTGGACGAAGCAAGCCATCGTCGTGGCGTTTTCCTCCCGGTATTCTCTGGTGCCCGAGAAATCGGGAGGGGGGGGGGGTGTCAGACCCATGCTGGACCTGTCCCATGGGAAGGTTCAGCATTTTTTGGATCGTCTCCTACCTGTTGAACACTGTCAGGTGGGGGCCTGGTTCTCCTCCATAGACCTGTAGAATGCGTATTCGCATCCCCGATCTTCCATCCTAGGGCTTACCTACGCTTCCTTTGCAGGGTTTAGCGTATGAGTACCAGAGGCTGTCGTTCGGCTTTTCTCTGGCTCCCCGCATCTTCACCAAGTGCGTGGAAGCCGCACTGGGGCCTCTGCGTCGTCAGGGGTTACGAAGTGTATTCTGCCCTGACGACGTTCTGGTCCTTTGCGGTCAAGGTGGATCGTCTCATACCAGGCAGGTTTCCTACCAGCCTGGGGTTTGCTGTAGACTGGAAGTAGAGTACTCCTCTTCCCAGTCAACGGGTGGAGTGCTATGGGCATCCCTCTCAGAGCGTGTTGTCGATGCGCTCGGGAGGTTCCGTCCTAGGACAGTTACGGCGCTGTCCGTGATGCGACTGCTCGGTATGATGGCATCTGCTCATTCTGTGGTCCCTCTTGGCTTCCTCTTCACCCCAGGAGGAGGTTACGGAGGTGGTTCTTTTCCAGTATGGAAATAGACCCGGTGAGACGCAAGTGGAAGCAGCTAAGGTTCCCGTGTCAGTACTGGGGGATCTCGCCCCCTGGGGAGGGCCTGGGCTCCTCACCAGGGGGGTCCCCATGGGCAGTAGGCTGTCACACGTCACGTTTTTACCAACGCCTCCCTCGCTGGAGACGCGTCGGGCCAACGCAGTAGGGGGCAGCTGGCAAGCCATGCTGCCCGGTCTGCGCTACGTTCAATGTGTTGGTATTGAAGACGGTCCTTCTGGTCCTCAAACGGTGTTGATCAGGAAGGACAATACGACGTCAGCGTCGTATATCAACAGACAGGGAGGAGTACGCTCCCCCCGTCTGCACTGGGCGGCGGGCGGCTGGCTATGGGCGTTCTCCATCTGCGCAGCCTGAGGGCTCTCCACAGGTCTGGGACCGATGCCGTGCCGCCTGGGGTTCTTTCCCCCCATACATCTGTTAGGTCAGTTGTTGGGGCGGGTACGTTGAGGAGCGCAGGTCCTTGATCCTGATGGCGCCGGACCGGGGCGCAGCTGTCTGGTTCCCGGTCCTGATCCAGCTCTTGGTAGCCCCGTTGTGGCCTGTTCCTTGGTCATCGCGGGCCCTCTCTCAAGCGCACAGGTCTCTGTGTTAGTTACCTGTGCTGGGCCGGCCGCTGATGGTTTGGCTGGTGAGAGGGTGAGTCTGGAGAGGATGGATCCTTCTGTGGTTGGTACCATCCGGAACGCGCATGCTCCCTCCACTATCGCGGGTTACGCGGGTAGGTGACGTATTTTCCAAGAGTGGTGTAAGGCCACCCTCTTGTGAAGCGTTTCCTGCTTGGCGCTCGGCGCCTTAAGCCGGTGAAATGTTCTCTGTCTCCGAGTTGGGATCTTCAATTGGTCCTCGGTCGGTTGTCCAAGGCCCCGTTTGAGCCTCTTGAGCAAGCGCCTTTGGAACAGCTGTCGTTCAAGACTGCGTTCCTGCTGGCCATCACCTCCGCTATGCGCGTGGGTGAGCTCTGTGCTCTCTCGGTGCGGCCTGAGTGTCTGTCTATTCATTTCGATAGCGGTGCCACTCGGAGGCCTAACCCAGTCTTCGTGCCAAACAATATCCAAAGCTCTTTTGCTCCGGGGATATTGTGGTTCAGGCGTTTTCATCCGCCTCCTCACCCTAGTGAGTTAGAGGCGAGCCTTCACCTGTCGTGCCCCATCCGGGGCTTGGGGATTTACCTCAGCCGTACTCAGGGCCTCAGGGCTACCGATCAACTTTTTGTCTGTTGCGGTGGCTCTCGCGCTGGTAAGGCACTGTCGACACAGCGCCTGTCCCATTGGTTGTGCGAAGGCATTGCCCTTTGCTACACGTTGGCTGGGCTGGCCCCCCTGGGGGTGTCAGGGCGCACTTCACTCCTGTTAGGCCTCAGTGGAGGACATCTGTGCTGCGGCCTCATGGTCCTCGCCGGGTCCCTTCGTAAGGTTTTACCTCGTGGACATGACCTTCGGTGGGTTAGCAGGGATGTGTGGGTGTGGACCACAAGGTGTTGTCTCACACGTGGTCCCGCCTGTGCTGTGCGTTTGGAGGTTTCTAGTTCCCTCTTTTTCACACTTGGGTGGAGTTGACTGCCGCGCCCTCTTCACTAGGAAGGAGGGGTGACGGGACTCCCCTCCCCCCTGATGTGGGCTTTCGGGTCCTCAGGGGGTGCATTTGTCGGTCCTCACGTCTGCTCTGTCCCCATATCTCGATGGCCAAGAGCAGGACGCGATTCGCCAGTACGACTATATAACGATAGGTTATGTATATAACCTAGTTATATGAGTACTGGCTGGGCGTCCTGCTCTTAGCGTGCCCTGAGGTTCCTTGGGAAACTTTTCTTTTGGAAACTGTTTTCCGAGGAAGGGCGAGTGGTGACCACGCCTAGTGCTTTATAGTACGTCACTAGGGCGGGGCCTGGCAGGTGCTGGGTGCATTTGTTTTATTCGTTGATGAAGTACAGTAGGTACTGGAGATGAGGTATATCTCGATGGCGAAGAGCAGGACGCTCAGCCAGTACTCAGCCAGTCGTTAACCCTTTCACTACCACACTACAGAAGGTTAACCTTTCACTACCACACTAGAGAAGGTTAACCCTTTCACTACCACACTACAGAAGGTTAACCTTTCTATCTATCTAGGTCGTCCTCGGACGGGCCCTCCATCGGTGCTTCCAGTCATCCCGATCCTCCATGCATCTGGCTAGCTCGCCGGTGCTTTCTGTTCCCGCATCTCTCCTGAGTACGTCCACGTAGGTTAATGTGGGACGTCCTCGTGATCGATGCCCGTGTGTTGGTTCCCACAGCACAAGTTTGCTGGTTGGCATCTCATGATGTCTCTGGCAGTGACCTGCCAGCCTCATTCTCCTGACTGCCACTTTCTCGCTCACCCTTAGCACCCCCCCATACAAGTACCACACTACAGAAGGTTAACCCTTTCACTACCACACTACAGAAAGTTAACCCTTTCACTACCACACTACAGAAGGTTCTATTTCATTCTGGTTTCCGTTCAGCGTCATTCTGCACTAACCTCACTTCGTGCCTAGCACTGAATAAAAAACTCCACAATGTACCTTTACATACCGACATCCGTCTGGCCAAACCCCTATCCGCTTACCTTCATAAGCAGGTGTGTGGTCACCTACTCGCCTCCTTCTTCACTTTCACCACAAGGAAGTGCCATGGTATATACCCACACTTGACGAGGTTGTTTTGTTGAAGAAATTTGATGTATGTGTTTAAATTCTTTCTTGCTTTTTTCTTCTCTCATATATTTAAAAAGAAAAAAGCTAAGTCATAATGTTTACCTCGGAGGGTCGCGCTCGCAACGTCATCCTTCACCAGCGGTTCTCCATTGCCTCCTCTGTCGTGCGTCTTGGAGCGGGGTTGAGGCCTCTCTCGTGGTCGGCAGCCACGCCCGGTAGGAGTCCGATGGATAGTTTGCCTCTCCAAGGAGCTGGTGCACCAGCGCCGTCTCCTCTGCGATGGCCTGGTTCCGTCTCTGGTTCCTCTGCTTCCGGGGAGTCGTCCGCTGTTGGGCGGCCGGCACCTCTGGTTGCGGGGGATTTGAGACCAAATTTTTTGCGTCAGCTCGCTCCCGTCGCAAGATGGTGGCTTGTAGACGCGAACAGCCTGGTTTTGGTGAGTTGCTGGAGCCGGATGAGGATGTGTCTGATTCTCCATGGCCGATGGAAACAGAGGACTACATGGTAGAAGCGGACGGGTTCTTGTTCGAAGCCCCGGTGGAGACATGTCCGCCGCCCGTCCAGGTAACACTGGAGGGGGGTGAGATGTCTCCTTGGGATTCCTCGTACGCAGATGTTGGGTTAGAACCTCCGACTCGGTGGTGGGATGCCCTGCTATCAGCCACATCAGAATGTGGCTCTTTAACCAGTAGTCTGCTGCATGTGAGGGATGCGAGCTCGGTGGGGGAAAGTATGCAGGGGGAACTGCGTGCTTTGTTCCCCGAGCTCATGGCGGCGGCAGCAGTCGCAAACGGCGTGCCGCTGCCGCAGCCACTGCTGTTCCTATTCCTGACGATCTCATAGGTCATCTATGGCAACGCCGTCCGGTGAGAGGGGTGGACGTTGTCTGTCCATTTTTCCCCTCAATGGAGGCCTACGTCCGTCAGGGACAGGTGGTCTCCCACATCATGGGCCTTACCCCCGCCTACGTGCAAGTCACGAGGGTGGTGGGTTTGGTAGAAGGCATGAAGGAGGGCGTGCCTCGGCTTGATAGGCCGATGGCGGCGCTCCTTTGTCCTGAGGTGGTGTGGGAGCCGTTACGGAAGCCGGTTCCCCAAGGGAAATCGGCGAGGCGGTTGGCTTTTTGGAGTGACCAGTCATTTATCTCCGCGACGCAATCTCTGGCTGCCACTTCTAACATCGCGCAGCTGGCGAGATTCATGTCCGGGATACTGACGGGCGGTACGGAGCTGACTGATTTGCAACATGATGAGCTCGCCCAGTCGGCAGGAGCCATCCTGCATCTGATCCAGCCGCAGGCTATAGCCGCTGGGAAAGTACGTGCCCTGGCCACTCTAATCCAGCGCCACCTTTGGCTGGAGCAGGCGCGTGTGCCGGAGAAGAAGAGGACTCCACTTCTGACGGCACCCCTCTCCGATGCTGGACTGTTCGGGTCGGCATTGCAGCTGATGACCTCAACCTGCAGGGAGATGCAGGAGGAGCGTTCCGTGCTCCAGCCTCATTTCCCCCTGCCCGATGTCACCGGTGGAGTCAGACGGCAGGCTCGTCGTCGGGGTTCCGCCGCCGTAGCCGCCGCTGCTACCACCGCCACTGCTGGACCTTCGGCGAAGAAGGCCAGGAGGAGAGAGGGTGCCTCCGCCACTGCAGCCGGCCCATCTACGCCCGGAGGTGACGGTAGGGATCATCATGACCAGCCGCTGATCGTTTACCGTCCCTCCGGGGCTCCACGGGGTGGCAAGTCCCGAGCGGCTCGTGGCAGGCGTCGCTGAAAGAGTTTACTTTTTCCCTCTGTGGTCCCCCCCTGTTCCCTTCCCGGCCCAAATATGATTTGTTAAAGAAAGAAATAGTCCCTTATTATAACTGTGTGTTTATTCACCAAACATATGATGGGGATGCGACGTGTGAATCTTTCGCTAGTATGGGTTTGATAGGAGGGCTAGACGCTACATTCATGTTAGAGCTTAAGCAAGGCCTGCAGCCTACACTCGGTTGAAAAAGGTTTTTTCTGCCTCGACCTGAATCTTCACATAAAGCAAGAGATTAGTTGTGTGCTCTGTTGCTTAAACAGTGATATTGAGCCGCAACACTATTGTGTTGGTCTGCAGTAATGCTCATATGAAAAAGTACCGCGGCTCATGCCGCTCTCTCTCTCTATCAGATTTTCTGTGTCTTACAACATGGATACGGGTGTCGGGTTCACACATACATAACTTGGCCTTGTTATAAACCCTGTTCACAGATGTGTCTGTGGCTAGTGTAACTGAGGGGTACAATTCCCTGACTGTATTGAATAAGTATGGTATCATTAAACCACTACTGCGTTATGTACATTACTACTGGCCATACAGTACACAGGTATATGTGATGAACACCCCCACAATAACACGGCTTAACAAGAAAGTACTGTTTGTAATAATATTTATTAGAAGAGCACCAAGATTATCTTACATTATTTATTAAGATTGAGAGTTGCGCTTGTAAGGCGAAGAATGTGCATGAATAGGTCAAGAGCGTAAGTCCATGAGCATATTACGAAGGGGATAATTAATACCACCTGTAGCATAAGAATTATATAGGGCACACTCGTAGGTCAGCTGGAGATACTAAGGGGTTCCCTCCGGTTGTAAGCCAGCAGGGGAGAGGAATGTTCGAATGCAAAAGTCTGGATCAACGAGGAATCAATAAGCTCCAGCTACGGGAGGCGGTACATGTACTCCCCTCGATCGGCAGACGAAAGCAGCAGCTATAATCCAAGTATGCGTGCAGCATGGATGAAGCCAGCCAGCCTCCTCCTAGAGACGGGCTCGAGTGATGCTCCTCACGGGTAAATCCCACACAGCAGCGGGGTAGACGGTTCTCTGCTCCAGCAGCCACAGTACCAAAATCAATATAATCCAGCCGGAAAAGGCTCTGCATTCACCGGTGTAGATTCTCCTGTGCACGGTACTTCACATTAACTAGGTCGAACTTGACGTTATTTCACTAAGCTCTGACACTTTTACTATCCTATTCGCACGCGGTTATAAGTGCTCTATTTAGATGCAAGGTTGCTCACTTCACTTGGTCGTTGACTCGTGATGAAGGCTTTAACGTTTGAGGGTAACTAAGACTAAGTGCTTCTGTATCCACCTGCGACGTATTTATACGTAAGATGAATAATCTAGTGCCAACCTCATTTCTGTCTCGTATTCCTGCGCAAACCGGGCATGTTGAGACAAGCCTTGGCGGTGGCTTTGAACTCGGCATTGGGGGTATGGCCGTGGCGCCTAGGGGGGTCGCTGTCCAATAGGAGAACGAATATTATGGTCTGGCTTGTACCTAGGTAAAGGGATATTCCGTGTATATGTACAAAGAATATACAAGGGATATCAGACGATATACAAATATTATACATGGGATCTCAGGCAATAAATATATATATTCGGTTTAATCTGACCCTTTGTAACAGCTAGCGTGCATTGAATTAGCTTTGCGCTGTTCATTAGCATATTGGCTACTTAAGGTATCATATTGGTGTCTGTTGTTGTCGTATGCAAGGGTTGGGCTTGCGAGGGGGTACCGGATAAACCCCTCCTTCCCTCTTCTGATTGGTCAGGGGGTTTATTGGACTCTCTTTTCATTCGGTCAGGGCCAAGCTGTTAGGCAGCTTGGCACGGGGGGGGTAGGGTTTCCCTGACTCCGCACCTACCACAGGCGGTTGAGTCCTGGGTTTCCCCCCGTCATAGCAAACGTCAAGCAAACGTCACTAGGCACGTTTCTATTGGACGACGGCTTCCGTGAGTTTTTCAGACCTGTATGTAGGGTCTGTTGTTGTCAAGTTGTCGGGGCAGAGCGTAGGAACTTACTGTTCTACTACGTTCGATATACGTGTAACTTGAGTCTGTTGGTCACATGACTCAATGTTACCGTGACTTTTCAATCTATGGCTCACGTGGGAAGTCTCTCTGAGGATTCCCGTCTCTCCTCTATGGTGAGGGTGGCGGGATGTAAGAATGTAAACCATTTTTACCCTCGGCCACGTCACGTGGGATTCATGTCAGTCTGTGTTTCTTTCTTTTTTAATAATAAAAAAGAGTGAAGAATATGAAGCACGACAAACTTCTTGTCGTTCTCCCAGGCGACTTGAAGGACCAATGTCTGGTGTCTGGTTAGACTATCCATTGATGTGTTTGGGTCTCGACGCGTACATAGTGCTGGCTCGGGGTGTTTCTGATAAGAATCATGCAGGAGGCTAGTACGCCTTGGTTGCTCGTTATTAAAACAGCGATTTTATAGGGCAACTGGGATGGGGGATTTTTTCCTCTTCCGAGCGCCTGTTACTGGGTCTCAACGGATTCTCGTTCATATCTGGGGGGATGTTAACGGAATAGATCAGGACATAGGTAGAGGGGTCTCACGCCCTTGGGGTGGGCCACTGAGCGCGGTACAAATGGGACCGTCTGGGTGGCGCTGTCTTTTCATGTTTTAGATCGACACGCATACCTACCTCCTCTCCTGGAGTGGGCATGTCGGCGTGGTTAGGGCATGGGACTGGTTCTGGTCGCGCTGGTCCAGGTCAGTTAACCCCTTGCCCGCCGGGGACGCAGATCTGCTGTTCTGGTACCCTGAGGGACTTGTGCTTTTTTCGGGGGGAAAAATGCCGGGTCGGCCCGGGTGTCACAGGGTTAGGCGTTATGGAGACCCTTTGTTGGGTACACGTTGTACCTGGCACTATCATCAAGGGGCTGGTTCTCCTTTCTTTCGCTCCTCTCTCACGCATGGCGAAGAGGGGGCTGTTGGAGTGGTCTTCTGGACCTCCTCTGGTAACCCTGTGTGCTTCCCGAGCCGCCGGGCCCGGTCCGAAGTAATGTTTCGTTGAAACCGTAGGCCTGCGATAATCCTTTTTGGAAACTGAAACACTTGTACTGCGGTATAGCTGGTGTATACCCGCAGGTGTGTTTTGGAGTTTTTCTTGAGGGGTTATAGGAACAACCACTGTATGTGGTACCAAGAGGGTGGTTGATTCCCTGGTGTGTTGGAGCAGAGTCGACTCCCGGGTTACCCGGTTGAGTGTGCCCCTGCACGTTCATGACGTCTGCCAATCGTGTCAGCCTTCTCTGCCTCGACCCCTCTGGGTGGTTTTTTTTTTATGGAGGCTTTGTCATGGTGCGCAACAATGCCAGCATACGCCCCTTCCACCGGGGTGCTGTTTTCAGTTGACCCCTTTGGCGCCTGTCTCGTCCGCAGTGCTCCAGGCTCGGGTCTACAGCCTGCTGCCTGGTTTCCCCGGTGCGCTGCCTGCTTCCGTTATGGTTAACGTTTTGAGTGCTTCAAAGTTACGGCCATGCTGACTGCCTGTGTTGCAGGGTCAGTGTGCCAGGCGGCGTACTAATGGGGGGAAGAGCCCGCTCTTGGAGGGGCCCTGTCCAAATACGCTGGCGATGTGGGGGGCGGTGTCACTAAGTGACCGCCTGGTGAGGTCTTGATGCTTGGCGTCATTGACCTCTCCGGGCTTTTTTCCAGGGGATCCAGTCCCTTCAGGGGGTCTGGGTCTTCCTTCGCGCTCCGCTGCTACGGCCTTGCCACAGGGTTGAGTTTGCTCTTGACTCCGTGATTTTGGGGGCAGTAACGAGGGTTGTTCCTTCCGTTCGTTCCCTGGTGGCATGCGGGTTGTGCGTAGTCGTGGGGTCAAGCCACGGTCTGCTTACCCTGTGCGTTGAGTTGCTCGAGTTCCTCTTCGCACGGTCGGATCCGTCTCCCTCCTGTCCTCCAATACGGAGGGTATCCCTCCATTAGGGAGGGTCGGGGGGCTCGGTCCTCTCCGGTCTGATGGTTGTGGGGGGCCTCAGCGTGGGTACATTTGTCGAGCTACTGGCTTCCGCTCAGCTCCTCTTGTGCAGAAGGACGCTGAGCGGAAACCAGAATGAAATAGAAGGTTATGTATATAACCAAGTTCTATGAATACTGGTGACGCTCAGCGTCAGGACGCCACTGCGGCCCTTGACCTCGCCTTGTGGTGAAAGTTTGGGAAGGAGGCGAGTAGGTGACCACACACCTGCGTATGAAGGTAAGCGGATAGGGGTGTGGCCAGATGGATGTCGGTATGTAAAGGTACATTGTGGAGTTTTTTATTCAGTGCTGTGCACGAAGTGAAGTACAGTGCAGAATGACGCTGAGCGTCACCAGTATTCATAGAACTTGGTTATATACATAACCTTATGTTAACTTTTCACTACCACACTACAGAAGGTTAACCTTTCACTACCAACTGCAGACGATTAACCCTTTAACTACCACACTACAGGAGGTTAACCCTTTCACTACCACACTACATAAGGTTAAACCTTTCACTACCACACTACATAAGGTTAAACCTTTCACTACCACACTACAGAAAGTTAACCCTTTCACTACCACACTACATAAGGTTAACCCTTTCACTACCACACTACAGAAGGTTAACCCTTTCACTACCACACTACAGAAGGTTAACCCTTTCACTATCACACTACCGAAGATTAACCCTTTCACTACCACACTACAGAAGGTTAACCTTTCACTACCAACTGCAGACGATTAACCCTTTCACTACCACACTACAGAAGGTTAACCCTTTCACTACCACACTACAGAAGATTAACCTTTCACTACCACACTACAGAAGGTTAACCCTTTCACTAACACACTACAGAAGATTAACACTTTCACTACCACAATACAGAATATTAACCCTTTCACCACCACCACACTACAGAAGGTTAACCCTTTCACTCCCACACTACAGAAGGTTAACCCTTTCACTACCACACGACAGAATAGTAACCCTTTCACCACCACCACACTACAGAATAGTAACCCTTTCACCACCACCACACTACAGAAGGTTAACCCTTTCACTACCACACTACAGAAGATTAACCCCTTCACTACCACACTACAGAAGATTAACCCTTTCACTACCACAATACAGAATATTAACCCTTTCACCACCACCACACTACAGAAGGTTAACCCTTTCACTACCACACTCTCCCGTGAGCTGCCAAACTATAAACAACAAATAAAGTGTCCCACCAGGGGCACCAACACTCTGGACCACTGCTACAGCACCATGTCAGCCGCTTACCGTGCTTTCCACCAGGGGCACCAACACTCTGGACCACTGCTACAGCACTATATCAGCCGCTTACCGTGCTTTCCCGAGAGCTCCGCTGGGCAAATCCGACCATGCGATGTTGCTCTTCATCCCAACATACCGGCAAAAACTGAAAACGGTCAAATCCAAAAAAACAACACGCGAAATCTGGTCCCCAGAGGCAGCCGACACTCTGAAAGGCTGTCTGGAGTGCACTCTTTGGGACTCTCTCAAATCCACGTGCGACTCACTGGATGAATACACAACAACCGTGACGTCATATATCCGGTTTTGTGTGGAGATGTGCATCCCCACTAAGATCGTCACATCACATGGAAACAATAAACCCTGGTTCAACAAGGACATAGCATCACTACGTAAAGAAAAGAACACAGCCTACATAAATGGAAATAAAGAGCAGTACAAATATGCAAAATATAAACTACGGTCTGCCATCAGGCAGGCCAAATCAAATCATGCAAAAAAACTGGAAGATCAATTCGCTGCCAACAATCCCAGAGCAGTCTGGAAAACCCTACAGGAAATAACAAACTACAAAAAACGCCCCCCCCCCCCCCCCCCCCCCACCCCCCCCACCTACAGATGATGACCCGGACCTCCCCGACAAGCTCAACCACTTCTATGCCCGGTTCGACAAACAGGCCTCATCACCCCCCGTTCCCCCACTCCCCCCCGTTCCCCCCCTCCCCCCCCTTCATCATTCACGAGGACAAAGTGAGAGCTGTCTTTAAAAAGACCAATAAAAGGAAAGCCTCCGGGCCTGACCTCCTCTCCTCTGCAGTGTTCCACTACTGTGCAGACCAGCTGGCCCAGTCTTCACTGACATCTACAATACATCCCTACAACTCTGTTCAGTCCCTCAGTGCTTTAAGCAATCCACCATCATCCCAGTCCCCAAAACCACCAAAAGAACCTGTCTCAATGACTACAGACCTATAGCCCTTACATCAGTAGCAATAAAATCATTTGAACATCTGGTCCTGGACTACCTCAGAACTGCCACAGAACCCCACATGGACCCACACCAGTTTGCATACCGGACCAACAGGTCAGTAGAGGATGCCATCAACCTGGCTCTCCACCACACTCTACAGCACCTGGAAACCCCCAACACCTACACCCGTATCCTGTTTATTGACTTCAGCTCAGTTTTTAACACCATCTCCCCTAATAATCTGTTCCATAAGCTACAGGACATTGACATCAACCCAACCATCAACCACTGGATCCTCAATTTCCTCACCAATAGAACCCAAACAGTCAAGGTAAACAACAAATCATCCCGCCCTCTGACCCTCAGCACTGGGGCCCCCCAGGGCTGCGTCCTTTCCCCTTGGCTCTTCTCCCTCTACACTAACCAATTCACCCCCCTGGACAGCTCAGTCAAGGCCTTCTAATACGCCGATGACACCACCATCCTGGGCCTCATCTCCAACAATGACGAGTCCATTTACCGGCAGGAGGTGGACAGAGCAGTGAGGTGGTGTGCATCCAACAACCTCCTGCTCAACACCTCCAAAACCATGGAAATTGTCATAGACTTCAGGGCCCTCATTCATCAATGTGTGCGTAGAACATGTTCTATTTCCACACGTAAGCACGGAATGTAGAACCAGTGTACGCACAGGGAAGTCGGGATTCATCACACGTGCGTACGCAGGCTCTACGCACACCTGTCATGATGAATCCCACCTTGGCTCTGCACCGAGGCTCGTGCACACTTTCACGTATTTGCATATCAGAAACGCCCCGATTAACCATATACGGTAATGGAATACACCCATGAAATGTGGAAAAATGGACTAAGCCGAGGGAAGCGTGTCATGAGACAGGCTGACAGACGTGTACACTTACGGTGATGTCGGATATGATATCTATTAACCATTGCTGCCTGGGCAGCGCAAACACTAATAAATACCGCGCTGGAATATGACTGCCTTTTCCTGTGTTGTTTGATTAATACCCAGGGATTAAAGTTCTCCTCAATTTTATTCCAAATCGCGATGGATCTCCCGTCAATTTTCTACCTGCTGCATATGATTTTTAGAGGCATACTACAATCTATTTTGATGTCAGTATTGGGTAGCCTATATAAACAATAATACGAGAGCATATACAAGAACAATGAATCTCACTGCATGTATGATGTAGCCTGCCTTTCAATACATGAACTTGAATTCCATCATGTTTGTGTGCGGGACTCACAAGGCTGTTGTCACAATGGGTGGTACCGTTACAGTAATAATAACAGTCCACACAATATCACGATCCATGCCATAGCCTATGTTCTATTAGGACATGATCTGTGACGACAAATGTTCTAGAATGTTTGATTAAGATATCATACTCTGACAGCATGCCTATGATCAACAAAAACGCGAACTTGAATCCCATCATATACATAGTCTGTCCACTATCTGGTGTCATTGCAATGCGTTTTCTATTCTTTCTTATACAGTAAAAAGGGGGAAGAACACTATATTCATATGACTTGTATTCTGCTTACAGCTTCGAAATTCCACTTGTTTCGTTTAACGTAAAGCCTTTTAAATATAATCAAAACGTTCCCGTGTTTGTTTCTGCGGTCTGCGCAAAATAATAACGAGTTGAGCTTTATGATTTATGATGAATTGAAAATGGGGGACCCTGATGTAAACAAGACGAAAGTCTTTCTCTGGTCTGCATCCCCAATTAACAATTGTATGTACTGAGCTGTACTGTACTGTACTCATTCTGCAATCTGTTAATAAACTTTTCAATCAATCAATCAATCAAGCTACGCGGAGCGCAGTCAGTCAGTAGCCTACACCCCGTATATTCCGATAACGCTATATAAACCATGCTGCATTCATTCTGAGAGAAAGATCTATTATTCCAAATGCTATTTATAGGGTTTTGACCATAATTACACTACTGTTGCTATTTTACAATGAACTATAATGAACTACGGTTTGTACAGAACATGCCAGTGTTATTATGCACAGAAGCTCATTTCCTTGTTGTAATAATATATTCTACCACTGGGCGTCAGGTAAGTGTGCTCTGACCTGTGCGTAGACGTAAGCACGGAGTCAAGTTCAAATCGAAATTGATGAATCCCACTCTTTGCTTAGAAATGATCGTACGCACAGGGTAAGCACAGATCTGTGCGTAGAACACGTTGATGAATGAGGGCCCAGGACTTCAAAAAAAACACCCATACTCCCAATAACCATCTCAGACCAACCCATAACCCTAACTGAATCATTCAAGTTCCTCGGCACCCACATCAGCAATAAACTCAAATGGGACATTAACACCACTGTCATCATCAAAAAGGCCCAGCAGCGCCTGTACTTCCTCAGGCAACTGAGGAAGTACAGAGTCCAACAACGCCTGCTGGTCCAATTCTACACTGCCATAATTCAAAGCATCCTCACCTCATCCATCACAGTCTGGTACGGTTCCACTGATAAACACACCAAACACAAACTCCAACTCATCATCAAGACAGCCTCCAAAATAATTGGCTGCCCCCTCCCCTCTCTGGACTCCATCTACACCTCACGCACAGTCACCCGCTCTGGTAAAATAGTCAACGACCCCTCTCACCGGGTCCTACTAATCACCCCAAAGTACCAGAAAATACCAGAAAATACCAGAAACTACCCCAAAATACCCCAAAATACCAGAAACTACCCCAAAATACCCCAAAATACCAGAAAATACCCCAAAATACCCCAAAGTATACCCCAAAATACCAGAAACTACCCCAAAATACCAGAAAATACCCCAAAATACCCCAAAGTTTACCCCAAAATACCAGAAAATACCAGAAAATACCCCAAAATACCCCAAAGTATACCCCAAAATACCAGAAACTACCCCAAAATACCAGAAACTACCCCAAAATACCCCAAAGTATACCCCAAAATACCAGAAACTACCCCAAAATACCAGAAAATACCAGAAACTACCCCAAAGTATACCCCAAAATACCAGAAACTACCCCAAAATACCAGAAAATACCAGAAACTACCCCAAAATACCCCAAAGTATACCCCAAAATACCAGAAACTACCCCAAAATACCAGAAAATACCAGAAACTACCCCAAAGTATACCCCAAAATACCAGAAACTACCCCAAAATACCAGAAAATACCAGAAACTACCCCAAAATACCCCAAAGTATACCCCAAAATACCAGAAACTACCCCAAAATACCCCAAAATACCAGAAACTACCCCAAAATACCCCAAAATACCAGAAAATACCAGAAACTACCCCAAAATACCCCAAAGTATACCCCAAAATACCAGAAACTACCCCAAAATACCCCAAAATACCAGAAAATACCAGAAACTACCCCAAAATATACCCCAAAATACCAGAAACTACCCCAAAATACCCCCAAATACCAGAAAATACCAGAAACTACCCCAAAATACCCCAAAGTATACCCCAAAATACCAGAAACTACCCCAAAATACCAGAAAATACCCCAAAATACCCCAAAATACCAGAAACTACCCCAAAATACCCCAAAGTATACCCCAAAATACCCCAAAATACCAGAAACTACCCCAAAATACCCCAACATACCAGAAAATACCAGAAACTACCCCAAAATACCCCAAAGTATACCACAAAATACCAGAAACTACCCCAAGTTATTACACTAAATTTAAGAGGGATACTAATTTCATGAGGAGGATAACATGGATTGAGAGGCCTCCAGGATATTTTCCAGTGAACAGGGCCGACATTGCAGTGTGGGAATATCTAGGCACATTCCCCATAACACTCAGTTATCATGCAAATGCTAAGAAAAATCCATCTCAGTTTATCAGAACACAAACAGAGGTGACTGAAAGAGTGGCTCAGGTGGTACAAACCCAGACACCTCGTGATGTATACGCACAGTTAGTTATGGAAGATGAGGAAAATGCACCTCGAGATTTAAAACAAGTCAGGAATATAAAAACATCAAGTATCAAAAGACCAGAGGCCTTCTGGTAATCGAACCAATACTGCTGATGAGCTTCAGACAGTTCTGAATATGTTGCAGGAAAATCATTATGTTCAGCAAAAAATTTCTAGGAAGGGAAAACCACCTTGTGTCATCCTTTACTTTGATGAACAATTAGAAGATGTTAGAAGATTTTGTTGTGGGCAGGATGCTACATCTGTTTTAGGAGTGGATCGTACATTTTATTTGGGGGCTTGCTTCTTAACAGTGACTGTGTTCAAAAACCCAAAACTTTTTAAGAAAGAGACTGGAGAGCCACCATTATTCATTGGGCCACTGTATTTGCACTGGGACGGCAGCTTTGAGACTTACCATGATTTCTTTGCCCATTTGAAATCAAAGTTGTCGGTGGCATATTTAGCAACAGAAATAAATATCAGTGAGGACATAGTTATTGGATCCGATCAGGAACGGGCAATTTTAAAGGCCATAGAGTCTTTGTTTCCTGAAGCGAGTCATATTTTGTGTTCAAAACATATTCGGGATAATGTGAAACATTATCTAACACATAAAGTGGGAATGGATGCAAAAAAGAGAGCAGTACTTCAGAATAAGCTGTTCCATAATGCTAATTCTCTTACCTACTGTAAAAACGAGTATGACTTTTGTGAAAAGGTACTTGAACTTGAAACATATATAGAATCAAATTGCCCAGAGTTCACTACATATTTCTCTAAGTTAATACCTACATTGAAAAAGAAAATAATGGAGACAAAGAACAGAA
Organism: Notolepis coatsorum; assembly: GCF_963971535.1. Taxonomy (NCBI): domain Eukaryota; kingdom Metazoa; phylum Chordata; class Actinopteri; order Aulopiformes; family Paralepididae; genus Notolepis; species Notolepis coatsorum. Next base: position 44,937,639 of record NC_140169.1, on the reverse strand, counting down.
AGAAATGGATTCCTGATAATTGGACAAATAATAATTGTGAAGCAATGAATCATGTAATTAAGCTGGCTACTAATTGGAAAGCACAAAAGTTACCAGATCTGATATTAACACTCCAACAAATTTCTCAACTTCAAAATATAGATGTGCGCAGATGCCTTCATGGCCAAGGTAATTATACTTTAAAGCCAGAATTTAAAAGATATGAGGTCCCCAATGTCATATGGGACACTATAACTAAAGATGAGCAGAATGAGCTATATTTCAAAATACTAAACAACATGGCCCCCCACCAGGGTAAAAAATCGCGCTGAGCCGTGGATGCACACTGAAATACTGACCGCTATGAAAACCAGAGACAAAAAATGCTCTGAGTTTCGTAAAAGTCAGTCAAAGCTTACCAAAAGCACGAGCAGTGAACTCCAAGCCCACGTGACTGAACTCAAACTGGAAAGAAACAGACTAAGAAATGACATGAACTCCATGATCAAAACTGCAACAAAAAATTTCATCAATGACAAAACTGAGGAAAACAAAAACAAACCATGTGAACTTTGGAAATTACTCAATAATCAACTAGGATGCAGTAAAAAACTTAAAACCAGATTCTCAAACATAAACATAAAGACAACACGCTCATCACAGACAAGCTGGATGTAGCCAATTACTTAAATATTTTCTTCACAAACATAGCCACAACACTGGTAAACAAACTACCCTCCCACTCATTATGGGGTAGAACACATAGTAGCATACTACAAGAACCTAGGGGTCCACAAAGACGACTTCAAACTGGAAATGGTAACAACCGATGAGGTACTCAAAAAACTGAGCGCCCTCCAACCGAACAAGGCCACTGGCCATGACAACATCCCCTCCAAATTCCTCAGAGACTCAGCAACCGCCATCACCCCAGTCATCACACACATAATAAACCTCTCCATAAAACAGGGACACGTCCCCAAGGACTTCAAAATTGCGAGAGTAACACCCCTGCACAAAAAGGGCAGCAAATTAGACCCAGGCAACTACCGCCCTGTTTCTATCCTTACCTCCATCTCGAAAGTCATGGAAAAAATAGTATACAAACAGGTCGAAAAGTACCTTGCGGAAAAAAATCTAATCTACGAATTCCAATCTGGCTTCAGAACATCCCACTCCACTGACACATGCCTTCTCTATTTAAACGACCACATCAAACAAGAGGTGGACGCGGGCAAATACTGCGGCATGGTCATGCTGGACCTACAAAAGGCCTTCGACACTGTCAATCACACCATTCTGATTGACAAGCTAAAAGCAATTGGTTTTGATAGTCTATCAGTGAGCTGGATGCAATCCTACCTGGAGGGGAGCGAACAGATGGTGGAGGTAAACGGTACCCTACCCCCCCCCCCCTCCCAGTGAGCTGTGGTGTTCCACAAGGAAGCATACTAGGACCGCTACTGTTCCTAATTTATGCAAATGACATGTCGTCAGCTTGTGACTGCAACTTGTTCCTGTTCGCGGACGACTCAGCCCTGCTGGTCTCTGACAGGAACAAGTTACAGGTTGGAAAAACCCTCAGCTCAGAACTAGGCAAAATCTGCATATGGCTCGCTGATAACAAACTACCATTACACCTGGGCAAAACAGAGTCCATTCTCTTCGGTTCAAATAACAAACTCAGCAAGACCGACGGCTTCTCAGTTACAGTGGGTGACAATATTGTCACAAGGAAAGATGAAATTACATACCTAGGTTCCATCCTAGAGGCAAATATTTCCTGTGACAAAATGGCATCCAATGTAATAAAAAAAGTCAACCAACGAACTCGATTCTTGTACCGGATCTCCTCTCTGGTAAACAAGAATACCCTGAAGACTCTGGCAGGAGCACTCATTCAAGGGTACTACGACTATGCTTGCACCTCATGGTACCAAAGCACCTCAAAGGCGCTAAAAACAAAATTACAAACATCTCAAAACAAACTGGTCAGACTACTGCTTGACCTGACTCTTAGAACCCACCTCACCCCTGCCCACTTTGACAAACTAGGATGGCTTAGAGTAGACGACAGAGTACAGCAACTTGCAATGGGCCTGGTCTACAAGATACACTACACGACCAAGGTACCCATGTACATGTCAAAATACTTCCCAAAGGTCAGTGAATACCACAATCACAACACCAGAGGGAGCTCCACAAATCATGTTAAACCCAGATTCGGCTCAAACAAGAGACTAAACACGTTTCGCAATTATCAATGTGGAACGCCCTACCCAAAGCTGTAAAGGAATGTGAATCACTACCCACTTTCAAAACCACTCTCAAAGAACACCTACGGGAGACTGCAATCCGAAACTGGCCCCTGTAAATGTCCAAACCCAACCCCCTCCAATGTACAGTAAATGACCAAGTATGGTTTCGTCAATATTCCAATGTACAGTTTTGCTTGTACAGTTGTACAGTGTCCCCCACCCACCCACCCCTCCTACCCAACTACCCCCCCCCCCCCAACCGCACACCCACCCAACCGCCTCCAATGTACAGTCCCCCCCCCCCACCCAACCCCCCCCCCACCCCACCTACCCAACCTCCTCCAATGTACAGTTTCTACGTCAAATGTATATACTCTCTTATCTGGACTCTTTTTGTATCACAAACAGTACTGTATTTGGAAATCTGGTATGTCATAAATGTATAGATGTAGCAGTACTGTCTATCTGTATGTCGTGTGTGTCATATATGTTATGATGAATTGAAAATGGGGGACCCTGATGTAAACAAGACGAAAGTCTTTCTCTGGTCTGCATCCCCTTAACAATTGTGTGTATTGAGCTGTACTGTACTGTACCCATTCTGCAATCTGTTAATAAAGTTTTCAATCAATCAATCAATCAATCAATCAATCAATCAGTGTATCCCAGGTAGTCAGCATCCTGTAGGCCCAGGTGACATTTCTTTGGGTTAGCGGTTAGCCCCGCCCCTCTCAAGGCTTGTAGGACAGCCGTGACCTGCCGTAGATGGGTCCCCCAATCCTTGCCGTGAATGATGATGTCATCGATGTAGGCCGCCGCATACTCTCGGTGGGGTCTGAGGATCTGGTCCATCAATCTCTGAAATGTGGCGGGAGCGCCGTGTAGCCCAAAGAAACAACATGATGATATGATATGATATTTGCATTTATAATGCACACCTCAGCCAATTTTTACATCGGTTCGGGGCGCAGCCCGGAGAAAAAAAGAATACGAATAAATGGACAGGACAAAGAAACAGGGAACCAGGCAGACGGACAGACAGAGAACATAAGAACACCTCAGACACACAACAGCAAAGTAACTCAGTGATCATCCAGAGCGAAACGGTGGGTTTTAAGCAAGGCCTTGAATGTCTGTACGGTGTTGGCAGACTTTTTTTTTTGATCCACTTTTTCTCCTCCTGCATTTTTAGTCGTTATGCCAATTCCCCCCTCCCCTTCCTGGTCGTTGCACACATGTGCCCCCTACTTGCCGGTCTAGGGAGCCCTGAAGTCTATCACATGCTTCCTCCGATAGACAGACAGCCAGCAGCCTCTTTTCACCTGGCAGCGAGGACTCTCATTGGTGAAGTCTAACGCGTGTGAGGTCACACTACCTTCACCATTTCCCTCCCTCGCTGCGCAGGCGCCCTGACCGATCTGTAGGAGTCGCTGTTTACAATGACCAGATTACCACCCACCAGCTTCCCTCCCACTGACACTGCCAATTGTGTCAGTATGACGGCCGGCCAAGCCGGAGGGACCGCTGACAGCCGGATTCGATACCAGTGTCTCTGCGGTGGTAGACAGATGCTTAGTCCACTGTGCTACCCGGCCGCCCGTTGTTGGCAGACTTGATCTTGAGGGGGAGCTTATTCCACAGTGTCCGCGCCATCAATGCAGAGGCCCGGAAACCCTTTGTCACCAGTTTGGCCCACGGGACCCTCAGACACAGTTGGTCATTTGATCTGAGGGACCTGGAGCTGATGGGTTGGATCAAGAGTTCCTCAATGTAGGATGGAGCGAGACAATTGAGGGCTTTGTAGGTGAAAAGCAGAACAACCCATCTGGGGTTGCAAACGCTGTTTTCTCCCTATCTTTGGGGGCTAGGGGGACCTGCCAGTAGCCGTTGGTGAGGTCTAGGGTGGTTATAAACCTTGCCTTTCCTAGCCTCTCGATTAGCTCATCAACTCTGGGCATAGGGTAAGCGTAAAATTTGGAGATGGCATTTAACTGGCGGAAATCCTTACAAAACCTTGGGGTTCCGTCTGGCTTAGGGACCAGCACAATGGGGCTACACCACCCACTGTTGGATTCCACAATGACTCCCGCCTGTAACATGTCCTTCACCTCTTTCCTCACTGCCTGTCTTCTGGCCTCAGGGAGCCGGTAGGGATGAAATTTCACCTTTTTTCCACTGATAGTGGTGGTGTATGACCTCGGTTCTTCCTGGTTCCGTAGTGTGTGTGTGTGTGTGTGCTGAACAGGTGGCCAGGAGCGCGCAACAAGACAGTATAAATATGGAATATTAATACAGTCTATTCCACTATATAGCTATATCCACGCGATTAGCTTTAGTTCTTATTTATTTATCCACTGTCATTTGCAGTGTTTGTGTAGTGTTTTTATTTATTTATTTACGATGCCTCTTGAGGCATGACTGTAAATGTAAAAAAATTTTAAATTATCATACAAATATTGTCATAATTATTATTATTATGATTATTTAATTCCAAGGATGTCTGTAGAGTTGAACTGTAAACAATTACCAGCATTTCACAACATTTAACAGTATTATCTTACAGTGACATATTGTAGCAAGGCCCCCTGTAATATCCCAACAAATACATGTAAAAAAGGACAGTATCCTTGGATCCTATATGCTATCCAACTGTTGCATACTGTTATACATTTTATGTAGGCTAACGTCAGTAACGTTTCCAAATGTTGTCAGAAGGCTTGTGCTGTATTCGAATGAGAGCAATTCTTTTTTACTTTAACAGGATACACTGGCACAATCGCCATTGACTAGTTAGCTTAGCATTGCTGCTACCGTTATGCTTGCTTGCTGAAGCTAATTTAGTAGTAGGCTAGCTGTTAGCTAGCTAATGAATGCTTCTTGTGCTTGGGGGTTTCGTGACATAATCGTCTAATCTAAATCAGTATCAAAGTTGGCCAAGTAACGTTAGTTGCTCTTACAATTTGTCTTAATAAATTCGTTAAATTTTCGTTAAATATTGCACATTCCACCCACAGACGGTGCAAAGTTCATGCTTAAAAGTCAAGTACAGCGAATGACGAACGCCATGTTTTCTGAAAACATGCATGCATGGCGCTTAATTATTATGTGTGCTCATTATTAAATGATCATTTAACATTTTTAAAACGCGAATATAAGGGGTTCTAATAAGAAATGCATCTTTGATAGATATGTAGTGGTATTTATGCGGGGGAAAAGAAATTGGAACAACATTGTCGTGGTAAACCAACGACATATATGGAAGGGTGGGAGCCATGGTCTGTCTCTCTCCCTCCCTTTGTGTGTGTTTGTGCTTAAAACAGTGAATGATGAGCGCCATGTTCTCAGAGCATTTTCAGAGCACTGTTAAACTGTTAAACGGTCATTTTAAAACTAATATAAGAAATTAATGCATATAGTGAGGTGATAGTGGTATATTTACGAGAAAAAAAATATTTGGAACAACTTTTAACCTTTATTTATACAGGTAGGTTATTGATAACTAATTCTGTTATGAGTGTCATATTACAGTGATATATTGTAATCAAGGCCCCCTGTAATATCCCAACAAATACATGTAAAAAGGACAGTATCCTTGGATGTCACATCATTTAATTATTATTTCACATATCACATCAGATTTTGTAATCTCACAATAACATAGCAATATTTCACATAATTTAATTATTATAGGAAAAAATTATATTTGGAACAACTTTTAACCTTTATTTATACAGGTAGGTTATTGATCATAACTAATTCTCTTTTGCAATAACAACCTGTTAAATGCAACTATACAGTTCAATAGAATCTCAAATACTTTATTTTATTTGAGTGTATAGTTCATTTTTAATTGGAGTCCTCAGAACACTGTGGAGGGTGACTATAGCACAATGGATGATACTCTTTATCATATGGATTACCAAACTCTCCCTTGCCTCTCCCTTACCAAACTGTCCACTAGGCCTACTGAGTGCCTGCCTGAATTTTCCGTTTCCGGCCGGCGCGACGCCGACGAGGCGTACAGGACAGTAATCACACTGACTGATTCAACCTCTCCCCAGATCCATGGATTTGCTTGGGTTGTAGGAAGGCCTGATCGTAGTTTATAGACTATATTTGTTTCCTGTGCAGTACACCTGAGATTAGCCTATAGTATACGTTCATAATCTGCATGCAAACTGAGAGAGGTCTTTAAGATACAGTATCCTGTTCAATGGCAGCTAGGCTAACCATCTTGTTCAGTGTGAGGCAGATGTAATGATTGGGTAGGTAACGAGTTACCATGCACAACAATGTTCCACTGTAAATATATTCGATGTCAGCATGTGTCTGAAAGTGTGCATACCTTTGTTCAGCACACAGAGCTGCACAGTAAAGGCCCCAATTATCACTATCAGTGTGGGGTACCTGACTGCTCACAGAGGTTCAGAAAATATACTCTTCATATATGGATTACCAAACTCTCCCTTGCCTCTCCCTTACACAGGACAGAAACACAGTGGTCACATTTGCTTCACTGATTCAAATTTTTTTAACACATTGACCGCCGGGCATTGTGCCCATCTTATACCACTCTCTGCCACCGTTAAAAGCCTATGGAGATGTTTACCTTCTTTGCAGGACTATAACTTTTTAAATTGTATTGCTATATTGACATTACTATGGCCCATTCAACATCGATTATCTATCGTTCAGGATGTGGGAACGTTATACTTTTTCATTCATACATTGTTGTGTTAATACCTTCTAGAATATAAGTATGTTTTTAATCTTTTCTGCTGTAATTCCAAAAACAGTAGTTATAGGCCTATGATAGATTATCGATTGGCGTTTCTTTCCCATACACGCTATATTACAAAATTAAAATGTATATGATCAGCATACATTATGCTTCATCATGCGTGGAGGAAAGGGGGGGGGTCGTTTAGAATTCCTTGATCATCAGTAACGGCTTTATGTAGTATGGGTGGATATATTGATCAGACTGTTTGCAAACAAGGAAATGCACATTCGCATCGGGTTGAAAATAACGTTACTGTTCTCTTACCGTGGGCCGATGAGACTGCCGGTGAAAGATCCCAATTATTCGAATTACGCCGATCGCCTAGATCCATTTCCGGTTTGTATGGCGCAATAAAAGCCAAAATCATATCGATTATTGCGTTATGGCAGCGATCCAAATGTACTATAGTTTTTTTCAGGAGTCCTGTAGCGAGATGTGACTGCCGGAGGAATTTCCTCGACGCACCGATGACAACATCCGGTTTTGGCGAGAGTGTAACTCGCCCGACCATCCACCAGGCGGCAGTATTGAGCTGTTGTAGTCCCATTTAGGGTCCCGCTGCAGCACCGGGGGTGGGTGGATGAATTATGAATGCCATGGCGAAAATTTTTATTATTGATCTAAAAAACGCTGTACAGCGATATTGGCGGTCAACGCATGGCGGGCAATAACGCTGGAAAGCGTTTTTGGTGACCAATGTGTTAAGGGGAGACCACCCACCTAGATAGGGGGACAAATAATAAAGGATGAAATAATTTGCAAACATCTTAATTGTTTAGAATAGTCAAAAAAAATTATTAAAGAAAATTTGGTCGCATACTTTTATTACCCGAAAAGGGGCGTGGTCTATTCAAAATGGGCCCTTTTTGCATTTTACCCAGAGCAAAATTTTGCAAAAATTTATGATATATACATATTTTTTATTTGTTTTCACTTTTTCTTTTTCTGTTTTTCTCCCATCCCAAATTAGTCATGCCAATTCCCGCCTCGCATGTGCCCCCCACTGGTCGGTCGTAGGGAGGGTTGAAGAATCTATCGCATGTCCCCTCCGATACATGCAGAGTCAGCCAGCCACTTCTTTTCACCTGCCAGCGCGGACTCTCATTGGCGAAGTGTAACGTGTGGGAGGCTCACACTACCCTCGACATCTCCTGTCCTTGCTGTGCAGGCGCCCTAACCGACCTGTAGGAGTCGCTGTTTACAACGACCAGATTACCACCCATCGACTCCCCTCCCGCTGACTCTGCCAATTGAGTCAGTATGACGGCCGGCCCAAGCCAGAGTCAATGCTGACAGCCGGATTCGATACTGGTGTCTCACGCGTTGGTGATGAGCGCTTAGACCGCTGCGCCACCCAGCCGGCCTATAAGTGACTACCTGGTAAAATAAAGGTAAAAAAAAAAAAAAAAAAAAAAAAAAATATAGATATTTTCTCATGGTTTTTCATGTTACTACATTAAAAAACTAACTTTTTGTTAGAGGATCTTTTTATATGCCACCCGAACAGGGATTTATGACCTTTTATGACCCCCTAGTCATAATAATTTTTTTCTAAAATGTTCTAAAAATCTGGATGAGTGATATTTCAAAAAAATCTCTAACAGAAAGTTGTGGTATATGGATAGGAGGAAACATGGCCAGTTTGGTGTGTGGTGTGTGGTGGTGTGGTGAGTTTGGTGTGTGGTTGTCACGATCGGGGCTCGAGCCTTCCTCTGCCGTCAGCCTGACGCGCCCATACATGGGCTTCCTGCTGGAGCGTTCCCGCGCTGCCAGATGAGGAGCAATCAGCGCGTCTGCAAGGGATTCCCTCATCAAGCGGCCCCTATATCATCTGGAAAATCCTGTCATCCAGCGTCGCAGTGTTAAACTGCCTACCTAGGTACGATGATTCCACCTGTTGTATCTACTCCTGTTGTATCCCTTCTCTAACCTCCTGTCTCTTGTGCCCCAGGACCCCCGCTCCAGCGCCCTTCCTGCCTGGACGTCTCGAGCCTAACAAGAAGCCCCCCTGCTCTCTCTCTCAACTCAAGACCTGTTTTCTCTGCCTACAGCTGCACTGGAAGTGCACCTGTTCTCATTCCCTATCTATCGCACATTCCTGTTATAACTCTGCCTGTTTGGGGAAGAACAATTAAAGAACCCTAAACCACTCCATTCTCTCTCCTCCTGTTGTTGCTATTGGGATCCGCAAAAACCCCTATCCTCACAGTGGTGTGTGGAGGAGAAATTGAGATTTTTAGTTTTATGTGTTTTACAAACTCATAAAATCTAATTTTGAGAAAAACGCCTTTAAAGTTTTGTATTGTCTGTATATCAGGCTATGTATGACATATCAACAAACCCTTTGGCACAAAGAAGCAGAATATAGATATGAATAAAGGTGGAAAGTTTGGTGTGTGTAGATGCTAGGGAAATGGTACATGTCTACCCTTTGGGAAAACGCCTTCAAAGTTCTGTATTGTAAAATGCCATACATCTTTTTTTGAAACCGCTATTTACAAACAACACCCAATCAAACCATTAGTAATAGACAACCTAAACACATGCCTGATAACTGAATAACATAATAATGATGTAGTAGTAGTAACAGTGTAGTAACAAACAACACAACCGATTACTGTACACCCTAATAGGCAAAAAAAAGTTGAATAGATATCACTATGAAACTTTCCCAGTTTGTTATGTACATATAAACTAAGAAAAAATATATTGCAAGTTTTCAGAATTGTATGTTTATATATGCAAATGAGGCACTTCCCCATTCAATATGTGCACTTATGGATGTAATCATGCTAAATGAAGCAAAATAAGCAACTAAATGTGTTTTTTTGAAGTTTTCTTGTCACTAGTTTGAAAGAAGACGTGTAAAGGGTCAACATTATACAAAAATCTCAAAATTGCCCCAAAATCAGGAAAATTTTATTTTAGGTGGGTGGTATCCCCTTAATAGGTTGAAGGTTCATCATCCTTACACAGCTTGCACAGGAAGAGATCTTATGTCCCATACATGATGAACAGAAGTAAGCTCAACACTGCAGTGATGAGTGAAATTATTGTTTCTGTGTTTCAGGTTCATGGTAGAGGGGTCTACAGTCAAATTGTGAACTTATCATTTAAAAGCATCATAAAACATTATTTTTTTGCTGTTTAGTGTTAGTCTCCTTGTATTTAAAGAAGGCCAGATGCCGCAGAGAGGGAAGACGGCACACTGGAGTGGCAGGAGAGTCCAGGCTGACGAGAGGTCCTGTCAACCATTACGGGTATGTGTAGGGGTGGCAAAACAAACAGCGCCAGTGTCCTGTCCATTAACACAAGGCACTGACACGACCCATTGGGAGCAATTAGGGGTTAAAGGGGCACTGCCATGCTAGACTAACTTAGGTTATTTGGATTGAATGTTTAAATTATGTGTAGATTTTGTAAAATATAATTTCCCCCAATAGTATTGAGTTAACCTATGATTCCTTCCTATCCCTAGGTGTGTGAGGTGGGGCCCAGCAGACATACCGGACGGGGAGACAGAGGAAGCTTTGGGGGCTTTGAAAAGGGATCTGCGGAACATCTACTCAGGCATGCAATCTAGTTTACTTTTGGTGAATTGACACCTGAATAAACATCCCACATTAAGCAAAAAGGCCACCTTAATATTCAGAATGAGTAATGATGAGAGAGCATGAAATGAAAGGTTTGCCACTCAATTTCCCAGAGGTGGCGACATCAAATCTAATTGTTGTTACTTGGGTACTCAATACATGTATTTGTATGTCTGTACACAGAGGAAGGGATGGGTGGGGCAGAGAGAGCAGAACTTCTGATGGAGAGGACCTACGTCATCCTGCGGCGGTACTTGAACAAACTGCCTGCACCAATGATGGTGGAGGTCAAAGAGGAATGGCCTTTTCTCTTCTCTCAGACAGGGCTTTTCTCCCACTTTGGCCTCCTGACAGACACTGATGCCCTTCAAAAGATCCAAGATGCCCTGGGTCAGAGAGGACGGACCATCCTGCAGTTCTGCCAGAAACTGGACAACCTGAAGATCAGGGAATTTCTGGCCAGATATGATCCAGAGGCTTCGGAGAAGGCTGCCTGCATCCTCCTGCTCCTTATGGTGTACTTCAAGGAGCCTACGGAGAAACTACTGCTCAAAGTTGATGTACGTTTTATTTATTTAAATATTAAAATATTTGAAATGCTAAACGAGTGATTACATTAGGGGCGACTGAAGCTCAGTTGGTAGAGTTGGTTGTTTATCGACCATAGGGTTGGTGGTTCGAATCCTGGCTCTGACTGTCCGCATGTCAGAAGTGTCCTTGAGCAAGACACTTAACCCCCAAGTTGCTCCAAATGGGCCGAGCTGATGTGTGGTGAGCTGTAGTGCGTGGATTAGCTTATCTTCATCCTTTCATAATGTTAAATCTATGCTATTGTGTGTTACTTTGTTGCAGACCTGTGCCACTGCTGCTGATGTGAATACTGCAGCACTCCCAAGCACCCCCTGCTTGATAATTCAAGGTAATGTAATGTTCAGGGATGAGCGTATGTGTTCCTTTGCATCGAGGGGGAAAATCTGACTGAAGGCATTGCATCTCTTGCACTCCCATCAAGTCCAGTTAGTGATACGGCACACATATGACGCTTATGAGCTGACATGTCTCCATTCCATCTGCACCTGTAACCGGAGGGCTAGGAGTTGCTTTGTCCTTTAGCCAGATTTTTCTATCTGCAATTGATTTTTCCTGTTTATACAGGATTTCCTGCTTTTCTGACCTGGTTGGCTATATACTCTGCTATAGACTCTGCTCCACTATCAATGAGGTATAGGATACTGAAAAAGAGCTTATGCATCGAGGGGGAAAATCTGACAGAAGGCATTGCATCTCTTGCACTCCCATCAAGTCCAGTTTGTGATACGGCACACATATGACGCTTATAAATAATATCCTGAGCTGTCTCCATTCAAGCTGCGCTTGTAACCGGAGGGCTAGGAGTTGCTTTGTCCTTCAGCCGGATTTTCCTATCTGCACAGGGACTCTGAAGCTTTTACAGGCTGATAAATATAATGTCCAAACAGAAATGGGAAAGAAAGCTTTTAGGTTTTCCACACCTACTACATGGAACAATCTCCAGTCCGATCTGAAGATCCAAAGCTTGGTAACACTAAATGTATTTAAGGCTATGGTGAAGCCTATTGTAACCATGTTTTCTATGTGCAGATGTTTTGTTTGACCATTTTGTAACGTTGCTTTTGTCTGTAGTGTCTATGTGTGTATGTTGAAACTTTGTGTTGCTGCTGTTTCTTGGCCAGGTCTCCCTTGTAAAAGAGATCCTGGATCTCAATTGGGACAAACCTGGTTAAATAAAGGCTAAATAAATAAATTTAAAAAAGCCTTCTGGATGGATGCTATCCATCGAGGGACAAGTTGTGATGGGCCAACACCCATTATTTTTGCATGGGGTAGCTGCTTTATTCAGCAGCTACTATGTCTTCAACCTGGAGTATCCTTCCGTAGGATCATCCACACTGGAGTTCATCCAAAGGTATTTTAACACTCAAACACATGATCAATGTCATCAGTAAGACTTATCAAAGTCTTAGCAAAGACTATCTGTCTATTAAGTCCATGCCTTTCTACAGAGGCCATAAAGTAGATTAAATGCTTTGAGTATGAAGCCTGGAACCAACTATGTGAATTGGGACCACACCATCACTTGATGTTGCTGTGCTATCTTGTTAAGAATTGACATAATGGTTTAATTCACATTATAGTATGGCTTAAAGATTTTAAGTAAACCTTATGTTAGAGGTACCATGATGCACTCTGCTAGGCTAAAAAAATCATTTTATTGTGAGGATGATCCAACAAGTTTGAACTATTAGCAGTCTTCATCAGGGTGTGGTGTGGGAAAAGACACAGGTGAGCACCTTGATAAATGCAGAGTCTATTTAAAACTGAAACGTATCTTTGCTTATTAACAGGTGCTTCTTGGGCATCAAGCCGGAGAAAGGCTCCAGGGCAAAGAAGCAAAGCTCCATCAACCCTCAAGTGACCACTCTTCTTCGTAAGCTCATAGACTTTGAATGGTCTGCATAGACAATTGTCCTTCTACTGTCATCCCCTCACGTGACCACCCTTCTTCGTAAGTAAGCTCATAGACTTTGAATGGTCTGCATAGACAATTGTCCTTCTCCTGTCGTCCCCTCACGTGACCACCCTTCTTCGGAAGCTCATAGACTTTGAATGGTCTGCATAGACAATTATCATGCTCCTGTCGTCCCTGCGCCTCTTTTGTTCTTTTGAGTGCCTCTTTTGTTCTTTTGAGTGTATGCACGAAAAGTTTATTCATTAGTTCCTTTTTCTTTTTTTTTATTAGTTCCTCATTAGTTCCTTTTTCACCATTTTCGGGTAAGACCTGGAAGTACTAGTTTCATGGCGACAGTGGCTCGGGAGGTAGAGCAGTCGTCTGGCAATCCGGAGATTCCTGCTCCTCCCTGGGCCGTGTGTCGATGTGTCCTTGAGCAAGACACTTAACCCCTACATGCTCCCGATGAGCAGGTTGGCACCTTGCGTGGTTGCCGCTGCCGTCGGTGTGTGAATGTGTGAGTGAATGGGTAAAATGTGCACAAATTATTATTATTATTTTTTTAAAGCAGCGATTTACCATTTTTACTTACGAATATGATTATTTTGTCTTTTGAGAATAAAATCCCATAATTAACTCTGAAGAACTGGCGAAACGCTCGTTGTACAAGGCGCATCAGTCAGCTAAAGCCGTTTTGAGCAGTGTTGACCGGCAGTTTATAAAAAAATATTTAAAATGTTTATTAGCAACGCCGAGCTTTCAAACCATTGCGTTTCTCTGTCCGAAACCCTTGTGCAACTGTGAGTACCTTTGAAATTTCTCTGCGATACTTGTACAACGAGCGTTTCGCAGAGGACCAGTTCTTCAGAGTTAATTATGGGATTTTCCTATGGAATGTGAGTGATTTACCATTTTAAGAATATAATTCTTGTGTCTTTTGACAATAAATATGCCATGATGGCTTACCTCATTTGCGCGTTTGGAGTGTTGTTTTTAATGTACAATAGCCTACGTGCATTTTTGTAGTCCAGCTCCAGTTCACTTCCTGGCAGAAGCTCACACTTTGGTTTCCTGTCGTGATTAATCACGCCATCCAATATAGTATTTGACAGGAAACTATTATATGAGCTTCCTCCAGAAGTATACTGGAGCTGGGGACTATACAGTTATGCATGTCTATCATTGTAAATTTACAGTTATTTTGCCAAATTATTTATAATTATAATTATATAATATAATAATTATTATTATTCAATATTTTGTTGTCATGTTTTTTGCATTACTTTTCACAGTACATGTACATGTACTGTGAAAAGTAATGCAAAAGACTTGCCAACATTGTACATTCAATCACAGTAAATTGTTGGCAACTCTTTTGCATTACTTTTCACAGTACATATTGTAATGTAAATTCACAGAAAATCTTTGTAATGCATATACAACAAAATGATGTAATATCACAGTAATTTCTTACAATTTGAAGTTGTGAAATTATGTAAATTCACAGTAAATTGTTGTAATGCATATACAACAAAATTATGTAATATCACAGTAATTTCTTACAATTTGAAGTTGTGAAATTATGTAAATTCACAGTAAATTGTTGTAATGCATATACAACAACATTATGTAATATCACAGTAATTTATTACACATTTTCACATTCACAACAATGTATTGTACTACCATTGATGTGAAATTACAATACATTGCTGTGAAGCCATTCCACAAATTGTTGTGAACCTTGCAAAATTATTTTGCAGTAATTTATTGTGACTTTACGGTGAAAGATCTTACAGTGTAGCACTCAGGTGTTATATTTCGGGGGCTGGTGGCTGGCTCTCAAAGTGAACAAAGGGAGGGTACTTAACTTAATTGCTCCCCCAGGGAGGGGGTCAGGGGCTACTGCCCTCAGACCACCAAGATCATTTTTATATGGGCAGTCTGACTTGGGGTACTGCCCATATATTAGTGTTGCAATTAGGGATGTCCGATATTATCGGCCTACCGATATTATCGGCCGATATCGGCATTAAAATGTGATATCGGAAAATATCGGTATCGGTTTTAAATTGAATTTTTTTTTTACATTTCTATAACCTTTATTTACCCAGGCAAGCAAGTAAGAACAAATTCTGATTTTATTTATTGTCAAAAGTATGCATAATGTTGATTCCACAACAAGAGATATGTAATGTTAATTACCTGAAATTATAAAAAAAATTGGGGGGGGGGGGAACCCTGCATATATCGGTATCAGTTGATATCGGTTGATATCGGTATCGGAAATTAAGAGTTGGACAATATCGGTATATCGGTATCGGTAAAAAAGCCAATATCGAGCATCCCTAGTTGCAATGCATGATAAGTAAACAGTGAAAAAAGCGAAGGAATTGGGTGGAGCTGGGGCGTTTGGGACGAATAAAAATGTAAGATGAAAAAGTCTCCCCAGTGGGAGGCAGTGGAGGTGTGAAATCTGGCCCGGTCCAGAACAATAGGAGTCACAACATCAGTTTGGCAGTTAGGTGGAGCAGCAGCAGAGGAGCAGCAGAGGTTCGGTTTTTCAGTGCTGCATCTGTACGTACGTACAGTACACAT
Organism: Notolepis coatsorum; assembly: GCF_963971535.1. Classification (NCBI taxonomy): domain Eukaryota; kingdom Metazoa; phylum Chordata; class Actinopteri; order Aulopiformes; family Paralepididae; genus Notolepis; species Notolepis coatsorum. The sequence goes on along the minus strand of NC_140169.1, from coordinate 44,921,940 downwards.
CTTAGCATGACATCTTAAGGCCGCCACAGAGTCGGGCGTACTGTTAGCGGACCAGACTCTGCGCGGCATGTCCGCAATCGTTTGAGGTTTCAGTCACGCGTACCACCGCTTACCGATTTCCACATGTCTCGTGCCAGTTTACTACATTTAATGCAGGTCGATGTCAACCAACACGCAGAGCAGCCTTTTGTGTCACACCGGTGCGCAACGCCTCTGTGGAGTCTGGTCCGCTCACGCCCGACTCTGTGGCGGCCTTCATGCTAAGATGTGTACTGTACGTACTGTACGTAATACTTTGGGCAGCGCATACAGTATCTACTATCTCCTAATGAAACAAGTAATTTGAATAATATAAGCCTACTGTTCATTCATTACGCATGTAGACTATATACCTATGTGTTTTGCGCACGCATTATAATGAGCTGGAGGGGCGTGTCTGGATTCTAATTAAGTTCCAGTTTGTGAATGAGTGACGTTCAGGGCTTCGTTGCTTCCCGTCTGTAAGACTAAACTGAGGGCTAAAAACTCCTAGTGTGTAAGAAGAACATTTCCTGAATGAGGCCAAATGTTTCCCGACGACACGACTTGGGACACCTAATAATGTAAAAACTAAAAGAACCTGTGAGTCATTTCTTTATATTTTTTAAGTTGGGAGGCTGGTTCTGGTGAGCAGAGGGTTAACAGTTGGACGCTAGGCTAAGTGGGAGGTGCCTGTCACATGATCGGTCAGTTTCCATTTAGTGTCAATCAATGGGTTGTTAGTTCCCATCGCTACATTTTAAACCACAGCTCTCCTACATTGAAATCCAGTGCGACTGCACATGATTTTAAAACATTCCATGATTTAACAGCAAATGAGGGACTTTATTTATGGCTCATGATATTTTCTAGGCTAATCAAAATCAGAAACACTTGGCCTACAATAACATGTAGCCTAATTATTTGAATAGGGCAATACTGGCCCCATGAAAGCAAAACAAGTTGCATTAGACCATTGATTGATTGAATTTTATTTCAAATATGCAACACAACAAACATCAAGTACAGATATAGCCTTAAGCCGTTAAAATAATAAATGTATATACAAAATAAGAAATAAAACACAACAAAGAACAAACAAAAAAGTCTAACAACATTTTTCTTTTGTCATTTGCATATTTGAAAAGGAGTGGGAAGAAGCATACACTTATTTAATCCCACCCCTTTTTACTCATCAGAACATACTATATTATATTTACTAATTCATACTTTACTAGACTTATATTGAAAATAATGAACTTAGTTAACAATAAAAAAAGAAAAATAATACCTTATTAATATATGCCAAAACTGTAGGTTACCCTGTATAGTTCCTCTAGCCATTTCTTTATACATATATACAACTATATACCTACATATGCACATATATACATTAGAGCTGTCCCCGAAGCCTGTTTTTGGGCTTCAAACTTCGTCAGGGTTTTTCGATTAATAAAGTAAAAAAATAAATATAAAAAATTCGAATGTTGATTTAGAATTCGAATGCCAACGTAACGAACGAAAATCCAAACGTTTGGGCTCAGCCCTAATATACATACTGCCAGTTATCAAACCCATTCTTCATCTCTGTACCTCTGGAAAACCATTTGATGATTTATTTTAAATATTTTTATGTTTTGACATTGCTTTAACTCCACAATCAGACCGTTCCATAATTTTACTCTGCAAATTGAGATACAAAGACTTTTCATGGTGGTTCGAAAACTGTATCTTTTAAAATAAAATGTTCCCCTTAAATTGTAACCCCCATAGGGGCGGCTACGTGGCGTAGTGGGCAAGGCGCTCGCCACGAAATGCTGGAGACGCTGGGCTCGTCAGTTCGAGCCCAGCGCTCCACATTTGCTTTCAGTTTAGCTGGTCGTCCGTACTAATACACATTGGCCGTATTAGGGGGTGGGAAACTGATGGGTGGGGATCGGGCGTTGTGGACAGTGACTCCTACAGGTCGGTTGGTGCGCCTGCGCAGTAGAATCAGGAAGTGTCGGGGGCAGCGTGAGCCTCCCACGCGTTACTCCTTGCCACTGAGAGATCGAGCTGCGCAGGTGAAAAGATGCGACTGCTGTTACCTCAAGTACCGGAGGGGACTTGTGCTATGTATGACTTAGTCCACATTGCAGCCGGCTTGTGGGAGGCAAGAAACAGCGTTCGTGACAGGGGAGGGTTGAATTGGATGATACGAAATTGGGATGGGAGAAAAATATATAGAAAAAATGGGAGAAAAAGTGGATAAAAAAAAGAAATTGTAACCCCCATCTTGCACGTTGAACAATCTTTGAATATTTCCTGGGAGTTTATTATTTTTTACATACATTACAATATCAGTACATTTTAATAATTTTTACTGAAAGAATAATGAATGAGTATGTTCCAGATATCCAACCTTGTGAATGATGAACCATGACAAGAAATATACCTCCACGGTCCAGAGGAAAAGCACCAGGCTACAGAGACAATCTAGGCGCATCAAACTAATTGATGCAGGCCATGTGCAAATAGGGCTATAAGAAAAATAACTGAAACCTATAACTATAGGAGATCTTTTGTCAAGGAGTTTGAGTTATGATGGACATCAAAGGTAAGGCAGAGTCAATAGATGGATTGGCTATATATACCATGTCTTCCATTCACAAAATAGATTAAACGCCAGTGTCAGCCATCGGAAAACTGGTTGATTTGAAAGGTTGAGGCTGGAATGGGACGCAGCGTGGAGCCGGTTCTGTCGACCGCCCGTGCCGGACGCTGCCGCCTGCTGCTGTGTAGCCGCTCTGTAAATACAGGTGAAATGGTCACAGTTTATAATGTACCTCGTTCTATTGATTCATTGATCTCATGGCAGATGTCTACAGCAGAGCCATGGGCCCTGGTCCTCTCTTCACAGCAGAGCCATAAGAGGGGCGACCATCATCCGGCCGCACCCCGACCCCGTCACGAACGGCTTTCCTCACCGACCGGAGCCGGCTATCCCGGGCCAACTTGAGATCCACGGCGCTACGGTATCGTTACGTTTAGAGGGGATTCTGACTTGGGCAGTGGCGGCCGGCCGATAGGGGCGCTAGAGCGCCGCCCTCCCTGGTTAAAAGAAGAAGAAGAAGATTTTTATTTTTATTTTTTTAAATTGGGCCCTATAAATAAAATAAACATGTTTAAAATGAATAATATTTACTCATTTTAAGTATGTTTGCGTTTCCAATGCACAATATAACGTTAATATATCAAATATAAATAATTGTTTTCATTAACAGGAAGTGACTCCTTTCCGTAGCCGCATTTCTCTCGGGCTAGACGCAATAGGCGTCTATTCTTTCCGTAGCCGCATTTCTCTCGGGCTAGCGCCTTACAGTGGGTGTGCACTGGTTTCATCGCTGTATCCGTCGCAGCCAATCAGTGCGTAACACGCTGTGCGTTGAAATATGATGTATTATGATGGAAGCCGGGCACTTTTTCAAGCGATCTATTATCATCTAAGCAAGCAGCGTCTATACTTTCCGTAGCCGCATTTCTCTGAGACGCTCTCTGATTGGCCGACGCCAGTACTTTCCGTAGCCGCATTTCTCGGAGACGCTCTCTCTGATTGGCCGACGCCATTTTCTGGTTAGGCTTAGTTACTCTTCGAAGTTGGTTAAGGTTCGAGTTTGTCTTAGAGCGTGACGGCAAGTTCTTTCGCCGGTTAAGCTTAGGCACTCTTTCAAAGTTGGTTAAGGTTAGAGTTTGTCTTAGAGCATGGCGATAGAACGCCAGGTAGTTTGCAGGTTGTTCGACGCTGTTGTGTTGTGATGCAGTCACTCTGGACAGTGGATATACATCGACAACAACAGTCTGGGACAGTGGACATATACACTTTATCAAGCCCTCCGGCTAGACCACGTTTCAACTAAACAGTGAGTTCATTCTCATTCTCTCTCTCTCTCTCTCTCCTCTCTCTATATCCCCCCATATCTCTCTCTCCTCTCTCTATATCCCCCCATCTCTCTCTCTCTCTCTCTCTCTCTCTCTCTCTCTCTCTCTCTCTCTCTCTCTCTCTCTCTCTCTCTCTCTCTCTCTCTCTCTCTCTCTCTCTCTGCGCATGTGTGTGTATGGTGGTGGAGGAGCGTGGAGGAGCGTTTGCGGTGTGAGTGAAACTCTAACTTTTTCTCTAACTTGTTGTGTTTAATGTTATGAATTAGACTATTGCTTATTTATTGTGTGCGGTTGAGTTTAGCCATAGTATAGAGTGACAATTGTTTGGTGAGTGCTGCCGCTGCATCGTGCCTTTACACAGGCATGGCGGAGCACGGAGGAGTGCCCTCCGGATTGGAGAGACTTACACGCAAACACGGCTTGCGACTCTCTCCAGACCACGGTGTGTCAGTTGAAGAGTGTTGTTTGGCTATCGGCGCAGTCGTGGGATATGCAAGCGTTAAGTCAGCTTCTAGGATGAATAGAGCAGTTGTCATTTTTCTTTATTCTACCGTTAAAATGAATCAGATGGTGGAAAGTGGAGTGGTGATTCGGGAGACGCTTACTACGGTGTTTCCACTCGTCACCCCCCCGAATCCAGCCAAACGAGTTATAATTTTGAATGTCCCCCCGTTTTTGAAAAATGGACTTTTGGAGAAAGAGCTGTCAAGACATGGGCAGTTAGTTTCACCGATTACAATATTCTCTCTCGGGGGTACCTCTCGTCACGTTAAACATGTTGTGTCTTTTAGGAGACAAGGGCATATGATTCTGAAGAAGAAAGACGAGGAACTGAGTTTAGTTTTCAAATTCAGGCTGGACGATTTTGACTACGACATTCATGTGAGCTCAGGCAGAATGAAGTGCTTTGGATGCGGGGAAGAGGGTCATTTAATTTGTGCGTGCCCAGCGAAAAGGGGTGAACAGCCGACTGCTGGCGCTGAGTCTACAAAGACCGCAGATAGCAGTCAGCCAGCAGCGAATAAGCCTTTGGCAGCTACCCGCACTGCAGCGAGTAAACCTACTGTTACACGCACAGCAGCGGAAACAAGTGTGAGTGTTATTGCAAAAGCACAGGTACACAGTGGAGAGAGCAGGGGAAATGTTGTGCAGGCGCAAAGCATCAGCACTATTCAGGGGAATCTGCTAATTGATTTGAACAGTGATACTCAGGTCGAAGTGAGAGAGGATTTGGAGAGTACAGCAACCAGGATAGCGGAGTCTGTACTGGTTGAGGAAGATGAGACAGAGATGGAGTTTTCGAAGGTTGTACGGAAGAGGAAAAGCAGGGCTACTTCGAGGGTTACTGGCGGGCAGGACGCGAAGGCAGCTAGGAAGGAGCAGAGCCCCGCCCCCTCTCAAACGAGGCAAGGCCCAGGAAATAAAGGACAGGCCGCACAGTCACAGAACAGTAGTAGCAGCAGTGAGGAAGAGGAGGATGAGCTCTTGAGTGATTTATCACAGCCTGAGTTCTCTTTCGAACAGATAAAAACATTTTTGAAAAATACAAAAGGTAAATCTATTAAATTAGAGGAATTTTTCCCTGATTTAAGGAAGTTTCACGATTCTGTCACAATACACATGAGGAGTGGGGAGGACGCAGGGCAACCTTTTTTCTCTCACCAAGAGGGATTCCGCTTGAAGAAAATATTATCAAAAGTCAGAGCAAAAATCAATGAGGAGGCTGTTGGTCCTGATGATATATAGGCCTAATGTGTTTTTTTGCTATTGTTTGGTTGCTGCTGTGCTGTATACTAAACATGTGTGACTTTAAACTGGGGTCTTTAAACGTTAATGGTGCTAGAGAAGATGGTAAAAGAGCTGCTCTGTACAGCCTGATCAGGGGCAAGAAGCTAAATGTTACTTTTCTTCAGGAAACTCACAGCACAGTTGAAAATGAATCTGACTGGAAGAGGGAGTGGGGTGGGGGAGCTTTCTTCAGTCATAAGAGTAGTAGCAGTGGGGGAGTTGGCATTCTTTTTTCTAGAGATTTTCTACCTGCTTCATGTGTTGTTGATGAGATCATTCCAGGCAGGTTGCTTAAACTCTGTGCTGTATTTGAAAATGTAAAGATGTGTTTTGTAAATGTATACGCTCCAACGGTGGGGTTGGAAAGGTTATTGTTTTTGGATAAATTAAAAAATACTCTTAGTGCTTGTAGTAGTGAGGAGTATCTGTTTGTGGGTGGCGATTTTAACTGCACTGAAGATCCCGCGTTAGACAGGAATCATCAGGAGCCGCATGCGGCTTCTAGAGCCTGTCTTATACGACTGGTTGAAACCATTGAACTGTGTGATATTTGGAGATATCTCCACATTAATCAGCGGCAGTATACCTGGGCTCATTCCAGGGATAATTATTTATCGTTAGCCAGGCTTGATCGTTTGTATTGTTTTGAACATCACATGAGTGTGGTCACAAGCTGTTCCATAAGTCCGGTGGGTTTATCTGACCACTCCCTTGTCCAGTGTTCCATTTTTATAAAAAATGTAAAGTGTAAAAGTGCATATTGGCACTTTAATGTCTCTCTGTTGTCTGACAATGGTTTTAAGGATGCTTTTAGTTCTTTTTGGGCTGACTATAGGCAAACTAAACGTGACTTTAGTTCACTGCAACAGTGGTGGGATGTAGGTAAAATACATATAAAACAGCTTTGCCTACAGTACACTCTCAATGTTACAAGAGACATGGCCAGATCTATGAGAGCTCTGGAGAGAGAAGTGATGGAGATGCAGGAGTTGGCAGGCTCCACTGGAGAAAGAGAACATATTGAAGTTTTCAAAAGGAAAAAATCAGCTCTGTCTGACCTGCTGGGTATCTCTGCTAGGGGCGCTCTGGTTAGATCCCGTTTTCAAAACGTGGTCCAGATGGATGTTCCGTCTCACTTTTTCTTTGGTTTGGAGAGCAAGAATGGCCAAAAGAGGCTGCTACACTCTCTGAGGTCAGACACTGGGCAGATGCTGCATGAGACAGCCGACCTCCGTCAGGTTTCTATAAAGAGCTCTATAGAACTGAGTACCAGAGCCGGAGGTGGCACGGTCCTTCTTTGAGGGCCTCCCTAGAGTCTCAGCTGAGGACGGCGCAGAGCTGGAAGCACAGCTGTCAGGCCAAGAGCTGCTAGAGGCTTTGCAGAGCATGCAGAGTGGGAAGGCGCCTGGGATAGATGGTCTCCCGGTTGATTTTTACAAGTCTCTCTGGTCTGTGATTGGTGAGGATCTTTTGAGTGTCCTCAATGATAGTCTGAGAAAGGGGAGGCTGCCTCTGAGCTGTAGGAGAGCGGTCATCACTCTCCTGCCCAAGAAGGGAGACTTACAGAACATCAGGAACTGGCGTCCAGTGTCTTTACTCTGCTCAGATTATAAAGTGCTCTCAAAGGTACTGGCAATGAGACTGAGGAAGGTGATGGAGCAGGTCATCCATGTGGACCAAACCTACTGTGTGCCCAGCAGGTTGATATCTGACAACATTACGTTGATTCGAGATATTTTGGACCTCTCTGGTGTTTTGGGTTGTGAACTTGGTCTGATTTCTCTAGATCAAGAAAAGGCTTTTGACCGAGTTGAACATCAGTACCTGTGGAAAGCAATGCAGGCTTTTGGTTTCAGCTCTGGGCTTATAGCTATGATCCAGGTCTTGTACAGAGACATTGAGAGTGTACTTAAGATTAACGGTGGTTTAAGTGCGCCTTTTGAGGTTCAGAGGGGAGTCCGACAGGGCTGTTCTTTATCAGGAATGTTGTACTGTCTGGCCATAGAGCCGCTGTTACACAGATTAAGGACTCATTTGTCGGGTTTTTCTTTTCCGGGTTGTGACATAAAATTCAAACTGTCTGTATATGCTGATGATGTCATGATTATGGTAAAGTCCCAGCACGACATTAACATTGTACAATCAAATGTGAGGGCTTTTGGTACTCTCTCCTCTGCTAGGGTGAACTGGCAGAAGAGTGAGGCCTTAGCAGTGGGTAAAGGGCCAATTGATGGAATTGTGTTACCTGGAGGCCTGACTTGGAAGAGGGGAGGCCTAAAGTACTTGGGGATTTATCTTGGGGATGAGGTATTTTCTTCCAAGAATTGGGACGGTGTGGTAGAGCAAGTGGAGGGCCGGCTGAAGCGATGGAAATGGATTCTTCCAAAACTGTCGCTGAAAGGTCGGGTCCTTATTATCAACAATCTTGTGTCCTCCATGCTGTGGCATCGGCTAGCATGTACGGACCCGCCGCTGAACCTACTGTCTAAGGTGCAGGGGTTGATGGTGGACTTCTTCTGGGACCGGTTGCACTGGGTCCCGCAGAGTGTCCTTTTCCTGCCCAAGGAGGAAGGGGGACAGGGGCTTGTCAACTTGGAAAGTAGGGGAGCTGTGTTCAGGCTCCGTTTCATTCAGAGACTCCTGACAGGACCGGCTGATCTGGTCTGGAGACCTGTGGCCCGAGCCATACTGGAGCGGTGTGGTGGGCTAAGTCTGGCTGAGCCAATGTTCCTCATGGATTTAAAGGGATGTACAATGAAAAACCGGCCCCGTTTCTACAAGGGACTGTTAACAATGTGGGGCTTGTTTATGAAAGAGAGACTGAAGGACGGTGGCTCTTTGTACTGGCTTCTGAGGGAGCCGGTGGTTCATGGGACTCGTTTTCAGGGTGGGGCCGAGCCAGCGCTGAAACAAAGGCTGTGTGGGGCAAAGATGTTCACGTTGGGCAATGTGCTGGAGGTGTGCGGTCCCCTTTTTGATAATGCTGCCGGTCTGGCCTCACAGCTGGCCCCATGGTCTGTCTGGGTGATGGGCCGCCTATTGGGAGGCTGGAAACAGCAGCTGACTGATAATGAACTGGAAATGTGTGTTGATTATTGTAATGGTCAGTTATTGCCTGCTGTAAATGATTCTTTTCCTGAGGTGAAACTTATCCCTATTTTTAAATGTGATGGTTGTCTGTTAGAGGTGAGCAGTGTTGCTGATTGCAGGCTGAGCACCATGGTGGGCAAAGCTATGTATTACCTGTGTGTTAAAGTGTTGAACCAAAACAGGCTGAAGGATAGGGTTGACACTCCATGGAGAGCTCATCTGGGCCTACAGGAGGCTCAGAGGCCTGAGTGGAGAGCACTGTACAAACCACTGTTAACTAAAAGAGTTGGGGATTTACAGTGGAGAATTTTACATGGTGCAGTTGCTGTGAACGCTTTTGTCTCTGTGATTAATTCTGATGTTGAAGACACCTGTCCTTTCTGCACAGAGAGGGAAACAGTTTTTCACTGTTTTTTAAAGTGTGACAGGCTCTTGGTTTTTTTTCAGTTCCTGACCTGCATGTTTGTGATGTTTGATGAACATCTTACTCCAGAGATGTTTATTTTGGGGTACAGGTACAGCAGGAAGGGGAGGTTAAAATGTCAGCTCTTCAACTTCCTGCTGGGTCAGGCAAAAATGGCCATTTATCTAAGTAGGAGGAAAAAGATTGAGGATTCGGTGCTGGTAGATACCACTATCTTGTTTGGAGGTATGGTAAAGGCAAGGTTACGAACAGATTTTCATTTTTACAAGTTGACCAGCAATGTAGCAGAGTTTGAGATGATATGGTGTTACAAGTGGGTGTTGTGTATAGTTATGGAGGAGTTGGAGTTGGTTTTTGGCTTTGTTCTGATGTGAAGTTTGTCTTTTATGTTTCTTGATTTGATTTGCTGTTCTGTGTTTTGCAGTATACATTCTGATGTATTGTTGATTGCTGAGTGAGAAAATAAAGTTGTGTTTAAAAATCTCTCTCTCTCTCTCTCTCTCTCTCTCTCTCTCTCTCTCTCTCTCTCTCTCTCTCTCTCTCTCTCTCTCTCTCTCTCTCTCTCTCTCTCTCTCTCTCTCTCTCTCTCTCTCTCAATTCAATTCAAATAGGCTTTATTGGCATGAAATATCAACATACTTATTGCCAAAGCAAGTCCAACATACAAACAATAACATATATATTATTAAGCAATAAAACATACCATAATATTAGCAATAAGTAAAACAATCAACAGAAACATATTAAATTACAAAATAATCATTCAATCGGGTAGTCATTTTACAGATGTAGCCACCCAGATACATGTATTTACAGGGCTTGTTCTCTTATTGTATGACAACCGTCTACATATTTTGCAGCTAATACTGTACACTGACTTTTCTCCCCACATATATATAACAGCTTTTGATTATCAGGGAGATGGATAAACTGTGGATCAATTTTATTTATTTTATAAAAGAAAACTTCTCTTAGATCCTTGTATTTCTCACAGTATAGTAGGAAGTGAGGTTCTGTCTCAACATCCCCCTGATGACAAAGTGAACACAGCCTGGCCTCTCTGGGCAGCCAGTTCTGCCTGTGACGGCCTGTTTCTATGGCTAGACTATGTCCACTCAGTCTGTACCGTGTCAATGTCTTTCTTAATTTTATATCATTCACAGTGGTCAGGTATTCTGCCACCGTGTACTCTCTGTTTAGGGTCAAATAGAATTCTAATTTACTTTGAGATTTGGTTGATTTGTTCCAATATTCTATATAGTTTTCTTTTTGTTTTGAGGTTATTTGGTTGGGCCAGATTTTTTGGTATCTGTCCTGAGGCATTTGTGGGCAGAGATTTCTGACTAGCTGGCAGAGGGGACTCTTATCTGGGTTCATCTCTTGGCTCTGAAGGGCTTTGTAGTGGTAGGAGTGGGGGTCACTTGATTGGAGGTGTGTGTAAAATTTTATGGCTCGCTTTTGAATTTGAATGATTAGGGGGTATTGGCCGAGTTCTGCCCTGCATGCATTATTGGCAGTGTGTCTGTGGACCTTAAGTAGGTTTTTGCACAATTCTGCATGCAGTACTTCTAATGGGTGTTTTTCCCATTTTGGGAAATCTTGGTTAGTTAATGGACCACACACTTCACTGCCATATAATATTATTGGATTTATTACAGAATTTAGAATTTTGAGCCAGGTCCTAATTGGGATGTCAATTGGAATTTTCCTTTTGATGGCATAAAAAGCCCTTCTTCCCTTCTCCTTCAATTCATTCACAGCCATATTGAAGTTTCCATTATGATTTATTTTCAATCCCAAATATGGGTAGCTTTTTGTGTTTTCTAATATGTGTGTGCCTAATTTAAATGTATTATGTGAACTCTGAGACTCGTGTCTCCTTTGAAAGATCATGACTTTAGTCTTCTTCATGTTTACGTTCAGAGACCATGTCTGACAGAACTGGTGGAGGATGTCTAGGTTCTGTTGTAGACCCTCTTTAGTGGCTGACAGCAGAACCAGATCATCTGCGTACATCAGTAATTTTACATTGGTATCGTGCAGAGTCAGACCGGGTGCAGTAGAAAGTTCTAATAACTTTGCTAATTCATTTATATATATATTGAACAATGTTGGGCTTAAATTGCACCCCTGGCGGACTCCGCGACCCTGGGTGAAGAAATCTGTTCTTTTATTTCCAATTCTAACAGCACATCTGTTTTTTGTGTACATGGATTTGATCAAGTCATATGTATTTCCTCCAACACCACTTTCTAGAATTTTGAAGAAAAGACCTTTGTGCCAAATTGAGTCAAAGGCTTTTTCAAAATCGACAAAGCAGGAATATATTTTGTTTTTGTTCTGTTTTATGTGAATGTCAATTAGGGTTTTAAGAGTGTATATATGGTCAGAGGTACGATAATTTGGTAAGAATCCGATTTGGCTTTTACTTAGAACGCTGTGTTCTGTAAGGAATTCTATGAGTCTGGTGTTGATGATACTACATAGAAGTTTGCCCAAATTACTCGTCACACAGATACCCCTATAGTTTTTTGGGTCATGTTTATCTCCACTCTTGAAAATTGGGGTTATGAGTCCTTCATTCCAGACATCAGGAAAATAGCCTAGATTTAGTGTCAAATTGAATAATTTTAAAATAGCCAATTGGAATTTTTCAGAGCTGTGTTTAATCATTTCATTTAATATGCCATCTGTACCACAGGCCTTTCTAGCTTTAAGGCACTGGAGTTTTGATTTCAGCTCTTGTTCTGTGATTGGGAAGTCTAAAGGGTTTTGATTATCCTTTATGATATTTTCCCATTTTTGTAATTTTTCACATATCTGGCTGGTTTCCGTTTTTGTATTTAGGGGTACAGTTGTAAAGAGTGATGTGAAGTGGTTTGTCCAAACATCCCCATCTTGGATAGCCATTTCTTCCGGCTTATCTTTATTCAATGAGTTCCAGTGGTCCCAGAAGGAGTTAGAGCTTAGAGAGTCCTCTATTTTGCACAATTGTTTATTTACGTGATTGTTCCTTTTAATTCTGATGGTCTTTTTGTAGTGTTTCAATGATTCACAGTATTGGAGGCGTAGGGTGTCATTTTGTGGGTTTATGTGTTTCTGGTTTGATATTTTTCTTAGTTGTGTTCTAAGAGCTTTACATTCTTTGTCAAACCATTGGTCCTTTTTAGTTTTTCTCTGTTTGTTACCTGATAGTTTTAATTTGGACTTTGTTGCAGTTCTTTCAAATATATAATTGATGTGTTCTACAGCTAGGTTTACTCCTTCAACACTGTTAGAGTATGGCATGGCTAGGAACGTATCTAACAGTGATTGTGTCTCATCACTGGCGATGGCTCTCTGGTAGTCCTGCATGCTGTTCTGGGACCATCTGTAGTATTTGGGGATGTTGTATAGTTTACTGGGCTGTGTAGGGGGATTTTTGAGCGACTCAGTTCTTTTCATGTATGCAGTGATCTGACTGTGGTCGGAGAGTGGGGTCAGGGGTTTGACTGTGAATGAACTGAAGGATACTGGATCCAGATCTGTTATCATGTAATCTACTGTGCTGCTGCCAAGGGGTGAGCAGTAAGTGTACCTTCCTTGTGAGTCCCCTCTCACACGCCCATTGACAAGGTAGAGACTCAGTCCTCTACACAGCTGTAATAAATCCTTTCCATTTTTGTTTATGGAAGTGTCATGGTTATTTCTAGGGGACTGGTTTACATGGTTGCATATGGTGTGGTCAGATATGAAATTGTCTCCATGTGTACTGGTGAAATCAGGGTGGGTTCCCGTTCGGGCGTTGAAGTCACCGCAAACAAGCACATGACCTTGACTTTGGTAAAGACATATTTCTGATTCAAGGTTGGAGAAGATGTCGTCTGAGTAATATGGAGACCCAGTGGGTGGTACGTAAATTCCACAGATAAATAGGTCTCTCTGAGAGGGGATTACTTCTTTATTTAGTTTTAACCAAATATGATTGTTCCCGGTTTTTAGAATCTGTATTGACTGGTGGAGTTGTGATTTGTACCAAATTATCAATCCCCCTGAGTCTCTGCCCTGACTAATATGTTTCGTTTTATTCGATGGCAAAATGACTTCTCTATAGTGAGGAGGGCAGTGTGTGTCTACATCTTCTCTGCACCATGTCTCAGTTAGGATTAAGAGGTCATTGTTTGTTATAGCCTGTAAAAAATCTGAGTCTCTACTCTTAAGGCCGTATGTTGAAGAGCAAAGACCCTGTATGTTCCAGCAACTAATGGCGAATGATTGCATTTTGTACAAAAATTATATAAAGGTATAAAAGGTTATAACTAAGGTATAAGGGTATTCAGTCAATGAAAAATATATATAAAGGTGTTCAAAGGTATAAAGGTTATAGGGTATAAAGGTATTCAGTCAATGGACGAACATCACAGAATGAATTCAACAACAACAAAGGCGACAGCAGGCAGTTGGCCTGCTTTTCTTTTGGTCGATTGCTAGCTTGTAGTGAGAAGTTTACTGCATAGCGTGTATAACATTTGTTTGATCTCATTCAGCTCTGATGTGGGTGGGGGGGGGGGGGCCTGGTCAGGGCGGATGCATAGGTCATCTCCTGCGGCGGACGGTGAGGGGGTCGGCTGGGGGGACGTCTCCTCTCACTGGGTGGGTTGGAAGGGTGGGGTGTGGGCTGGGGGCGGTTGAGGGGGCGGCTGGGGGGATGTCTCCTCTCGCTGGGTGGGGTGGAAAGGTGGGGTATAGGTGGGGCATAGGTTTGTGGGGTGACTCCTCGTGGGTATCTCATGGGCCTGTGCTTTCTCGGAGAGGCCGGTGTGTGACTGGGTCTGTTGGGGTTGCGTCCGAGGGCAGCATCCTTTAATGTTTTTGCAAATGTCCTCACTCCCGCATTGTTTAGGTGTAGCCCATCATTATTAAAGTCCCATCTGCCGATGTTTGTGTGGTGGGCCAGGTGGACATTTTTGAGGGCAGCACAGTTTCTTGAGGTCTCCATGTTGATTTCGTGAATGATGTATGGAGGGGTGTCCATCCTGGGGAGGAGGGTGGAGATGATTACTCTGGTGTGTGGGAACTCCCTGGAGGCCTTCTCAGCCACCCTGGTCATTGCTTCAGCAGTTATATTCTGTAGGTAGTGGAGGTCATTTGTGCCTGTGTGCACCACCATGTACTGGGGGCTCCCTAGAGTGTCCTGTCTGAGCAGCTCCATGGCGTGGCCTGTGTTCCGACAGCGCTTGGCTGTCACCTTGAGGCCCGGGAAGAGGCGTGCTGTGTCCAGGTATTTGCCATTGGAGTCCATGAGGAGGACTACCTGGGCTTCGGGCTGGGCTGGTCTGGTGGACTGGGGCCGTGGCTCGGGTGGAGGTTGGGCTGCTGGAAGGGGGTCTGAGTCCAAAGGTATGTCATTGGGTGTCAGGCTGGGAGGGGTAAGTGGGGTCAGGGGGGGGGGGGTATATTCTGGTTTGGCAGTAGGGGGGGGTGGGGTGGTGGGTGTTGGAGCAGAGGACCGCTTTTGATCGGGGGGGAATGTATGTATTCTTTCTTCTTGTCGTTGTAGCTTTACTTCCTCTATCTCACTGCGTAGAGACTCCTCCCGGCTGTTTGTATCTTCCTTCATGGCTTTCATCCGGGCCTGTAGGGTGTTGTTGTCCTGCTCTAGCTCCCGCATGGTTTCTGTGAGCTCCATGACCGTCCTCTGGGTCTCCCTCAGCTCTTTAGTGGTCTCCTCCCCGTTCCTCTTCAGATGACGGAGCTCTTCTCCCAGCTGCTGAATGGTGCAGGGCTCAGTCAGCCTGGCCAGAGTCCTCTCTTTAAATTCAGTAAACTCCAGCTCCAGGAGAGATACGCTTTCTCTCAGCTGCTGGACCAGTTTGGAGGGTGTTGAAGGAGTGTGAATGGATGGGCTGACTGGTGCTCTTTGTGCTGGCAGTGGCATCACTGGGTTCACTGTGTGGTTGGAGGGAGTTGGAGTGGCACAGTCAGAAGGGCTAGTTGCTGGTTTTGACTCTGATATTTCTGTGTCTGTGTTCACCTTGTCCTCTTCTGTCTGTGTGTCCGCAGCCTTGTTGGTATTGGGCACAACTCTCTCCACTTCCGTTTTTATTTTTGGGAAAAGCTCTTGAAATATGTTGAGGTTTGCTTCATTTCCCTGTACTAATACAGTCCCTTTAACATAGTAAGAGATTGTTAGAACTGGGTTATCAGTGTCCAGGGTCTCATCATGGCATATTGTGTGGCGTCCTCCTCGACCGATGCCTTCTTTCACAACATGGTCATAGTGGTTACAGATCACCTGTTTCCAGGAGTTAACATGTTCTGTGTGGAAGATGAGGTCATTCATCACCATCTTGTCCTTATAGACAGTGTAGTCAGCATACAGCTCTTCTGGGTGGGCCAAAAGTGTCTCCTCCTTGTGTTTTTTCTTGTTTTTATTACTTTTGCAACTAGGAGGGTACTCAACTTCTCTGCTGCACAGCCTGTTTTGGTTATTTTCCATGGCAACACACCAGGTAATACACAAACTTAACTGACTGAGACTGTTGTTATTAGCTTTTTTGTACAAGATATTATTTAGGATTTAGCTGGCTGGCTAGCTGTCGTTATCTAACGTTGTGTAGCTACGCAGCTAACTGGCGTTTTATGCAGCCAGGCAGGTCGGCAGCTAACGCAGCTAACTGTCGTTATATGCAGCCAAACTGTCCCGCTAGCTAACGCAGCTAACTATCGTTATATGCAGTCAAACGGTCCCGCTAGCTCTCGTAGTGACGTTATAAAGAGCCAAACCGTCCCGCTAGCTAACGCAGCTAACTATCGTTATATGCAGCCAAACGGTCCCGCTAGCTCTCGTAGTGACGTTATAAAGAGCCAAACCGTCCCGTTAGCTAACGCAGCTAACTATCGTTATAATGAGCCAAACGGTCCCGTTAGCTCTTGTAGCAATGTTATATTGAACCAGTAACGTTATAATGAGCCAAACGGTTCCGTTAGCTCTTGTAGCAACGTTTTATTGAACCACACGGTCCCGTTAGCTCTTGTAGCAACGTTTTATTGAACCCAACGGTCCCGCTAGCTCTCGTAGCTAACGGTGTCAGTATACCTGACTACTCTGTTAGCCTCCTTAGCTGCTGTAGGCCGTTGTCTCCTTGCTACTTGCTCTTCTCTTTGGATTTAAATGTTGGTCTTTGTCCTATTGGATCTATATATATTCATGTTGCCTTTGTGAAGTTATCTCTTCCTTCTGTTTAGTTATTCCATTAACAGTTGAATATTCTTTAGGGGTTCATCTTAGCTGAACTTAGCTGAACCTCTGTCTCTCTCTCTCTCTCTCTCTCTTCTCTCTCTCTCTCTCTCTCTCTCTCTCTCTCTCTCTCTCTCTCTCTCTCTCTCTCTCTCTCTCTCTCTCTCTCTCTCTCTCTCTCCAGACGGTTAGTGTGTTCTCAAGTGGGGGGGGGGGGGGGGGGGATTAGGGGGGCTCTGTTGACGAGTCTGATGGCTTGGGGGGAAAAACTGTTCTTCAGCCAGTTGGTTCTGGCTGTGTGGCTGCGGTAACGCTTTCCAGACCGCATTAGCTGGAACAGTCCTTGATCATTTTTGGGGCTTTTTTGATGCACCGGCTCTCATATATTTCCTGGATGGAGGGAAGCTCACATCCACCAATTTTGTTAGCTGTCCTCACGACTCTGCTGTCCTCACCACTCTTGTTAGGAATGGGGGTAGTGAGGGAAGGAGAGTAGAACCCAATGTTGCAGGACAATGATGATGAGAGAGGAGGCAGAGACGAGGGAGTAGAAAATAATGATTTGTATTGAAGAGCAAGCCGTTAAACAAGGGCACGTTACAAAACAACAAACAGACGCAGCCTAACTGGCACTGAGGAACAACAACACTGTGAACACGAAAAGGAAAGGCAACAAAACAAAATACTTATCGAACACTTACTTTAGACAACAACACGACAGGTGTCGACAGGAACAATGGAAAACCACAAGCTCCACGCACATGCATATTTTAATTGCATGTTTCATAACGTGCGTGTGTCATCTTAATGCTGACGTCACGTCAGGTGCCTTTAACTGCCGTGTTGTGAACTGTGCGCAATTTTCCAGCTTTGAAGTTCAGTTGACTTGGACAAACCTCTCCTAATCGCCCTCGTTTATCGGCCCCCTAGCAGCAAGGACTTTATCTCCCAATTTTCCGAGTTTCTGTCAAATACCATATCCATCCATGACAGAATCCTGATTCTTGGTGACGTTAATATTCATGTGTGCTGCCCATCCAAGCCTATGGTGTCTGATTTCATGGAATTGATCGACTCATTCGAACTTACTTTGCTTACTACCACCGCCACCCACAAACTAGGCCATAAGCTTGACTTAGTTTTAACCCATGATTTCTCAGTGTCAAATGTGAATATTGATGAAAATGCATGCTCCTCTGATCACTATGCTGTAATGTTCACCTCCTCTCTCTCTCCCCCCAGGCAAATCCCCCTCCCCTGGGCGTCCCTGGAAATCAAGTTTAAAGCCCAACTTGCAGGTTGTATTTTTGTTCAATAAACAATGTGACTAGGCCAACGCTGACTTTCATGAAGAGGGGGGAAAGAATTATCTAAATGTACCCAGTTTTAGCGTTTTTATCAAACATTTTGTCGACCAAACCACAAGCTCCACGCACATGTATATTTTAATCCATGGATCAATAACGTGCGTGTGTCATCTTAATGCTGACGTCACGTCAGGTGCAGGGCAGCGAGGGGCTCTGAGAGTCACAGGCAGGTAGTGGCAGGAAGCAGAGCCTTGCTACTACTAGCCAAGGAGTGATGAATGAAAATGTATCTGTTTCACCTAACAACACTATTGCTCCGTGATCATAGCCATTCATCTCTAAAGCTAACCACTATTTGTAAAAGCCACAACCACGTTACCATATTTGTAATAATGTAAATCATTGTGTCGTTGTACATATTGTGTATACAACGTTAGCCGCTAACGTAGCTTAGCTTGGTAGCCGCCGTTCTTGAAACTCCTAACAAAACCCGAATTAAAATGGTTCTCTCCTCTTTGTATACCTTTGTCCTCACAAGTATTCTGCCAGGGAACTTATGGACACGACAATAGTAGTTATAAGGTGTTTGATCATTGTGTCGTTGTACATATGCACCGAGTGCAACTAAAGGGGCTATCCACCGAGTGCAGCTAAAGGGGCTATCGTATCAACATGCCGCGACGTGTAGCTAACGTAGCTTGCATGATGCGTGTGCAGTGCTTTGCCCCACAGGTCTGAGAAGAGGACCTGCACATTTTACTCGTTCCCAAAACTCTTTTACATGCACGACAGTAGACATAATGCTAACGTTAGCGGGGTAACGTTAGCCAGAGCGATATAGCCAGCTTGGTACTATGACCCGGGGGCGTGTAGCTTAATCCCAGCGGAAGAGTCGCAGAACGCTTCCGCATTCTTCGCCGCACGCCAGTACGGTAATGCGCATTTCCTTTTCCTTCGCCCAGGTGCTGAAATGGAAATGCATGTAGTACATTGCAATACAACGCAGCATTTCCGCGTACATTGCAACGTAACACAACGCAAGCTGTCAACTGTACTTTACATATTATCCAAACGAGGACCACATAATGTTATTTCCCTGTACATTGTAACATTAACACAACGCAGCTGTCAACTGTACTTTACATATTATGGAATACATGTATATTATCGCAACGCGTCGTCACAGACTAAACAGTGTTCTGGATTTTCCTACAATGGATTATTGATTGTAAATTGAACCCTTGCACTGAAGAACCATTATGAATCTGTGTTAGAAAATGTTTTGGATCTAAATCACTTGGAGTTTGAAATAGGCCGTGAGCCAGGGCCCCAAATTTGGGCCACGGCTACCATCTTGGGGGACTAACTTTCATAGTGATTTTTGGGAAGGTATACACCCCTGCTGCTAGAAAATATGTGATAGCAATGCAGCAGTTGCCTCCAAATGTGTGCTATCATATCTTTTATAACAATACCAAGCATATTTTTCAGGCCTCCTGTCTGAAATTACATGCCCCAAATTAATCATGATAGCTCCTGAACCATAAGGCCTATATGCATGTGTTTGGTCTCCTTTGATAGGTAACAAGCTAGGACATATGAATCCAGTGTAAGTAAACCCACATATATTACCATTCCAGAGTAAATGGAGATACAATGAAGGAAAACATCATATTTATATCCTAGCCTGGTACATAATCTTAATTTAAAAGGCAATATGACCATTATTACCAATATCACATGGATAATAATGCAACTGAATGTGTCCTCCTACTCCTTGACTACAAATGTAACTCTGGATCTGATGAAAATACACAAAAAATACAACATTTATAGGGCGGCTAGGTGGTGCAGTGGGCAAGGCGCTCACCACCAATGCAGAAGACGCTGGGTTCGAGCCCAGCTCTCCGCATTGCTATCAGCTTGGCTGGTCGTTCATACTAATACAATTGGCAGTATTAGGGGGTGGGAAGCTGATGGGTGGGGATCGGACGTTGTGGACAGCGACTCCTACAGGTCGGTTGGTGTGCCTGCGCAGCAGAATCAGGAAGCGACGGGGGCGGCGTGCCCTCCCACGCAGACCCCCGACGCTGAGAGATCGCGCTGTGCAGGTGAAAAGATGCGACTGCTGCTTCCTCGAGTACCGGAGGGGGACACGTGATGTAAGGCTTAGTCCACATTGCAGCCGGCTTGTGGGAGGCATGGCCTAACAGCGTTCGAGACAGGGGAGGGTAGAATTGGACGATACGAAATTGAGATGGGAGAAAAATAGAAAATGGGAGAAAAAGTAGATAAAAAAAATAAAAATACAACATTTATGATACAATTTTTCAAGATATCCCATTTGATCCATGGACATGACTTTTAAAGGCTGTCTAGATCTATAATTATTATTATTATCTGACTCCACCCACCCATATGAACAAACATTTTATTGGATGTCTATAAGCCAACCACTGTTCCACATCATCTAAAGTGGACTGCATTAGAGCCACACCCCTCTTTCAGCAAGCATGGCCGATTGTGATGCTAGGAGAAAGTGTAAGGAACATTTTAATCAAGTAATCATGTTTACATTTTTAACACAAACCACCTTCTACTTCCTTATGCAGTAAAAACATTGACGGGTAATTCTGAGCTCATCCAAACACTGAACAAGCTTGGGCATGGGGTCTATTACTCCCAACTTGAAGAGAATGACACTGCTCTGTGTCTCCAAAAGCTAGCAACAGCCTCAACTCAAAGAGTTGTACTTCCAGCATCAATCTTGCATGGGACAATATTGATAGACTTGAGGAAACTCTCACTGGAAAGGGCACATCATAGAGTCAATGGTATAGTTGTTCAGGCCAATGTCTATGGACCACAACTACCAAGAGCTGAGCTTCCACACATTGAGAAACTGAAGCAAGACCAAGAACTGGGAGTATATGTAGCAGGTGCGCGTGTGGGCCCACAGCCTCTCCCAACCAGGGACACTGTGTCCAGGAAACCAAGGAAGCTGCTCTTCTTGCCTGCAAGAAGAACCTGGTGTGGGCACTTGCAAGGCAAACAGATACAGAGAATCAGACAATCCCAAGCTGGACTGGTTTTAATATCAGCACCAGGGACCAAGAACCAATCTCACAAGATATAGTTGGGTATCTGCCAACCATCAATTCACCAGCCACACAGTTGACCAGTGTTTGAAATCCTGAATCAATCAGAGATAATCAGAAAGGAACTGCATCTAGAATCAAAAGTAGTCATGGATCAAGCACTATATGCGAAAGCCACTGAAATTACCTGGAAGCACAAAGAGCGCTTCTCCAACATTCTTTTCAGAATGGGGACATTCCATACCATATGTAATGCCTTAGCCATCCTAGGAAAGCGATTTCGGGATGCTGGTCTAAAGGACATATGCATAGAGGCTGGAATTTTCGCAGAGGGTTCTGTCAATGGAGTCCTTGATGGTAAACACTATAACCGTGCTGTCAGGGTCCACAAGTACATCTATGAAGCACTGATGAGACTCGCATGGGCCGAGTTCAGACTGTGGGTTGAGGACAGCATTCCAGAGAAGAGTGGGATGATCAAATCATTCTTGGACAATGTGAAAGACATGGCCAGTGACTTGAACCAACAGACAGCGAACAATCTGCTGCAAACGCAAAGTCCACTCTTAGCTGAGCTGATAACCCTGTGGACAGACTTTCTGGAACACCTCCATCACAACAATGGAGAGCTTTCTGCATTCTGGATGTCATACATTGACATGGTAGATAACGTAATACTTGGCCTTCTGCGTGCCTCTCGTGAGGGGGACTGGGAGTTGCACCTCCATGCTATAAGAAGCATGATCCCATGGTGCTTTGCTTATGATAAGATAAATTATGCCAGGTACCTGTCCCCTTACTTTGCTCAGATGAAAAACCGCCCAGAGAAGCATCCTGCTGTGTATGAGGCCTTCAAGACATGCCAATTCTTGGTGCAGCTGTCAAGTAACAACCCCTTTGGATGGATCCCTGTGGACCAGGCTACTGAAGTCACAGTTAACAGCTGAGCACCGCAGTGCATTCCTGGGACAGTTATGGGAGATGGTGCAAGGTAACAAATCAGAGGTTTGTCATGCGGAGCTACAGCAGCCAATAATCCTGAAAGATGAGGAAGCAGTTTCAGCAGTGGTTAGCCTCATACCGGAATGGGTCAACCCATTTGCAGAGAAGCGGGACCTCATTAGAATCTCTACAGCAAAGACAGCCCCCAAGGAGATTGACTCCAACCTGATGAAGGCATATGAGATTGGTGAGCAATGCTATGCAATCTTCAAGGATGAGAGACTGGCGAAAGACCCACCAGCAAATAAATTCCATGACCCAATGAAAACCAACAGGCTAAAAACATTCAGTGATATGTGTAAGAAGAGAGAAGTGAAATCAAGTGGGAGGGCAATCATCTTGAAAGCAAACAGGTCTTTGTTTGGACACATCAAAGTGATGGCACAAGGGCGCAGTCTACATATGGAAGATATCCTTTCTCATCCCCTTGGGCGATTTTCCTGGGCCCTGTCCACAGTCCACACCAGGCAGATTGCTGAGAAAGACAAATAAAGCTACTTTGGCCACGACCTTGCAGACAAATTTAGCATTAGCATAGCAACTCCCAGGGAACTCTGCTACAGTGGTTGATGGAATGAACTTGGTCCAAAGAGTGAAAGGTGATCAAGTTACTTTCAGAGATGTTGCCACAACAGTTCTGGGTATGGCTCTGAGGGAAGGCAGTCAGAGTAGCAGAATAGATGTTGTGTTTGACACATACAAGGAGAACTCTATCAAGAACAGTGAAAGCTCTCTACGGGGTGAAGAGACTGGCCATGAGTTGCAAGGTATCACAGGTACACAGATGGTGAGGCAGTGGAGGAGCTTCCTGACCAAAGTCAGTAACAAAACTAGTCTCATTAGCTATATAGTCGATGAATGGAGGAAGGCAGAGTACAGAGCAAAGCTATAAGACAAGATTCTGTATGCAACTGTGAATGACAAATGTTACAGAATCTCATCTCAGGACAGTGAGGAGGTGTCAGCTCTTCAATGCCAACAAGAAGCAGATGGTTGCCTACTTCTCCATGCTGCCCATGCCAAAAAGAGAGGGATACCCATCTGTAGTTATCTGCTCAGAAGACACAGATGTCTTTATCATGTCTTTAGTGTTCTGTGACAAGATTGAGGCCCCATTGTTCCAGATGTGTGGCAGTAAATCCTGTGCAAGGCTTGTGGACATCAGGAAGGTTGCTGCCACTGTTCGCGTAGAGGTGTGTAGGGCTCTCATCGGGTTGCATGCATATACAGGATGTGACACTGTAAGTGCTTTTGCAGGCAAAGGGAAGACAAGTGCCCTACAAATTCTGACCAGCAATAGGCAAAATCAGGACACATGCTCAGAGTTGGGTCAGGAATGGGATCTCTCCCCAGAGCTGAGGGACAAACTAGAGGCATTTACATGTCTCCTGTATGCCCCAAAAGCATCAACCACCAAGGTCAATCAGCTCAGATATCACATTTTCTATGTCAAAAAAGGTGAACTTGAAAGTCATCAACTCCCACCATGCAAGGACTGCTTAACAAAACATGCACAGAAAGCCAACTACCAGGCTGGTATATGGAGAAGATGTTTGGAGAAGGACCCACAAGTGCCAATCCCTGTTGGCAGAAGCCTGAAGATGGAGAGCGAAGAGGAAGCTGAACAGTTGGTGGTGGACTGGATGGAAGGCCAGCCAGCACCCGATGCCGTCCTGGATCTACTGGCCTGTAACTGTCCAAAAATGTGTTTACTCCCAAGATGTATGTGTGTTGCAAATGGCCTCAGGTGCACTGACATGTGTAGACTGGCAGACTGTGAGAACCAGGCATCCACCTCAGAGAGTGTGGAAAGTTCTGATGAAGATGTGGAAGATGTAAAACAAAGTATGGTAGGTTTTGTATTATTATTATTATTATTATTATTATTATTATTATTATTATTATTATTATTATTATTATTATTATTATTATTATTATTATTATTATTATTATTATTATTATTATTATTATTATTATTATTATTATTATTATTATTATTATTATTATTATTATTATTATATATGTTATTGTTTTTTTACATCTGTACTAGTCTCGGCTCCCAGACCATTGGAGAGCACCGCCAACAGCGCCACGGATAGAGACTTAGAACTGTCTGTACTGAGGGGAGCTTTCCCACCCTCTAACACTGCCAATTGTGTTAGTATGACGACCGGCCAAGCCGGTAGCAACGGCGAGAGCCAGGCTCGATACCAGCATATCCTGCGTTAGTGGCGAGCGCCTTGCCCACTGCGCCACTCAGCCGCCCTGAGTATACCTTTTTAAACGGTATCATAAATGTTGTATTTCTAATGTATTGTCATCACATTTACAGTTACATTTGTAGTCAAGGAGTGGGAGAACACATTCAGTTGCATTATTATCCATGGGATATTGGTTATAATGGTCATATTGCCTTTTAAATTAAGATTATGTACCAGGCGAGGGTAAAAATATGATGTTTTCCTTCATTGTATCTCCATTTACTCTGGAATGGTAATATATGTGGGTTTACTTACACTGGATTCATATGTCCTAGCTTGTTACCTATCAAAGGAGACCAGAAACATGCATATAGGCCTCATGGTTCAGGAGCTATCATGATTCATTTGGGGCATGTAATTTCGGACAGGAGGCCTGAAAAATATGCTTGGTAGTGTTATAAAAGATGTGATAGCACACATTTGAAGGCAACTGCTACATTGCTATCACATCTTTTCTAGCAGTAGGGGTGTGTACCTTCCCAAAAATCACTATGAAAGTTTGTCCCCCAAGATGGTAACGACCAACACTACTGGCTCACGGCCTAAAAGTGATATCAGAAGAAACTACTCAACCTCTGCTGTCTTTAACTATGAGTGAACACAACACTCTAACTTACCATGTTTAGATAATGAAGTACTCAACCTCTACTGTATTTAACTATGAGTGAACACAACACTCTAACTTACCATCTTTAGATAATAAAGCACTCAACCTCTACTTGTCTACTGTCTGACTGAACACAACACTCTAACTTACCATCTTTAGATAATGAAGTACTCAACCTCTACTGTATTTAACTATGAGTGAACACAGCACTCTAACTTACCATGTTTAGATAATGAAGTACTCAACCTCTACTGTATTTAACTATGAGTGAACACAACACTCTAACTTACCATGTTTAGATAATAAAGCACTCAACCTCTACTTGTCTACTGTCTGACTGAACACAACACTCTAACTTACCATCTTTAGATAATGAAGTACTCAACCTCTACTGTATTTAACTATGAGTGAACACAGCACTCTAACTTACCATGTTTAGATAATGAAGTACTCAACCTCTACTGTATTTAACTATGAGTGAACACAACACTCTAACTTACCATGTTTAGATAATAAAGCACTCAACCTCTACTTGTCTACTGTCTGACTGAACACAACACTAACTTACCATGTTTAGATAATGAAGTACTCAACCTCTACTGTATTTAACTATGAGTGAACACAGCACTCTAACTTACCATGTTTAGATAATGAAGTACTCAACCTCTACTGTATTTAACTATGAGTGAACACAACACTCTAACTTACCATCTTTAGATAATAAAGCACTCAACCTCTACTTGTCTACTGTCTGACTGAACACAACACTCTAACTTACCATCTTTAGATAATGAAGTACTCAACCTCTACTGTATTTAACTATGAGTGAACACAGCACTCTAACTTACCATGTTTAGATAATAAAGTATAACCTCTACTGTCTTTAACTATGAAGGAATTACAACCTTTATTTAATGGTTAATATTTTGTACCTCGGCACGGCTGAATAACAGTAGCAGTGATCGCCTGCTGCGTCCATCGCGTGTATGTGATTAATATGAACCTGAAGGAATATTTCAACCATCAAATTCCTGTCATACCCTTTTGATAAGGTGATAGAATTAAGATCCTACATTGTGTTCTATGTCTGTTCTCTCCTCTCCCCACCTACTTACTTGTGGTGCAGGCTGAGGCCCCAGTCTGTTTTTACACACAGCTTGGTTTGACCTACTGACCTGCCGACCTTTTGACCCCGGACCCCTCTCCCCACACAGACCCATGCATCCCGGACGAGATCTCCTATTGATGCTTGCGTCTGACGACTGGCCGGCGCACAAGCATGCACACATGTACATAGACACTGATAGAAACTAGTTTCACACACACTTACACACAAACATACACACAGATAAACACAAATAGGATTTATGAACAGCATAAATTTATAGACTGCCTTGGTAAAGTATCACAAAGTGTCATAGTTAAAGACAAATTACTAAAGTGAGGACACAAACCCAAGTCTAGTCTCACAAACACTGATTCAAACGCATACACAATTATCTACACACGGACACACAACCGGTCAAAAGCGGGGGGCCCAAGGGAACACTTATCGTTCAGCCCCACCCTTACTGGAAAGCCCGTATTGAAAACAGCCCCTCCTTCTACTCATGTTCCCGCGTAAAGTCCTTTGTCCTCAAGTGATGACGCGACGACTATCAATCATCGAGTCAGAAAAGAGGTGTGTTTAGCTAGTACTGTATAAAAGTGTGTCAATGTATTCTCGAGGCCACCACTTGGCACTTGCTCGCTCCGTGTGTGGAGGTCAGTGGTCCGGATTGTGATCTATTTGTGCTGTGAGGGTTCAGTAAAACTTTACAGACTGCCATCTGACTCTTTGTCTAATCTCTCTGTTCACCTCGCCGACATTCAATTAAAAGAACCCAGGGTTAATTTACAGTATATCTTGATCTTTTTCAAGTGGAGGCACCGTGGTTAAATTTAAAGGGCTCGTCCGGTGGAATAACCTTTCAATTGGAGGCCCCACTGGGATTGATGATCGGAAATAGGTGAGCAGAGACCGAGAAGATTATCTGCAGAATTGGCACAGGATGAGTAGATCATAATCTGTATTTTAAATTTTTTTTGGTTTAGTCTTCTTGTCCGTTCTGTATTTGTTCCGGGACTGACTGACAAGTCATAAAGGTTGAGTGCATTGGTCCAGGTCGAAACAAGAGCCGGTGCTTTTTATTCAAATGACAGGGTAAGCTGAAAACCCAATTCCTAAATTCTGCAATTGGCTATTCTAAATTTAGAATAGTATTGTCATGTTAAAAAGGAAATGTACCTGCTTCTGTTGAGATCTGTGATAATATGAATATTGTCTCTGGAACACGAGGCACTTGGCTGTGCAATCGAGGTGGAAGTTCATACATTTTTTGTTTTCTTTATCCAGAGGTATGACATTACAGGTTGTGGTGGTTAAGATAGCTCCTTTCCAATGACTGATAGTCATTTTTATATAGGGTGGGAAGAGGGTTGAAGGCCTAGCTATATGGTGTGGTTTATTCATGGATTATTGGTGGATTATTGGTATAATAACGCCTTTCCAAAGTGGCTCCCGCCGTCACGGTCACTATTAGTTAGAAGGAAAGTGGTACGAGAAAGTTATTCATGGTTGCTGATATGTGTGTTGAATTAATAATGTGTAACAAATGTATGAAGTTCCATAGTGATGAGTAAAGCCATGTGTCCAGTCGGGTCAAGTGGATATATGAATATTCATCACGGGATGCAGAACCAGTGCGTTATGTTGTTGATAAGGAGGCCATTATCATTATATTAAAATGAATAGTAGTAGGGAGGCCAACCTATTATTATTAAAATAAATATCGTCCATATTGCATTATTGTGCTGCTCTGTGGAAGAGGGATGCGGCCACGCGTGAGAAGCAGGTCTCTCCACATTGCAGTTTCAGACTATGCGTTGACGGCCTAGTTGATTAAATATAGGTGGGTATATATGCTCCGGGTCTGAGAAGGAGCGGGTGTTATATTGTATTATATTATATGTATTATGTTGTGCTAGATATGCAGTTGTGGTTAGTTTATTTGCATGAACCGCTCTGAACACCGCCGTGCGCTCTGCGGTGGGACCGGCGCTTCGCTTTCGCTCCCCCCACGGGCGCGCGGCTTGAGGGGTGGAAGCGGTTGTTTTTGCGTGGTTGGATTCAGAGGCGCGTCGCGCGCATGTTCACAGAAATACACTCGATATCTGCGGTGTTACCACAAATATGGATGTTGTTAGAGGCGAGCATGTTCACAGAAATACGGTACAGTGCGGCCCAATACGTACAGTTGTTAAGGGGATGCGGACCAGTGATGGAGCTTTCGTCATCAGGGTCCCCAATTTCATTTCATCATAATCATCACCATTATTATCATTATTATTTCGTTGGTGCCGCTTGCTGTAAACGTTGCGGGACCACACGTAAATTCACATGGGTCTGCATTGATAAAGACACTTCAGGTTGATACAATATTTTATTGGAGCGACGCGCGCTCGGTCCTGCCGGCAACATGGCAGTAGGAGCTGTTCCCTCCGTCGTGGTGCTGAAGCCAGCGCATTGTTCCTGCTTGATGTGGGCGCGTGTGGGAGGCTTCTCGAACAGAATTTCTCTCTCCCCCCTCTACCTCTCTACCCCCCTCTCTCTCTCTCTCTCTCTCTCTCTCTTTCTCCTTCACGCTCTCTCTCTCTAACCATCTCTCTCTCTTTTTCTCTCTCTCCCGCTCTCCCACTCTCTCTCTCTCTCTCTCTCTCTCTCACTCTCTTTCTCTCTCTCGTTCTCTCTCTCTCGTTCCTTCTCTCTCTCTCACACTCTCTCTCTCTCTCAATTGCAAGTCAATTCGGATGGTGTTGCCAAACCAGTGTTAGTTCCCCCCTGATAGATTTAGTTCATTGATGCCTGGTAATATCTTATATCTGTGCTTAGGCTGTAGGCTGCTCTCTGTGTCTCCCTTTGTGCATGTGGCGTGACCTGATGACCTCTGGCTGAAGGCTCCTTCTACACAGGGCCCCCTGTACATCTCACGTGCACACACTCACATGCACACGC
The DNA here is from genome assembly GCF_963971535.1 of Notolepis coatsorum. NCBI lineage: Eukaryota > Metazoa > Chordata > Actinopteri > Aulopiformes > Paralepididae > Notolepis > Notolepis coatsorum. Next base: position 44,893,154 of record NC_140169.1, on the reverse strand, counting down.
ACACACACTCACGTACACACGCGCACAAGCTGTCACGCCTTTGAGTTATGGAGATGTTATTCTCAAGACTAGGGCTCCCTGAGTTCATCTGGAACCAATTAGCCCCCCTTCTTCGACCAAGCACACACACAGCCTAGCACACACACACCACACACACACCCATACATACACACACAAACATATACACACATACACCCCTCCTTTTCTCGCTCTGTCCAAGAAGGTATAAATATGTCATGTAATGTGGATATTCTCCCCTTCCTCCTTTTTCTACTGGTGATGTGCCCGCGCGGGGTGACTGACTGTCTTCTTCTCTGATGAATAAAAGCTCTGTTTGAGAAATACTCTGTCTTCCGCTTCGTTTTTCGGCCGACTGGTCCACTGGCAAATCAATTAAGAATTCACGAGGGATAGGAAATCCCTAACAAATGGAGGTTCCGGAGTGAGAATTGATGTGGGCCAGCCCAGAGGACGGAGGAATGGAGACGCGGAGGAGGAGGAGACGGTGCAGAGGATCCAGACTTTCACTACCAGCTGTCTGCAGCGCGTCTGACCCAGGGGTGAGATACCAGCGGCCCCTCAGACGTCCGTGACCAGACCACCAGACGACCGGATGACAGGCAGGAGGAGACGGAGGACAGGCCAGGAGGATGAGAGGCAGACCGGAGGAGATGGCAGCTGTGCGAGAGGCCGGAAAGGAACACCGCAGCCAGGCACTGCGGAGACCGCAGATCAATCACCGCTGATCGTCGTCTACGACACGCGGTTCATCCACGACTAGAACGGGGGAAGCGACAGCAGGAGTGACACTGAGCTGAGTTGGAGTGATGGTGGGCCGGCCGGTGAGAGGTGGAGAGGACAGTCTGAGACACTGGGAAGGCAGCGGACCGGAGGAGGCACGTTTGTCTAGGGGACCCGCACCTGGAACGGGGACCAACCTCAGGAGGTCAGCCCTTGCCCTCCAGAAGACGGGCCGACCCAGGTGGGCGGTGCACTGTAACAGGGGGAAGGTAGCGCCCTGATGGACGTTGGGTGTGCCTGAGTAAGGGGGGTCCAACGGGGTTACTGTATCTTCTGTTAAGTTGCCAGAATTGTGTTTCTCTCTTTCTTCTCTCTCTCTCTCCCGCTCTCCCCCCTCCCTCTATCTCTCTCTCTGCTCTCCTGATGTTGATTATCCCGTCTGGTATTGGATGTGATGCATGTAATGAGGTGACAATCGACGGATACAGATCAATGAACTGTGTGTTTGACGTATATATTTAACGTCAAAAAGGGGGAATTGATAGATTTAGTTCATTGATGCCTGGTAATATTTTATATCTGTGCTTAGGCTGTAGGCTGCTCTCTGTGTCTCCCTTTGTGCATGTGGCGTGACCTGATGACCTCTGGCTGAAGGCTCCTTCTACACAGGGCCCCCTGTACATCTCACGTGCACACACACACACATGCACGCGCACACGCACACACACTCACGTGCACACGCACACACACTCACGTACACACACAAGCTGTCACGCCTTTGAGTTATGGAGATGTTATTCTCAAGACTAGGGCTCCCTGAGTTCATCTGGAACCAATTAGCCCCCCTTCTTCGACCAAGCACACACACAGCCTAGCACACACACACCACACACACACCCATACATACACACACAAACATATACACACATACACCCCTCCCTTTCTCGCTCTGTCCAAGAAGGTATAAATATGTCATGTAATGTGGATATTCTCCCCTTCCTCCTTTTTCTACTGGTGATGTGCCCGCGCGGGGTGACTGACTGTCTTCTTCTCTGATGAATAAAAGCTCCGTTTGAGAAATACTCTGTCTTCCGCTTCGTTTTTCGGCCGACTGGTACACTGGCAAATCAATTAAGAATTCACGAGGGATAGGAAATCCCTAACACCCCCCCAATCCCCATTAATCTTGTTGTCTCTCTTAGGAGTAAGGGGGATAGCTGAGGTTCGAGGTTGGAGGGGGAAAGACAGGACAAAGACATGCACTGGAGCCGGAGCTGTTCCCTCCGTCGTGGTGCTGAACTCGAGTGAGCCAGCACATTCTGGGTGAATCTCACTCTCTCTCTCTCTCTCTCTCTCTCTCTCTCTCTCTCTCTCTCTCTCTCTCTCTCTCTCGCTCCCTTTTTTCTTTCTCACTCTCTCTCTATCATTCCTTCACTCTCTCCACTCTCTCTCTCTCTCTTTCTCATTCTTTTTCTCTATCTCACTCTCCCCCTCCCCTGCTCTCTCTCTCTCTCTCTCTCTCTCTCTCTCTCTCTCTCTCTCGTTCTCTCTCTCTTCTCCCGCTCGCACAGGACCCATTCAGATTCTCTCTCCCCCACTCGCTCGCTCTCTCGCTCCCTCTCCCTCTCTCTCTCTCTCGCTCCCTTTCTTCTTTCTCACTCTCTCTCTCTCGTTCCTTCTCTCTCTCACACTCTCTCTCTCCTTCTCTAATCCCCCTGCCTTTTTCTAAACACGGCTAGGATTGACCTTTGACCTGAGAAGTGAAACTTGTTGTTTGGCTGGAGAGTGCTTGTGGCACAGAGCCTCTCTCTCTCTCTCCCCCCTCTGCCTCTCTCCCCCTCTCTCTCCCCACTCTCTCTTTCTCTCTCCCTCGCTCACGCACCCCAGACTGAAACTTTTCCTCACACACTCTCTCTCTCTCTCTCTCTCTCTCTCTCTCCCATTTTCTCTCACTAGCTTGCGCCCTCTCTCTCCCCTTCTCCCCTGCTCTCTTCGTCTCTCTCTCTCTCTCTCTCTCTTTAACATTCCCCCTCTCTCTCTAACCATCTCTCTCTCTCTTTCTCTCTTTCCCGCTCTCCCTCTTCCTCTCTCTCTCTCTCTCGCTCTCTTTCTCTCTCTCTCGTTCTCTCTGACCATCTCTCTCTCTCTCTCTCTTTCTCATTCTCGCTCTCTCTCTCTCTAACCATCTCTCTCTTTCTCTCTCTCCCGCTCTCCCTCTCCCTCTCTCTCTCTCTCTCGTTCTCTCTCTCTCTTCTCCCTCTCTTTCTCACGGTAACTTGCACCCTCTTTCTGTCTCTCTCTCAGACTAACTCACACGCTCCACACTGACTCTCTTTTTCTCCCTCTCTCTGTCTACCTCTCTCAATCTATCTCTCTCTCTTACTTTTCTCTCTCCTTTTCTTTTTTCTTTCCCATCCCTCTTCAAGAAAAATGACTGAACGAATTATACGAAGGTGGGAGGCCTGTGAACCGGGTAGCATAGGCCAAGTAATGGCAGCCACACATTCAAGATGGGTTGACATGGTAGTCAAGAGAGAAAGGATGAAGGCGAGTAAACGGTTTGTTAGATGGGCAGAGAGCGTACTGGGAGGGCGGGGTGATGAACCGCGGGGGTACCCCCCATCTGGATCAGGAGAGTGTTTCTTGTGTGGTCAGTGGTCTGGGGGAGGCCCCTGTCCATCTACCCACCTGATGAGCCGGGGTCAGGTAATTGTTTCTCGTGTTCTATGCCTGGTTATTGGTCCCGAGAATGTCCCAACAGGGCTCCGTACCTACCTGCCCGACAGGGAGAGCCGGCCCGGAGTGAGAGGGGGAGGCGTGGAGGTGTACACAGCCCCTTTGAGTGGGGCACTTAACATTTGCTTAACCTGTGGCCGTTGTCTGACCAGTGCCCCCTCTCCCTATTACATTCGCGCTCACCCTGACTATTCTCTCTCTCCCAAGCTCTCTCTCTTTCTCTTCCTCTCTCTCTCTCCCTTCTCTAGCTCAGCACAGAGGACACAGCTGTCCCGGGTGGGAAGAGGAAGCTGAGGCATTTTTAGCTAGCTGCTCCTGTTTTCTGGGAGAAGGTAAAAGTGGCTATGGAGAGTCTCCCGGGCATTCCGATGGCTCCTGATAGCAGTGCCGAAGGGATTAATCGACGCGTACACCCGATGGCCGTACACTCGATGGCCGTACACCCGATGGCCCCACTGGGGGCTATGGGCCTTACGTCTAGGTCAGGCATTATAGCTCAGCTACAATCAATGGGCGCAGAGAGATTTGTGTCAATGTCAATCCGTGACGTAGCATTCTTTAAAGAAGGTATGTTGCGAAATAGGGCAGGAGAAGGAAGGGTGATTACGTTTCCCCCCCTCAATCCCCATTAATCTATCTTGTGTTCCCTCTCTCTTAGGCCTAAGGGGGAGTGGGTGTAGACTGGAATTAGCTGAGATTGAGGGTAGAAAGGGAGGAAGCCGCCACTGTTTGTTTGCCTGATACGATACTAAGTGCATGTCTTGAGATTCCAACTAAAACATGTGTGTGTTGATACCGGTGTGAAAGGCAGTATTAACTAACGTTGTTTTGTTGTGTTTGAGTGGTAGATTTTGTTTGTCATGGTTTATTGGTAAATGCATGGAGTACATGTGTGTCCTGAAGTATGGGTATGAAGGTTATGTTTGGTTTTAGTTTGGTTCATATTTCCTTACATTTTTTGACTGAGTGGTGATAGAGGATTCAATTACTGCATGTTTCTATGGTTGTGGTAGGAGACTGGATGTTGTTGCTTGTTTTTTCCTTTTTTTTCCTGCTCTCCTCTGAAGAGGCCGTGGACCATCCAGCTTGGATGCTGGAATATACCCCTGGTCTGTAAAATGCTGTATACCTCATTAGAATGCAGTGCTGTATACCTCATTAGAATGCTGTATAACTCAGTAGGATACTGTATACTCATTAGAATATATATACTCATTGGAATACTGTGTACTCGGTAGACTACTGTATGCTCAATAGGTTAGATCTGCGTTAGGAATGCACTGATATAGGACAATGTGTGTGTTGTTTGGTTTTGATTATATGTGTTTCTGATTTTGTCCTTGGAATATGTGTTTCTGATTTTGTCCTCTCTGGGGTTTTTTTTTTTCCATTTGTGAAATGGGTGATGATGAGCACGGAGTATGACGCTGATGAGCCGGAACTAGAAATCTGAAAGTTGAGTGGTTCTTTACGCATTTTGTGTGTGTTTCAATCAATGGGTTTTCTCATGGAAAGAGTCTAGATTAATTGGAATCTGCTTGTGGTTGTTGTGTAAGCTGTGGTGTTCTGTGTGCTTTGTTTCTTCCACAGGCTGTCGGGTTGGGGAGTGGCTGAGCGACCATGGACGCGATGGGGGAACGGTCAGCTGTCGTCCGCTTCCTTGGGGACGCTGTGGTCGTGCTGAGAACCGTACCGAGGCCCTTCTCCTCTCCATACCTCTGCCGGTGGTGACGGAACTGGTCTTGGGGTGGAAATGCCTTATGGTGGGTTCGGGAAACCCCGGACGATATCACGAGCTGTCGCTCGATGGTCGCCTGAAAATGTAGGGCTGGTGCCGAATTGAGGGGGAGGGGCCGGCAACAGGACTTCGGCCTGAATTCAGTATGATGCGGTGTCCTCTGGAGGTTGGGGTGATGGCTGACTGACGAGGATGGAGTGTCGTTCGGCGCTCTCTGCCTGATGGCCTGCGGGGTGACTGCTGGAGATTGGGTGGGAATAGTGGACTCAACAACTGAATAAATTGAACTGAATTGGACTCAACAACTGAATAAATTACTGAATTGAAATAATTAATTGAAATAAGAATATTAGAATAATAGATGAGAAAGTATAAATTGATTGAAATTATGCAAAATGTGACTGAACTAAAACTGGACTGTCTTGAAATATGATTGATATTATGCAAAATGTGACTGAACTAAAACTGGACTGTCTTAAAATATGATTGATATTGTGCAAACTGGACTGTCTTAAAATATGATTGATATTGTGCAAACTGGACTGTCTTGAAATATGATTGATATTGTGCAAAATAAGACTGAACTGTCTGAACTGTCTTAAATAGTATTTCAAACATGTACATTGTGCGAGACTGTCATGCATCATTTCCATATTTTACAGATCCTGGTTAATGTTAAATCGACGTCAGTTTATTGTTAGGTTATTTTTTTGATTTTCATTTCTCTATAAAGTTACAATGAATCTTGATGACTGTATCCTCATGTTAGTTTCCTGGGTTATATTGTGTAATTGTAATTAGTATTCCACGGTTTTGATCTATGGCCTGCCCATCTACGGCACTGACGACACTGGACTCTACTGGCGAGATGGAGGCAGTCGTCTCGGGGGACATCGCCTCCCTCGTCTCCCTCCACCCACTGACTGCAGGGATCAAGGACTGGATGACCTCTGGACCATCTATTTGTCACATGTAACGGACTGGGATCTCCAACATGCGAGGAGGATTTGCTAGAACCTCTGCTGTACCATGCGCTTCGTTCTATGTTTGACTCCCACCTGACTGTCTCCTACTCTAAAGTCTCTCTATTATCTCTCTGTCCCTTCTTGATCGCACCCAACTCTCTCTCTCCTCTGGGCCCCCGTATAGTTAAGCTTCACGCTTATATGATATACACGCCCTCTTGGATTAAGTGCAAGTCTGGTGTATTGATGGTAGTATTGGTGGTCATCCCATACGTAGGAATATGTCCAGAAATGTACTGTATTTGTTCCTGACCTTCGATTTTGGTTGAGTTTTGGCCTTTTAACAGGTCCATACTTAGTGCCTGTTTTGATGGTTGATGGGTGTGTCATATTGGGGAATATGACAAAGGGGGGCTGAAGGAATATTTCAACCATCAAATTCCTGTCATACCCTTTTGATAAGGTGATAGAATTAAGATCCTACATTGTGTTCTATGTCTGTTCTCTCCTCTCCCCACCTACTTACTTGTGGTGCAGGCTGAGGCCCCAGTCTGTTTTTACACACAGCTTGGTTTGACCTACCGACCTGCTGACCTTTTGACCCCGGACCCCTCTCCCCACACAGACCCATGCATCCCGGACGAGATCTCCTATTGATGCTTGCGTCTGACGACTGGCCGGCGCACAAGCATGCACACATGTACATAGACACTGATAGAAACTAGTTTCACACACACTTACACACAAACATACACACAGATAAACACAAATAGGATTTATGAACAGCATAAATTTATAGACTGCCTTGGTAAAGTATCACAAAGTGTCATAGTTAAAGACAAATTACTAAAGTGAGGACACGACCCCAAGTCTAGTCTCACAAACACTGATTCAAACGCATACACAATTATCTACACACGGACACACAACCGGTCAAATGCGGGGGGCCCAAGGGAACACTTATCGTTCAGCCCCCACCCTTACTGGAAAGCCTGTATTGAAAACAGCCCCTCCTTCTACTCATGTTCCCGCGTAAACTCCTTTGTCCTCAAGTGATGACGCGACGACTATCAATCATCAAGTCAGAAAAGAGGTGTGTTTAGCTAGTACTGTATAAAAGTGTGTCAATGTATTCTCGAGGCCACCACTTGGCACTTGCTCGCTCCGTGTGTGGAGGTCAGTGGTCCGGATTGTGATCTATTTGTGCTGTGAGGGTTCAGTAAAACTTTACAGACTGCCATCTGACTCTTTGTCTCATCTCTCTGTTCACCTCGCCGACATTCAATTAAAAGAACCCAGGGTTAATTTACAGTATATCTTGATCTTTTTCAAGTGGAGGCACCGTGGTTAAATTTAAAGGGCTCGTCCGGTGGAATAACCTTTCAAACCAAAGCGTGTTAATTATGAACCAAAGCGTGATTAATATGAACCAAAGCGTGTTAATATGTGTCGAACCAAGCGGGGATCTCATGCGCGCGCGAGCACCTCGCGGGCACCTCGCGAGCACCTGGGCGAAGGAAAAGGAAATGCGCATTACCGTACTGGCGTGCGGCGAAGAATGCGGAAGCGCTCTGCGACTCTTCCGCTGGGATTAAGCTACACGCGACGCGGGGATCAGGCGACAGCCCACAGACCAGTAGCGCTGCTGTACTGAACAACAGGCTGCCTAGTGGTAAATGTAGTTCTTTTTTTACGACATTAAAAACATTATAACTACCTTGTTTCAACCAGTTGTAGCTGGTCCATCAACGTCTCCGATGATTAAACCCATTTGCGTCTTGTAAGGCGATCAAGGAAATAGCTTTCTGCACTCGTCAAAACTCCTTGTAGTGGATCAGAAGTAGGGGAAAGATACCAGATGTGATGTCATGGCCCTGATAGCTCTGATAAGCTTTTTAATTTGCTTGTGCATGTTATTCGTGCGTGGACCTTTTTAACCATTTCTGAGTGGCATGTCCGGCGTCAAATGGAAAAAAATAAATAATGAAATTATATACTGTGAAGTGCCACAGAACAACAAGTGACACTTTTGGAAATTGACATCCTGATTCGTTCCTATATGACCAGTATATTCTTTTATAGACTTTAAAAACTGAACTCTGGAGGATAGTGAAATGATGGTTCTACTTATAAAAATGAAACTGAGCCTTTAATGTCTGCATAGAAGGTGTCTGTTGTCTGTGAGAGCAGGCCCCCGATGGGGAGTTAACCTGGGGAATGTGGCCCTGAGCAGAGGAGAGAAAGCTGTAATGTTAACCCTTACAGAAGGGAATTAAAGGTTGAGGTTGTGAAGTTTTAGAGAAACAGGGAGTCCTGAAACGATAGAGAATCTTAAAAACTATATAACAATTAAATCTTTAATGTGTACAGTAAAAGTTTTCATAATGGCATGCTTATAATTAACTGTCAGTAGAGAATAATACTAAAATGATGTGTAAAACTGTTTTCTGGAGGGCATCTCTAAGGAGTCTTGATAAGAAATCTTATGGATGGCCTCGCTCGGTACTGCCTGGTACCATACCACGTGGTTACCACAGACAAAGCAGTTGTTTGTTCTGAAGAAATAAGGGACTTTCTCTTACTTAAAAAAACACTAGGTAACTAAAAGTAACGCTAGTAAAAAGGAGGAGGAGTCCATACGGATTATGTATTGTATTTTGGTTTGCTAAACGAAAATGACATCCCTGTGACATCACTGTGTTTAGACCAATCGGAAATATGATACAATATCAATATAAAAAGGACTGTTGCCCATTCAAGGAACAGACTTTTTTGAGAGATTTTTGTGGAGATGACTGAAACCTGATACATTGTAAGCTGAAACCTGTGTACTTATAAAAATGAAACTGAACCTTTAATGTAATCTTCTACTTTAAAAAAAAATAAAACAATCTTCTTTTGGAAACAACACTTGCTTCAATTCTTCCCAAAACGACTGGTAAGCATGGAGATGTTTTTTTGCATTGTAACTTTACCAGTAATGTGCCTGATTTATGATGTAAAAAACCTTATGAGTGTGGCTTTCCCCAGACGGAGTAAAAGGAGAAATATGATTATGCATAAGGACTAAAGGTGGGTTCTGTATAACTGTTATTATCAAGTAATGCCATACAGTGGTAATACGGCCAACCGAGTAAGTTAAAGCAAAATAGAATAAAATTACACTCCGCAACTCCAATCAATCAACTGTATGACTGGGGGGGACGGAGGGGTGCCTGTGTGTGAGCCTGGGTCGGCTGGGTTTAAGCCCTGAAGTTTATAGACGCATTGAGTCCTAGACATCCCAGACGTCGCAGGACGCTGCTTGAAGTTGAGATGTGGACCAATGAGTTATGGGATTATCAATCTGACCTAGGCTTATGACTCGTACTTAACATGGCGTCCCTGGCGATGGGCATTTATACTAACTAAAATAGGTGCTAAATGGCCGAAGAAGACAGGACAACTGTCAAAAGCCTCTGGAGTAAAATTAAATTACAGATTTGGCAAAACAAAAACGTAGAAGGTTCTACTCGAAGAAAGAATCGCATTTAAAGTATATATTTGTGATTGCAGTGACAGATCACTCATGACTAAAAAGTTACGTAATGTTTTCTTACAGTCAAAAACGTAGAAGGTTCTACTCGAAGAAAGAATCGTATTTAAAGTATATATTTGTGATTGCAGTGACAGATCACTCATGACTAAAAAGTTACGTAATGTTTTCTTACAGTCAAAAACGTAGAAGGTTCTACTCGAAGAAAGAATCGCATTTAAAGTATATATTTGTGATTGCAGTGACAGATCACTCATGACTAAAAAGTTACGTAATGTTTTCTTACAGTCAAAAACGTAGAAGGTTCTACTCGAAGAAAGAATCGCATTTAAAGTATATATTTGTGATTGCAGTGACAGATCACTCATGACTAAAAAGTTACGTAATGTTTTCTTACAGTCAAAAACGTAGAAGGTTCTACTCGAAGAAAGAATCGCATTTAAAGTATATATTTGTGATTGCAGTGACAGATCACTCATGACTAAAAAGTTACGTAATGTTTTCTTACAGTCAAAAACGTAGAAGGTTCTACTCGAAGAAAGAATCGCATTTAAAGTATATATTTGTGATTGCAGTGACAGATCACTCATGACTAAAAAGTTACGTAATGTTTTCTTACAGTCAAAAACGTAGAAGGTCCTACTCGAAGAAAGAATCACACTTAAAGTATATTTTTGTGATTACTGTGAAAATTCAATCTGGGGGAAGTTACAATGCAAAAAACTATTTCATGCTTTGCTCACAGAAAGGCGAACTGGATGGCTACCTAGCCCAAAGATACTGTATGTGAGGATGGGAGACTGTATGTGAAGCGCAGCTAAAACGGCCGTTCACAGAAAGGCGAACTGGATGGCTACCTAGCACAAAGATACTATATGTGAGGATGGGAGACTGTATGTGAAGCGCAGCCAAAACGGCCGTTCACAGAAAGGCGAACTGGATGGCTACCTAGCCCAAAGATACTGTATGTGAGAATGGGAGACTGTATGTGAAGCGCAGCTAAAACGGCCGTTCACAGAAAGGCGAACTGGATGGCTACCTAGCCCAAAGATACTGTATGTGAGGATGGGAGACTGTATGTGAAGCGCAGCCAAAACGGCCGTTCACAGAAAGGCGAACTGGATGGCTACCTAGCCCAAAGATACTGTATGTGAGGATGGGAGACTGTATGTGAAGCGCAGCTAAAACGGCCGTTCACAGAAAGGCAAACTGGATGGCTACCTAGCCCAAAGATACTGTATGTAAGGATGGGAGACTGTATGTGAAGCGCAGCCAAAATAGCCGTTCACAGAAAGGCGAACTGGATGGCTACCTAGCCCAAAGATACTGTATGTGAGGATGGGAGACTGTATGTGAAACGAAGCCAAAACGGCCGTTCACAGGACTGCAAGCTAACTAGCTCGCCATCGGCTAACAAGCCAGTGCTAACACCCATGAGCTGGCCCTAGCCAGACGGAAGCTAACTAGCTCGCCATCAGCTAACAAGCCAGTGCTAACACCCATGAGCTGGCCCTGGCCAGACGGAAGCTAACTAGCTCGCCATCGGCTAACAAGCCAGTGCTAACACCCATGAGCTGGCCCTAGCCAGACGGAAGCTAACTAGCTCGCCATCAGCTAACAAGCCAGTGCTAACACCCATGAGCTGGCCCTAGCCAGACGGAAGCTAACTAGCTCGCCATCAGCTAACAAGCCAGTGCTAACACCCATGAGCTGGCCCTAGCCAGACGGAAGCTAACTAGCTCGCCATCGGCTAACAGGCCAGTGCTAACACCCATGAGCTGGCCCTAGCCAGATGGAAGCTAACTAGCTCGCCATCAGCTAACAAGCCAGTGCTAACACCCATGAGCTGGCCCTAGCCAGACGGAAGCTAACTAGCTCACCATCGGCTAACAAACCAGTGCTAACACGATGTCTCACAATCATTCCCACATCATAGAGGAGGAATTACCCTCGGATGAGGGATTGGGAGTGTTTATACCCAACCTGGGTCTGGACTACCTAGGAGAACGGGAGGAACACCCTGAGTCCCCTGATACGTTTGCGGGAAGTGAGGAATTCACAGAACCAAGCGAATCCCTATATCCAGAGCTGCCAGCTGTACAGCAGGCCGTAATTGGAACACGAACGGTCCCGACGGCTACGGCCCCTGCATACTGGCCCGAAGGCCTGGGACTTCAGGGACAGTGGAGCCCCCTGCCCCAAATCCCTACACCAAACTCTACGCCAGAGGAGCAGACCATGCCCCCTGGCATGTCAAGGTTGAATGAAATCTCATGTACTATCAAACCCAGATCTCAACCAGGAAACCCTAAGCATATACAGCACCTATGGGTCTGCTCCATATGGTTACAAAACTTTGTACCAAAAGGAAACCACACATTTGTGGTTAACCCGGCCAACAGAGGCCTACGTAATGGGGGGGGAATGGCAAAAACCATACAAGACATGGCAGGACCCGGCTACGCCGACTGGTGTGCAAGAGAAGTGGCCAGACAACCTCATAACCTCCTTAAGGATGGCACAGTGCTGGTAGGAGTCCCCTACCTACTTAAAAATAAGGGTTACGAGGGGATACTGACTATTGCCATGCAAGACATACTGCCCGGAACAGACCTTGAAGGCCAAACCCGAGTACTCCTGGCATATTACAGGAGTATTTTCAGACAAGCCCAGAGAGTAGGCATAACAAGCCTAGTCATGACACTGTTCGGAACAGGGATTTGGCACTATGATGTCAACACGAGCATATGGTGCTTCTTGGAAGCCTACCAAGAAATACCAGCTGCATCAATGGCAGTGGTCTTGCTAGTCCCGGACAAATACCAAGCAAACACAGTGCGCAGAGCTCAAATGGAGGCATGGCCATCACATTACCGTAATGGCTGGGGAAATCTGTTCGAAGAAATTGAGCCCACTATGGTCGGAGACCTCACACAGGTCATGAACGAGGTGGCATACAGAAACCAGACATGGTCTGGTCCTCAGGGAACACCGCGGGAAGCGAGTCACTCAGAACAGAGGGCCCAAACTACGTGGCCCCCGTCTGGACCCGGGAGGATGTATGAGGAAACACCAGACACTCGGCCTCCCAGCACGGAGAGAGAAGGCTCAGGGGGTTTCACTAACCCTGAAAGCCCTGCACTCCAGTTTACCGGTGCGAGGCACACCCAGGAGGGGGTGACGCAGGAACGTAGTCAGGACTCAGGAGCAGACGCAGACCGAGCACGGCCTGTTCCCCCTCACAAGTACATCAGCCAGAGGGAACCCCGCTCAATTAGTGACCCCTCTGGATGTGAAATGAGGGAATTTACTATCGGGGGACAACTACAGACGCTGGGGGGATCAGCTACACCAATGGCTACATCAACCCCCGGGCGAGATTACTCCCTGCGGTGCTTAAGCCCAGGACCACGTGTTCATGAGGAAGTGAGACAAGCGAGAGCAGCCTATACCTCTCGCCGTGGCGAACACTCAGGGGCGAGAGGAACATCTACAGACTCTCACAAAGAAACACCAGACATAACAGTCACTAACTACCCAGTCTGGACCGACAACTCTGACGCACCATGGTCAATTCTCACCTTCACTGGACCATCTTTGACGAGCTATGGTAGATGGGAAACAAGCATGGTAACGGCAGGAGGCGCTTATTACCGGAACCTGAGGAAACAGGTAATGGAAATAAGGACCAAAGAACCCCTGAAACCGGGCAAGGCAGTAATCACTGAGTGTGATTATAATGTGTTTCACGCAGAGAAAGTTGTCCATGTGACACTAAGCCAAAACCGGTACAATAAAGTACAGTCCTCACAAAAGAACTGGGACAATCTGGTGTCCCGGATGAAGGATCTACTGCAAAAAAGAGAAATCTATGCTGGCCATGGTAGCAAGGACATGCCCTACCGACTAGCCATAAACCTGATGTGGGGCAGGTCTCGAGGATATGGCCAAAGAGGCATATGGTTGGGGGAGGCAGTAGTCAGCGCAATCTCAACCATAAGAAGTGCAGAAAACACGGAAATCTGTCTCATGGTAGAACCCAAGGACCATGAGGGAATAACCCGGGCCTTGACTGAAGCAGGAGAAAGTGAGGAGGATGAGGACAGTGAGCCGGCATCGGTACCCCTCGATCCCCCTCCAAACCCTAAGGGGTCGGGAATTGGACCCAGGAAGGAAAAGTCCAATTCCCAGAGCTCCTCCCGAACAACAGAGAGAGGGAGATCATCCACTCCCCGGAAACCCACAGTACAGTTCGAACCAGAAAGGGGCGGACCTGCCAAATCCCGGGCTAGGAGTATTCTTAGACGACTAGGCTGTCCCCAGGAGTCAGGGGACGACCCAACAGATAGCGGACCGGAGTATACTGATCCAGATCAGGACTCAGAAATAGAGGAAGACCGGGATCGGTCAAGCTCCAGAGGCTCCTCTATGTCCTCATCTCGGTCAAGATCTAGGGAGAGAGTTCGGTACCCAAGGGGCGAACCTCCTAGGCCTCGGAACAAGAGAGCCAAACCGGTCAAACTGAGACCTATAGGCCCTGGGCCCCCCCTGAAGGGCACCGCCTTCCAGTCACCCTCAGGCTTGACCTGGAGCTCAGGATTGGAGGACGGCTCCGACGAAAGTGAAGGAGAATTGGCAGGAGAAGAAACAGGGGATATTATGCCAGCATATCCCGTGACATGGAGGAAGGCTCGGGCCTTAGCACGGTCACCTGAGGCAGAGAAAGTGTTGTCTCACCCGGGAATAACGGAACCATACAAGCATGCATATTTACATGCTGGCTATGACGTACTGCGCGAACAAGTGGACAAACGGGACAGGGCCATGGCCGAAATAGCCAGAAGAGAAAGACACTGGTTGAACAAAGCCCCGTCCATAAGCCCAATCCGAGCCCTGAGACACAGCACAGAGGAACACCGCCCGGAGGTAAGCCCTCACTCCATACTGGCCCAATCTCCCGGAGACATATACCGACCAAGAGGAAAGAGTTTACATACCGGCAGGAGTCTGTATGACAGTACCCAATATGGAGAAAGCAACAAAGCACAAGAATTATTGAGCAAAACCCAAGTGCTCAAGAAACTGGCCCCAGAAATGATTCAAGGGGAGACCCAGGCTGCTTATATCCATAGGATTGCTCAGATTTTCCATGGGTCACCTCTCTACGATGACCCGGATGCCGCTCGCATTTTGAGACACCTCAAAGGACTGGAGATCCCCGAAGGGGCGTCTTTGGCCCAAATGATGGAAATAGAAGTGAGAACCCCTGGTCAAGATCCAGGGGAAAATATGGTGGAGAAACTAATCCCACAGGTGCGAGACGGGAGTGTGTCTCTCACTGTTGCAGCGGAATCAGTCATACGTGGAGGACCTGTGCAAGGATCAGGCTTACTACTTGAAAAACTATTCATAGGAGTACCAGGGGGTAACCGTCTTGCAGCCAAATGCGCAGCATGGTCCCGAGACCAGTTACGGACGGAATGCATGCTGTATGACCAAGTCAAAATGCTTTCTCAAACCAAATACAATAAAAGTGAAAGGAAAGGGGAGAACCCACGAGAGGAGAAGGCTCAAATTCGGCCTCCCAGAGCCCAGCAACAGCCAGCGGCTAACGTTAAACCTACCTACTCAAAAAACGACAAAAGGGGGGGCTCCCAGGAGTTCCCCCCGAGGATAACCAAGGACGGGAAAGGGAAGAAGAATTACCTATACCTACCTCCAGACGAGTGGGCCGCATTAACCCCAGAACAGCAAGCAGAAAGGAGGGCAACAAGGGAGGAATTCAAATCCCGGAAGGAGAGAGAATAGAATCCTTGCCTCCTGGTGATGTGACACATGACACTCGAACATGGGAAGAAGACAGAGTGACAGAGAGTCTATTAACCCTCAATATAGATCCCCAGGAGAGGCCCCTACTGAATGCTATTGCACTCAAAACGCAGGAGACTGATGGGAAGTTAACGTGTCAAGTGGGAAACGACCAATACCTAGTAGACACCGGGGCGGAAATTTCCCTGCATGTAAATACACCCATTACCGGATCCATAGAAGTGGAATTAGGTAATGGGACCAGAGCCCTCATGGGTACAGGAGAGAAGCATGGGATATCAGGAGTGGTAGGACCACCTAATTCGGAACCCCTGTTATCCCCAAAAGACTTGATACTACTGTACGAAAAGGAAAAATTCATACCCAAGTGTGACCCGAAAAGGCCACAGCACAGAGTCCGTGTCAAATATATGAACCCAGTGGACATACGGGGCGAAATGGAAAAGGTTGTGGAAGAGTCCGAAAGCCACGAGAAAACCCTCATTCGAGAAATACTCAAGAGAGGCTTATATGCTGCCCACAAGAACGACGTGGGAAGGGTGGACCCCAAGTATACACACACTATAAAGGGGAACATACCACCGAGACAAGCACAACACAGGGTGGACCCGAGGTGCAAGAAGGAACTGACAGAAACCATCACGGAATTGGAAGAAATGGGCGTGTTGACTATGTTGGACTCTGCTCTAACAAATACCCCTGTAATGGGAGTCCCCAAACCTGATGGATCATGGAGATTAGTGCACAACTTAATTGCCCTGAATGCCAGAACATGCTCAGATACCAGGACAATGATAAACATAGCACAAACAACCAGGAATCTGCCCAACAAACGTTGGAAGTCTAGCATTGACCTGGCTAATGGATTCTGGTCAGTACCTATCGACCCCCTATCCACCCAAAAGACGGCGTTCACCTGGAACGGGCTGTCCTATGGATGGACAGTATTACCACAGGGGTATAAGAACTCCCCGAATGTGTTCCAAGGAGTCATAGAGGACATCCTAAGAGGTCTGGATGTCACCATATACATCGACGACGTGTATTGGACCAATGACTCGGAACAAGAACACTTGGAACTACTGGACCAGGTAGTGACCCGCCTCTCCAGGGCCGGGTTAAAGATAGGCCTCAAGAAGTGTGAGATCGCGAAACATACCCTGAGGTATCTGGGTTTCAACATCACGGACACCGGAAAGTCAGTCAGCAGGGAATACCTGGATCAGGTAGCGGCCATAGAGAAGCCTGTGTCCCTGAGTCAGCTGGACTCTGCCATGGGAAAATGCGGCCACATTATGACCCATGTGCCTGGCTATGCGACAAAAGCATCCCCGCTCCACAAACTGAAAGGCAAAGCTCTCGAGGGAAAAAACCCTAGGAATAGGAACATCCCCATAGAGGAAGCGGAGCCAGGCTGGACGGTGTTCAAGACCCATGTGCTGGAAAACTGCAAAGATCTGGAAAAAAGAGACCCCACCAAACATCTGGAAGTATTCCCACAAGTGGAGGGTACGCAAGGGATAACTCTGAAATGTCAGAATAGAAAGGGGAAGACCCCTTGTCTACTTTTATCCATGCAGTTCACCAATACGGAGGAGCGGTATACAGAAGAAGAATGAATCCTATGTGGAGTATTTAGATTCTGGAATGCCCTGAAGGACTTGGCTCAAGACAAAGATATAATAGTAACCACAGAATTTCCTGCCCTGCAGAGTGCCTCGAAGGGAACTATTACAGGCTCGAGGGCCATGACCTCACGATGGGGACATTGGTCAATGATGTTAACAGATCCTAAAATGAGATTTATCACAACAGGAACCAAGTGTCCCCTAGAAACAAAAACCAAGCTCACAGAGCCTGAGGCCAAACCCAACTGGGTACTCTACACAGACGGAAGTCAGCACAAACAGGACGGAACAAAGGCCAAGTGGGCCTATGTTCTAAAACACAACAATGAGAACATCAAAACAGCGAGTGGCTGGACCGAGGGATCAGCCCAAACGGCGGAGGTAACAGCTATACTGGAGGGCATAATAATGGCCAAAGGGAAGCACATACCGAAACTACTTATTGTAACCGATAGCCAATACTGTTACAACGGAGGAACAGAGAACCTGGAGTACTGGAAAGCGAAAGGATTTGAAACCAGCACAGGCAGACCAATGGCCCATGGTGACCTCTGGGCCCTCATAGTGGAACAATTCCGAGGCATGAAAATAGCTTGGAAATGGCTAAAAAGCCATACGGAGGAAACCGGGGTCCACTACCAGGGAAACAAAGAAGTCGACACCCTGGCCCAAAACCGCCCTGAGGTCGGCAGGCTAAAACTCAAAAGACTGGCCTTAGTCACGCCCACAGCCTGGGAAGACAAAGGCACGGTGAGAGTACCGGAGGACGAGGCTACTCACATGATCCGACTGGTACATGATAACCTTGGACATGTTGGAAGTAAGAGGATGTTGGTATACCTAAGAACCAACCACATTCACATACCTAAAGCGAAACAAAGAGCGATAACAATCCGGAAGGCCTGTGAACGATGTGCGCTGGTAAGAGGGACAAAACCTGAGCCTGTGCCACTGGGACAAATAGCAGTATCTGAAGCAGAGCTGCATTTTTCCGCCGACGTGTTTGGACCCATGTCAGAGGGGACGAAAAAGAAACACAAGCAGGGACTGGTGATAGTGGACAATGGGCCAGGTAGACTCAGAATGTACCCTATCCCCACTCCGACGGCTGCAGTAATATGCAACTGCATATCACAGTTCCTAAGGGAAGAGCCAAGGGCTGCATCGCTCAGGATGGATAATGCCACCTACTTCACTCACGGATCAGTGAAGACACTACTGGTGCTCCGAAAACCCCTGGCAGGGAATCCCAGCAAGAAGTGTGAAAGCAAAGATACCATCGTTGAAATACTTAGTCCCAGGCGACTTAGATTGCAGGACCTAGGTATAGTGCACGTAAATCAAGTCCGCAAAACCGGGTGAAGAAAGGGGAAGATGGCTGGAATCTCAAGCTCTACACCACAGGAAACGGGAAGCAAGATGGCCCAAAGGGGTGTACCGGGACTTAGAGAGTCCATGCCTTTCGCCTTGGAGTGCGCCAGGCACAAAATATTGATCTGTATGGCGCCAGGATTGTCCCCTTTGAATGGGGACGCTGGAAACATAAGAGGCGCCAGCGTTTTTATGGGCGTGGCTGATGGAGCAGTTAAGGCGGCGAAAAAGGGGTATCTGTCGGATAACAGATCACTAGTACGTCACCCCGACACCCCGGAAGCAGAACCTGTGGAGGGACCAGGAGGAAGCATAATCAGATGGACAAAATGGGGACACAACCTGGATAAATGCACCTTGTGCCTCGTCCAGGTGACTAACCTACTGTGGCACGGACCGTCACGGAATCGTCCAGAACAGGTCCCCACGGATCACAAACCTCTATATCGCCCAGGCGATGATACCTACACCTTTGGACCAAAGGAGGGCCCGAGGGGATGCAGAATAATTGTCTGCCAAGCATGTTATATGGAATACGGACCCCGTATAGTACTGGCAGCGTACCCTCCTATGACCCCACAGTTAGCATCCAAGTGCGGGTGCTCATGGCTGGGTTATGCTCTAGCCAAATGCCAAGACCATACGGAAGTGAAACTAGGTTCAGGAATATACCTGACAAAGGGCAGTGGATACCTGCAGGATGGGAATGCTCCAGTCCGCAAAGGGGCCGCGGGCCGAGGAGGTATAGCCTTCAAGGGCAGCACGGAAAACCTGGCCAGCCTGATGGAAACCTATCTTGAGAAAACCATAAACACCTGTTTCCACAGGGCAATGCCTTCAAGGGGGGACAAGATGTTCCTGGTGAAAGGACCAGACACATTCTGGGTGAAGGATACGGAGGAGAGGTCAAGACTGTTCACCAAGGGACAGGAGGTCATGACCAATGATAGACTAAAGGGAAATGACCTTCTACTGGATGAAGCCAGCCTGGTGCGCATGATGCTGGCTAAAAGGGCTGTGCTACTAACCTCGGGACTGATCTCCTTGCCATTCCCCAGCTCTGCACACAGACACGGTGGTGAATTCGATTGGTTGACCACTATAAGTGGAGAGCTCAGAGAAGGGTTCCGGGAAACCCTATCACTAGAACTACTGGTGAGGGACGGGCCTGGAATAACTAAAACGGGCACGAAAGGGAAGTCTATATCCCCAGGAGATACAGAGAGACCCGTGAATGGGAAAGAATACCAATGGGTGATACTCTCTGTCACGCTGAGTGTGGGGCATATGCCACACCCTATCAGAGGCCTCTCTGTGGAGATTACCCCGGGGAAAGACACTCCTGTGATCGGAAGCATTAGGAAGGGGTCCATGATCAAACCAAAGAGGGTACACTACCCCGACGGCATGGGACCAGGCTCGAGGGCGCCCAGTATATGGGATCGCATCAGGCGAAGATCAGAAGCCTTGACCAAGTAGTACATGCTCGATGCGCACAGGCGATAACCGTCTCACCTTTTCTTCTCAGGCAGCGAAGGGAAGGCGAGAGGGGGGAATATGGCCTACCTGAAGAAAACCACAAACACCTATAACCTGGTCGCCCCGGAGTACGGGGAACAACCCATACCCATGCGCAGTGGGCCTGGTCCCGAAGACCCACTGGGACCCGGTACCCCGACATCAGAATATTGGGCACCACCCAACCCACCATACCATGACCTGCCAGTCATAATCAGACAACCAACGCATATGGGCAGGGACTATATATATGAGCACATGACCGGTCTAAACAAAGGGGCATATGCGGTGCCCCGCCCAAATGATGAATCCGCTCGAAGAGAGATCATGACCTGCTTGACAATGGATATAGACCGGGAATGGGAGCAGTCAGAT
Source organism: Notolepis coatsorum (assembly GCF_963971535.1). Taxonomy (NCBI): domain Eukaryota; kingdom Metazoa; phylum Chordata; class Actinopteri; order Aulopiformes; family Paralepididae; genus Notolepis; species Notolepis coatsorum. The sequence goes on along the minus strand of NC_140169.1, from coordinate 44,872,718 downwards.
TCTGACAATGAATCCGAGAACAGGGCCGCTCCCAACATAGAAGAGATATCACCAAGCCTGGCGATTCAACCCAAGAAATCCGCCAAGGCTGTGGCAGGTAAATGGATACTAAGAGTGACTCTGGTAGTACTCGCCATCACACTAACCCTGGGATTTATAAGGGCAATTGATTACCCCAGGACTCGTACTGAATGGGAGTTTGAAGAACCAACGGTTAAGGAACATAGAGGAATACCAGTGACCCACTATAGAATGGTCACTCAAGTCCCGTGTGAACCAAGAAACGCATCAGAGAGATGGGAGGCCTGGTCGGACTATATATCTACCTCTTTTAGTGACACGGGTCAGGCCAAGGAACAATTCCCTGACTGCTCACTGCCTGATCCGGAACCACAATGCTGGTTACTAAACCCAGAGGAGGGATGTAATCCATACATGACATGGAAAGATTTGGCCGCTCAGAGGGACGAGATATGCCTCGGTGCGGCAGGAGCATTGGTAGTGGCAGTGGGGAGCAATAACAAAGATCCCCCAAAAGAAAGCAAACCTAATCCAAACCTCAATCCCGATGGATCAGAAAAAGAGGATATATTGGAGTGGGTACACGATTGGAAAGAAAAGGATCCACAGCTACCTTTCGCTATGGTGAACATTAAAGAGAGACAATTAGGCGAAATCCTACTACCCCCACCTCTTATTCTCACTAGAAAGACCTCTAGTGGCTACATAATGCGGTGGGGTCTGGAACCAAGCTTCAGAGCGACGGGGGACCAGCTCGGGGCCTACCCCGGAACTACTTATGGTAGATGGGGGAAACAGTATTGTACGCAGAATGATCAGAGTCTGTGTACAGAGAAGGATACTTATCCGCACCTACATGTGGAAGAGGCTACCTCAGCTATGGTAGACTTAGCTTCTACTAGGACCCTGACTAGGGGGAGATCCCGGGATGGGATTAACAGTACGTGGATCCATTGGGGCACTCTCCCTCTGGTAAAGGCTCAGGAGATAGGATGCGACCCTCGAAGAATGGTAGAACGGTACTACATTGTGCGTAACCCTCCCCCGCAAGAACATGCATGGAGTAATATGCATTGGTTCGACTCTCCAACCTCACGGGACACCAATGACCTAATGAGATGGAGGGCAGTTTCGGGGGGGGGTGGAACACTGTATTATGACCCAAAATTCCCCCGGCAGGTGGGCATCCCCTTGATAGTGGCTAACTGCTACCGCTCTTCTCCCACTGCGCGCCTAGGAGCTAAACAGAATGAAGCCACATGGCAGGCAAAAACTTCAAAATGCGGACCCCTAGCAACGCTGTTTGAACACACCCTGGATAGAGGATTCCCTTACTATTGGCCACCGGAGGCATACCTGTTGAACCGATGGAATTTCATCAATACCCAGTACTGCAATAACAGACGGGGAAACAACCGACATCTGTTTAACACCTGTACGGGATGCAGCAAGGCCCTGTTTGACTTTGTATCCCCATGGAAACCCATATCTGATTATTTGGAAACAGGAGGAAAGCTGAATCCAGATTTTGGATGGACAGGAAGAGGATTCTACCTGGATGGTGTTTTTCCCCTTTCACATGCTAACAACATGACAAACGGGTCCTGTTCACAGGATCGAGCACCGTATGTGGACGAATGGAGCAAACGGAGGGACATAACTCAATTTGCGATAGTACTGGGTACCATTATCGGGCGTGCAGCTGAAGATATAGGAGGGGCCGTGAAGGATGGAGTGGGTGATGTTTGGAATTTTGCAACTTCCATGGTACAGACAGCCAGGGCGGTCATTATGGGGATTGTGAGGTGGGCCCTCCCCTGCATTTTGATAATAGGGGTCATTATTACAATAAATCTACTACGTCATATGGGCCTCTTCTCCCGGTCAGGGAGGGCCGTAAATTATGTAAAAAAGAGACTGTGGCCTTCAACTATGACGGCGCCTCTTCTGAAATGAGGATAAAAAGGACCAGTGCTTTCTCTCTCGCACACTAGTCAGAGACGCTGAGACGCATAGACACAAACAGCAACTAACGGAGGATGGCTGTTAAGGAATATACCATCTTAAAAGACGAACTTCTGCTACATGGTGATAGCGTACTGGGTATTTTGGATCGTGACCCCCTCGTTCCTAGGAGAGCGACCCTCGTGTCATCATCACCAAGCCTGGTTTCACCAAAAATGCCTGACCAAGGCCAGCCAGCAACTACGATTACATCACCGGAGGATACACTGTCTCTGGGCCTAGGAGCAACCTGGTTGAAGAAAATATCGCTCCAGAGAGGAAAATGGGACGTTATAGACGACAGCCAACGATCTCAGTTATATGCAGAAAATGGAAGAATGATGACAAATTAAGAGCTTAAGTTCCCCGCCAGTTGGGCTGACATAGTGGGAATAAAACCAGGGAGAAGACCTTATTCTGACCCTTTCACCAGGATGCCGTTCGAGGATTTCTTCTACTTGGACTGGGCGTCAGAAGTGAGATCCAGTAGGGCCCATGTTCTGGTGGGAGGCAACTGGACCGGTATTCTCCCGGCCTGGGTGAAGATTTACATGGTTCCCCGAGAGGGTGACCCAAATCTCGGCAAGACATGGGCCACCGTGGAGAGCTGGGGAAACAGCTGTGAATATTATAGGGTGGATTTGATCTTTTACCCTAAGATGAGCACGTCTCACATCGATGTTGAATCTGGATTCCGTTATGCGCGGAGGGATCCGAAGATTTATCCAGTCCTGCCCTCCACCGAGCACAGGAGTGTGGTCAGTCAAGAAGTCAGGGGAGGTGAAAAAGGTCACAGCCTGCAAGACCCAAGATCGATGACCTCTCGACCCGGGGGGTCAAGACAAGAGGTCCCCAGTACAAGTACTTCACCACCATCAGCCAGAGGCTGGGCGGAGTACGAGAGGCCAAAGAAAACAAGAAAGTCAGCCAAGTATCCAACAACACCTTACCAATAAAATAAAAATTTTGGTAAAAATATAATCAAGAAAAGCAAAAGCCCTGTTCTCTAAAAAAGAACAGTGATTTCTATTTCTACATTTTTTGTTGTTTATGTAACAATATAGCCGTATATACCTATTTTTCACATGTAATTATATGCTTCATTATTCAATTATTCAATTGACGATGGACAATGACCTCCCAGGATGACAGAGAGGGTGTGAAGTGCCACAGAACAACAAGTGACACTTTTGGAAATTGACATCCTGATTCGTTCCTATATGACCAGTATATTCTTTTATAGACTTTAAAAACTGAACTCTAGTGAAATGATGGTTCTACTTATAAAAATGAAACTGAGCCTTTAATGTCTGCATAGAAGGTGTCTGTTGTCTGTGAGAGCAGGCCCCCGATGGGGAGTTAACCTGGGGAATGTGGCCCTGAGCAGAGGAGAGAAAGCTGTAATGTTAACCCTTACAGAAGGGAAGGGAATTAAAGGTTGAGGTTGTGAAGTTTTAGAGAAACAGGGAGTCCTGAAACGATAGAGAGAATCTTAAAAACTATATAACAATTAAATGTTTAATGTGTACAGTAAAAGTTTTCATAATGGCATGCTTATAATTAACTGTCAGTAGAGAATAATACTAAAATGATGTGTAAAACTGTTTTCTGGAGGGCATCTCTAAGGAGTCTTGATAAGAAATCTTATGGATGGCCTCGCTCGGTACTGCCTGGTACCATACCACGTGGTTACCACAGACAAAGCAGTTGTTTGTTCTGAAGAAATAAGGGACTTTCTCTTACTTAACTAGGTAACTAAAAGTAACGCTAGTAAAAAGGAGGAGGAGTCCATACGGATTATGTATTGTATTTTGGTTTGCTAAACGAAAATGACATCCCTGTGACATCACTGTGTTTAGACCAATCGGAAATATGATACAATATCAATATAAAAAGGACTGTTGCCCATTCAAGGAACAGACTTTTTTGAGAGATTTTTGTGGAGATGACTGAAACCTGATACATTGTAAGCTGAAACCTGTGTACTTATAAAAATGAAACTGAACCTTTAATGTAATCTTCTACTTTTAAAAAAAATAAAACAATCTTCTTTTGGAAACAACACTTGCTTCAATTCTTCCCAAAACGACTGGTAAGCATGGAGATGTTTTTTTGCATTGTAACTTTACCAGTAATGTGCCTGATTTATGATGTAAAAAACCTTATGAGTGTGGCTTTCCCCAGACGGAGTAAAAGGAGAAATATGATTATGCATAAGGACTAAAGGTGGGTTCTGTATAACTGTTATTATCAAGTAATGCCATACAGTGGTAATACGGCCAACCGAGTAAGTTAAAGCAAAATAGAATAAAATTACACTCCGCAACTCCAATCAATCAACTGTATGACTGGGGGGGACGGAGGGGTGCCTGTGTGTGAGCCTGGGTCGGCTGGGTTTAAGCCCTGAAGTTTATAGACGCATTGAGTCCTAGACATCCCAGACGTCGCAGGACGCTGCTTGAAGTTGAGATGCGGACCAATGAGTTATGGGATTATCAATCTGACCTAGGCTTATGACTCGTACTTAACATATACCAATGATATAAACTACCCATAATTGATCAGTAGGGTTTAACCTGCAAGTTGGCCTTTAACACTTTCACTGCCACTCACGAGATATCTCGGGTTTCCGATAGTTATGTTGAAAGCCACTCACGAGATTTCTCGGATTTTTTTTTTATTTATTTTTTTTTGCGATCTGAAATCATATTGTATCACGCGAGCCTACCCTAGTATACCTGAGCGCCGCCGGCGATCAGATGTGGAAAAAAGCACCCCCTATCGTCTCCCAGATGACATAAGGGATTTTGGAATGGACTCAATGAAAATGGATGGGGAAAAAAATCCTGTACTCCACATTTTCCAGTCCACTGATGAAGCCGGGGTTATCACAGTTCATTCTGGAGCCTCTCAGACCCGCGGAATCATGTACTGCACTGTACACACGTTGGATCCATACACTTATCGGTTTTTTCGAATGGTGATCAGGAATTGGAATATACCAGTTGGATACCATCTGATGTCAGGTAAGGAATCTATGTTATCAGTGTTAGGATAATCAGACTAATTTTGATGAAGATATAGGCTGTTTTGTGAAATGGGCTCTTTCGGTTTCACTGTAAAAGTCCAAGAGGAAATGAACACGGCGATTATCCGTGCGTGGCTCGAATGTGCGTGCGTGCACGTATAATATTGATCATCTAGCGTTTATTTGAAAACGATTCATAAATAGGCCGACAAATTTCAACGTTCTGGAATATTCCAGTAAAAGACGATTATCATAGAATGGTCTAGAATGAACTGTTTTTTACCTCAAAACGGGTGCTTTTCAAAATGCTCTCAAACGGAAATGAAGCGATAAAAAACCAATCTGCCTTGACAGCATTGACTGGAAAAGGATTCTTTGATAAGCGACGGGCAGATTAGACACATAGCCATAATTTAAAACATAGATTAGGCGATATTAAGCGTAACATTGGCGCTGATGGTGGCATTGAAACGCTACCTCTGGCGCCACCTCGTGGCATTCAAAGTGTTAAAGGCGTAGATTCTCCTCGCGCTGAAATCGGAACTCGCAGAGATAATACAATCGGAATTGAAAGGTGCACTTTCCAAAGAGTTCGACCTTATCAGAAATGATTTGAAAGTGATGAAGGAGGAAATGCGAAGCTGTGTAGCGACACTGCGTGTGGACATGAACAAAATGGAGGCTGCGGTTAAAGACGTGGAGGGTGGTCTCTCGATGTGGTCGGACGAGGTGGTAACGCTACAAACCACAGTCGAAGACTTAAAGACGGAGGTGGCCGGTCTCAGGGGAAAGTGTGATGACATGCAAGGAAGAATGAGGAGGTGTAATGTAAGGATACTCGGAGTGGCTGAGAGGGATGGCTCGAGTTCCACCGCGTTGGTCTCAAAGCTACTGAAAGACGTGCTACAAATGGATGATGATGTGCTGGTAGACCGCTCGCACAGAACACTGGGGCCGAAGAGGACAGACGGGAAGCCTCGTGCTATCGTGGCTAAACTCCACTACTACCAGGACTGTGTCGAGGTGTTGACCCGGGCGCACGCTCAGGCTCCATTACAGGTCAACGGAATGTCTATTGCAATCTTCCCCGACTATGCCACGGGCGTCGCGAAGGCCAGGGCTGCGTTTACGGAGGTGAGGAAGCTACTAGGCGGTCGTGAGGGCACCCGGTACAGCATTTTTTTTCCAGCCCGACTTCGCATCACGCACGGGGGAAAAGATAAAGAGTTCATCGATGCAGATGAAGCAATGAGCTCCGTCAGAAAGAACATTGTACACGCAGCAGCGGGTGAGACCACATAGAAAGAGAGATGTATCGGTGTGTACGTGCTGCTTATGATATGCAGGTGATGTGAACAATGTATCATATTAACTTCAACAGGACAATATATGTATAGAGGCTACTGTAATGTCTACTGTGTGATCATCTATGTGTAGCGTCATCTGCCTAGCATTGAGAGGATGCCACTGGACACCATTTATCAAGCTAAGTGACTCACCAATCTCCAGTAAATTCATTGCCCTCTACTTATGATGTACAGGTGATGTGAACAGTGTATAATTTTGGCCACAATAGGACAATGTGTGTATACACATACAGACATATTAATATGTACACACATGCTCACACCTATGATGACGCACGTGCTCTCACACCTAATGGATGCACTACCTAGAGATTCTGGGCGTACTACACACACGTGGGCGCGCACTACGCGCATGCACAGACACACATTAAGACACGTATACACATTTACACATTATACAGACACGGACCCACACCCTCACGCCTACACACCCATACGTTTACACCTTGGCTGTGTCTGATACATCCATACACACACACACATAGGTTCACGTGCACGCAACTGCACGAACACTGAAGGGCATATGCCCAGATACACACCCATTTGTAGACGCATGGACACACGCACACTCCCACACCTCTTCCAATTTATTCTATATCACCCAATCAGGCACCTTTTTTTTGTGTTTAACGGGGCATGTTGGTTGCCCTTGCTCGGGAGTAAGATGTTCTGCCTTATTTCTGGGCCTGCTTGATGTGAGGTTGTTAATGTTAACATATTATTGTTATGCTTACTGTTTACCGTTGCCACCTATATTACCTTACCTGGTTGGGTGTATCCCACTGGACAGCTGAAGACCTTATATAATACCAAGATCTGAGTAAAAACTTTTACTCTTACTTTTCTTTTCTTTCTCTTTATTATTTTCTTTTACCTAAGGGGCTCGACGGGGGCCTGAGCGACTGGCTCCATAGGTAGAACACCTCCAACACAAGCACATTATTATTATGTGTGGATTAGTTTCTGAAGGGTATTTTGGGCACCTTGTTTTTTATAGGCGTCAGGGGGGGGGGGGGGGTTACCGGACTTGTACATTCAACATGCTTAACTGATCAGACGTCTGTTTTGCTTTTCACCTGCGGTTGTGCTGAGCTCTCTCTAGGTTCCAGATGCATGGCCTCTCTCATCTACTATGATCGACACGGGTGATACCATGGGGCTGGAAGGGTGCTCTGTCAATTTCATGAGTTGGAATGTTAAATCACTCAACCACCCTGTAAAGCGTAAGAAGGTACTTACACATTTAAAACAACTCAAGGTAGACATAGCGTTTTTACATGAGACGCATTTAAAAACTGCGGACCATGCTCGACTGGGGGGGGGGGGGGGGTGGGTGGGACAGATGTATCACTCCAACTTCCACACAAGGGCCAGGGGAGCAGCCATTTTGATAGATAAAAACACGCCATTTACTATGTCAAGTGTAGAGGCCGACCCTGCAGGGCGCTATATTATAGTGGTGGGGAAACTGCATTCATTTCCGGTCATTCTGGCTAATATCTAGGCACCAAACTGGGACAACCCTTTGTCCTTCACCAGCCTTTTTCCTCGCCTACCGGATATGACCTCGCACCATCTCATCCTTGGCGGCGACATGAATTGTGCACTCTCCCCGGTGCTGGACCGTAGCTCGTCCAGAAAGGCCCCCCAGTCCAGCTCGGCCCTGCGCAATCCGGCGCTTTCTTAAATCATATGGGGTAGCTGACGTGTGGCGGTTTCGTAATCCTACATCCAGAGGATACTCCTTTTTCCCCCCGGTCCATAATACCTTCTCGCGCATAGACAGCTTTCTCCTGGATAAGAGACTCCTTCCCCTCGTAACCAAATGCGAATACAGAGCGATAGTTATCTTAGACCATGGTCCCTTAGTTATGAAAATGAGTATCCCGAATACACGGCTCGGCCACCGCCAGTGGAGACTCAACCCGTTGCTCCTGTCGGAGGAAGCCTTCACAAGCTTCATCACCTCGGAAATTACATTATTTCTCGACATTAATAAGACTCCGGGAATGTCTTCTTTAACCATTTGGGAATCACTGAAGGCGTACTTAAGGGGACAGGTGATTTCATATTGCGCCAACCAAAAGAAGATAAACACGGCACGCCTTAAGCAACTGACGGACGAGATTTTGGAGCTAGATAGACTACATAGCCACTCGCCATCAACCGACACGTTGAAAAAACGTATATCGCTGCGAACTGAGTTTGACCTCCTGTCAACGCGACAGGCTGAGTACCTCATTACTAAAACGCGACAGGGGTACTATGAACATGGGGAGAAGGCCGGACGGATACTTGCCCATCAGCTGCGACAAAGAACTGCCAACCAGTCCATCCCCACTATCAACGACGAGCGAGGCTCAAAAGCCACTGACAACCTTAAAATTAATAAAAGCTTTAAAACTTTCTACCAATCGTTATACACCTCGGACTCGCAAGTGGGGCCCTCCATGCTAGACGATTTCTATAGGACCCTCCGCGTCCCGACAGTCGACCCAGAGAGGGCCGCAGATCTGGAGGAGGAACTTACGGTTGCGGAGATTACGTCAGCGATTAGATCTATGCAGAGTGGCAAGTCCCCGGGGCCAGACGGCTACCCTACAGACTTCTACAAAAAATTCTCCACCCAGCTGTCCCGGCTGTTGCTAGCCGTATTTGATGAATCATTCTCAACAAATTCTCTTCCTCCGACCATGCGCCAAACGGTTATCTCCTTAATCCTTAAGAAAGACAAGAACCCACTGGAATGCGGCTCGTTCTGTCCAATTTCCCTCCTTAACGCCGATGTCAAGGTTCTCGCTAAGGTTCTGGCCCGTCGTCTGGAGGGGGTTCTCCCCTCAATTATCTCGCCGGACCAAACAGGCTTCATCAAGAATCGGTACTCTTTCTTTAATATCAGACCCCTCCTAAATATCCTGTATAGCCCCTCTCCACCCGGAACACCTGAGGTGGTCCTCTCCCTTGATGCGGAAAAAGCGTTTGATCGGGTGGAGTGGGACTATCTTTTTCACACTCTGGAGAGGTTTGGGTTTGGCCCTAAACTCATAGCTTGGATTAAAATTCTATATACGTCTCCGATGGCTGCCGTTCGCACCAACAACAATCTATCCACCTACTTTGAACTCCATAGGGGTATGAGACAGGGATGTCCCTTATCTCCACTCCTTTTCGCGATCGCAATGGAGCCCCTTGCGCTGGCTCTGAGGCAGAACACCGATATCAAGGGGATCATGCGCGCGGGCTCAGAGCATAAAGTCTCGCTCTACGCAGACGACATGTTGTTGTATATATCACAACCCCAAACGAGTCTTCCTCGGTTGATGACCCTACTTGCGGACTTCGGCAAAATATCCGGATACAAAATCAACGTTCAAAAAAGTTAACTGATGCCCGTCGGCACCTCGGCGGATCGGATACTTCTGAGCACATTCCCGTTTAAAATTAGCCCTAAAAAGTTCAAGTACCTCGGGATATGGATCACGCATGAACATAAGGACCTATATATGGCTAACTATCAACCTTTACTGTCTAACCTGGCGAGAGATATTGAACGTTGGGACCCCCTGTCGCTATCCCTGGGTGGGAGAATCAACACAATAAAGATGAATGTATTGCCAAAATGTCTATATGTATTTCAGAGTCTTCCAGTCTTTCTGACCAAGACATTCTTCTCCTAGATAAACAACCAGATATCTTCCTTTATCTGGGACAAAAAACCGCCCGGATCAAAAGATCTATGCTGCAGAGACCCCGCGTAATGGGTGGGATGGCGCTTCCAAACTTTATTTACTACTACTGGGCAGCAAACATATTGATCGTTATTATACTGAGTAAAGGGGGAGGACACAGCCCCCTGGTGGACAGTACTGGAGAGTGCGTCGGTTAAATCCACCTCCTTATCTGCCTTGTTATGTGCTAAGCTCCCGTTCACACAGCCCATATCTAGCTTTACCTCGAACCCAGTTGTCATCCACTCGATAAAAGTGTGGAACCAATTTAGAAGAACCTTCTCCCTCAGGGAACTATCACTGGCTGCTCCGATCACAAGAAATCACATGTTTGTCCCATCAACGATGGATAAGGCCTTTGACGGTTGGGTTGGGAGTGGAGTGAGTACGCTGTCTGACCTCTATATAGACGGCAACTTTGCCTCCTTTGATCAGCTAGTACAGAAATACAAGATCCCTAGGTCACACTTCTATAGATACTTGCAACTCCGGAGCTTCGTAACTTCGAACCCAGTGTGCCCTCCGGCCTCCCTTTTAGACTCAATCTTGAACTGTAAACTGATCCAGAAACAGGCTATAAGCAGAATTTATGAACAACTTAATAGAAGCAACTTGACACCTTTAGACCTCCTCAGGGGCAGATGGGAGGCTGACTTAGGTGAACCAATCACAGAGGTCACATGGGACAAGATAATACAGGGGATTTTCTCCTCTTCCATTTGGCTTAAACATGCGGTTATCCAATTTAAAATTGTACACCGACTGCATTGGTCTAAAGACAGGCTCTCTAAGATATATCCCGACATGCTACCGCTGTAGACAGGCTCCAGCCACTCTGCTCCACATGTTCTGGACGTGCCCAAAGTTGCACACCTACTGCCAGACCATCTTTGACACCTTCTCTAAGATATTTGGAAAGGAAGTGGAGCCATCACCATATATTGCATTATTCGGAGTGGCCCCAGCGGACATCCACTTTAGATGGTGGGAATCTAGAATGCTGGCCTTCTGTTCACTTTTGGCCAGAAGGCTGATACTGTTCAAATGGAAGGACCCAGGTTCACCTGTCTACGGCCACTGGATGAGAGAGGTCATGTATCATATTAAACTGGAGAAGATCAGGTATACTATCAGAGGTTGTACCGAAAAATTCCACAATATTTGGGATCCTTTCCTAACTTTCTTTGAGGGTATGGAAGCGGATAATGTGACAGAGGCGATCTGACTGGCCTTCCTGGTCTCTCAGCTTGTTGTTAATTATTTTTATTTTTTTTATTATGTTCTTACTTTTCTTCTTCTCTATCTACAGAATGCAAGAGATATGTGACTGCTGTCGGGTGATTTAAAAGCTAAAAGGAAAAACAATGATTAATAAACTAAGATATTGTAGAATGATTTTGTCTCGTATAGGGGTGGGGGGAGGGAGGGAGGGAGGGCCTTATTTAATTTTTCTTTTCTTTTGGCCCATGTGGGACCGCCGAAAAAAAATTAAATAAAAATCAAATAAAAAAACATTGCTCAAAAAAAAGAAAGGATAGATGAGACAGTGGTGGTATCTTGGGTGGAATGTCTCTTTAACTTGCACCTACTCAGCTTGATATGGTGTAACGGAACGTAGGCCAAGTGCGTCCACATTTTTATAGGATTCTATCACATTTTCATAACAATAGCACCCTGCGCCGTTTTCATTGAGGTTTCTTACAAATTAACGATGCTTTATCTTGTCCTTTATATGCCGATTATCATTAGAATCTTAAATTGTACCATATGTCCCCCTTTAGACAACATATGTAATGCTACCAGCGCACTTTTGTTAAGATAATTAGTTGGCCATTCGCGGTCGCTATACCGAGGTTGCAGTAATAGTTTAACGCTGTTCAGATCACGTCGGAGAATATAGACCCATCCCAGTGACCTGCGACCTGTGCTAACGCTCTTGGGAAATGCAGTGTTGTAGTTCTCAACATTTTCAGCCTTTAATTTTAAACCAATGCTGCCATCTACTGACAACAAAAAAGTGTTGTCTAATCGTCACCTTGAGAGCTACTTCCGTATACAGCGCCGCCCCAAACCCATTCTAGAGATTCCCACCTTTTGCTGGGAGTGGGGCGTGGCCGTATTTGGTCCCAGACAATAAGAGTGGCTGCAATTGGTCACCGTGACGTTATATATATATATTTGTAAATGATTGCTGCTGCTAAACTGTATTGCACATTGCATTTTACCCACAGCTAATTATTGCACATTGCTCATTGCACATCATATAACATTATTTTCTTGTTGGAACTGTACATAGCCTTTTTGTTATTTTAATTTGATATCGTATAATATCTACATCCTGTTATCTGCACTGCACACGTATTTAGAACTGTATATATAGTCATCTTGCTGTTATTTTTAGGGCTGTCAAAGTTAATGCTTTAACTTTGGAGATTAATTTAAATTATTTAAAGCATTAAAATAGATTAATCTAGATTAATCTATGGAGTGAAACATCTTCAATCTTAGCGCAGCGGATATAAGAAAGAGGTCTAGCTGAGTCAATGTTTTTTTTTTATTATCTTTTTTCCCGATTTTTCTCCCATCCCACAGTTAGTCGTTATGCCAATTCCCAACCCCCTTCCTGGTTGTTGCGCACTTTCCCCTACTGTTGGTCCGAGAGGCCGGAGACTGTCACATGCTTTCCTCCGACACATGTGCAGCCAGCCGGCAGCCAGCCTGGCCGCGCAGATTCTCACCGGGAGAGTGTGGAAGGTCGCACTACCTCTCTCCAGATCCTACCCTTGCTGAGCAGGCGCCCCGACCGAACTGTAGGGGTCGCTGTCCACAACGCCCAGGACCCACCCACGGCTCCCCTCCCCCTAACTCAGCCAAACAAGTTAGTATAGCGATCAGCCCGAGCCAAGGCAATGCTGACGCTCCGGGAGTCGAGACCGCAGCCTCTTGCATTGGTGACGAGCACAATCTCCGCTACGCCACCTGACCGCCCAGCTGAGTCAATGTTGATGGTTTTGTTGAACATTTGTATTTCACAGGAGAGAAACTGTATTCAAAGAAAGCTATTAAAATAGTCTTTGAAATCTAAACATACTTTCTTTGTGTTGTCGATTTTACATTAATTCCATGATTTTACTCAAGTAAATATCTGTTATAAGCTTCGGTCTTAAGTAGAAAAATGCTATTTTTAATCTAGATTAATCTAGATTAATTACAGAAAATTGTGAGATTAATTAGTTAATTTTTTTTATCTATTGACAGCACTAGTTTTTTTTTATCTTATTTTATTTTTATTTTATGCAAATCTTATTTTATTGGATGCTGCTATGGTCGAGGAACCACAACAAAGTGAATTTCACTCTTTTTTGCTGCCAGGCTCATGTCGGGCACCAAGATGAGGGACCACATCTCCCCAGTCCTTGCATCCCTACACTGGCTCCCGGTGTATGTTCACATACAAAGCCCTAAACGGTCTCGCCCCAGCTTACATAAAGGAACTCCTGGTCCAATCAGCAAGCTCCAGATCCCTCAGATCAAAAAGTTAAATCTGCCTTAAAATCCCACACTCATTGGGATTTTAACGAAGGGAAACCGGACATTCGCAGTCGCAGCGGCGAAACTCTGGAACAAGCTCCCACTAAACATAACATCTGTAAGCACTCTACAGACTTTTAAGGCCATGCTCAAAACCCACCTTTTCACCATAAAAAAATCCATGAGCTAGTTCTGTGTTGTAGTATGACTGTTGTATTATGTCCGTCCGTTCTCTGTCTGCTTGGTTGGCCTGCATGTATTTTTTCTGTTTTCGTATTGTTCCTGTCTTTCAGTGTTTTCTGTTTTTCCCGGGTTGCGCCCCGGGCCGATGTAGCTATTGGTTGAGGGCTGCAACATAAATAAATGTATCATATCATATCATATCAAATGGGCATAAAACGGGCTCTTTAACTGGACCTCTATGTTGTCAGCAAGTTTCATGACCCGGGTGTCAATCTGAAAGTGTTTTCTCTTAAGTCCTTGATTAATTGTCCTATTTTACTTTGACATTACATATTGCTGCTGTGTGAGACAGCAGTAAATGCCACTTGTTTTCACTGACAATAACAAGAGCTTTATTGAGATGACTTTTAATTGAAATTGACAAACGATAACAAAACTTCTTCATTTCAGTTGTGGCATTTGTAAAACATACCCCACTCCATGACGTGGTCTGTTTACATAGTAACATCATAATGGAACAAGGCAACCACAGTCTTAGAAATAAACACAGTTCAACAGATGACTCATATTATTGATAATGACTTTATTGACAGGATTAAGAGTGCTCTATGGGGTCAAGAAGAGGCCTGAACAAACACACTGTCTTCACTGAAGGTAGATGGTTCTGGTAGAAAACACAGGTCATCACTTTTTGTCCAAGCTGCAAAGTTGTGACTCGTCAACTTTTTCACATTCAAAGTTGTTTATAAACCTATTCCCTAACTTAACCTTAACCACTCCCACTATCCACAAATGAAAATGCATTTAAAAACATCCTTCCAGACCATGGGATCTAGCATTTACAGTGAACATACTTCAGGCAGTCTTGCATGCAGGAACAAAAATACTTAGATTTTAGTTTATAAGCCTTTCGGGTTTTCATCGGGTGCTTATTCTTTTTTATTGTTCTACACAAAACATGTGAAAATAAAGGCTTTTAAACAAAAATCTAAGTATTTTTGTTCAGCTCCACACAAGAGTGCCTGAGGTTCCCCTCTTACATGATGATCCTGCACCCTTATTCTTCAAGAGCTGTGTTTTCCTTGGTTCTTATATGAGGAGATAATAGTGTATTGAAATGTAAAACTGTAGCGACCATTCTCCTTCTCTGCCATAGGTCTCCTATTTTAGCTTTCCATCGTCTAAACTAGCCGTCTGCCTGCATCCTATCAGCATAGAGTGGGAGGGCATACAAAATGTTGCATATGATTTGTCTTTTTCTGAGCTAAACCAAGCTGTGTATATTTATACGTATAACACATAATTATATACTTATGTATTAAAAATTTTAAAAAAAAATGATGGAATCTGAAAATGTGTGTATCGTTATACCCCTAATAAAGACCAGTCCTGGAGCAACACCGCTATCTCCTTGACTGATACTGTAGTCAGTGTGGTCAGAGAGTATAGAGCAGGAAGCCAGTGAACATGTTGTTGCTAGAGCTATCAGAAGGCCTGTAACCTGATGGTAAACGCATGTACACAATGTCCCCCTGCTCCAGCTCTAGGATGATGCCATTAGTTATGTACGAAAGGTTTCCATTATTATTGTATTCATTCAGATAAAAGATTATCTGTTCATTTGTATACATCATGATGCCCATGTTCTCCCCTGATATATAGTTGGCTGCAGTGAATGTGAAGCTGTAGGCTCCTCTCACTGGGGCTGTGAAGACGCCTGTAAGACACGTACACAGGGAATCAAAAACAACAACAATTGTGAAAATAAAAATGTGTGATTATTTGAAATGAGGACTGTGTAGAGTAGACTCAACCATGTACCAACAGCTATCTGGAATACAATTTAGTGGTTGAGTCTACAGGGTCCTCATTTTAAATGATCAAAAATCTTAGTTCATATTTATTTGTGAAGAACTTTTCAAAAACAAAGTTAAGTGTGCTATAAAGGAAAAACAATGGTTTGTGCATCTTTATCTGAATGGAAATTTTAAATGTTTTAATAAACATAAAAACATTACTAACTCTTTATGGTCGAATTATTTTTCTTTTGTTTTTTGTTTTAGTTTTCCTGAAAATAAAAATGTTTCATGAGGTAGTTGCTATATTGAAATAACATAATCACAGCCTACCTGTGGCTGGGTTGTAGGCGTTGCCGATGTTGCTGTGGACTCTGGTGTAGACCAGGGTGGTAGTAACACTGAAGGGTCCTACTGCTCCAGTGAGACCAGCAGAGAAGGACACCTTTGTTTGGTCTGTCAACACACAAGTGGATCAACATTTCTTAATTAACTAAATATAACATATATAATATAACAATATAATAATATAAGTACACCCCTTCCTTTCTTTTTGGATGATTGGATACTCACCAGGAACCTCGCTCCATGCATGTCCTCAAACTGCACCACCCAACCACATTTTTCTTTTTTTGTTGTACTCTATGCAGTGCATGTGGGATGAATTTATGATTCAACACCAATCCTAGCATCTTTGCTGCCCAATAATACTTTGTTATGTCAAGTTTCAACAACTTAGAAAGATACTGTTCAAACTCCACCATATTTCACATTATCTACAGTAACTTACCTGCAACCCCTTTCTTCAGCGCCTCCACTTGTTTCTCGGTGGTATTTAGTCTGACTCCCATGGTGGACAGCTGATCTGCCTGAGCTGAAATCATGACAACATGCACTTATTTACTGCATGAAGAAACACCTTGTTTTATGTGTTATTACTTTTTTATTTTTTATTTTTTTTTAAACATAACATCAAATTAGACACACAAGCATTAACAGTAAACATCCAATGAAATCATCATTTGAATCATTATAAATGTAGTATACGAGATATATACCTAATACTTGCTATCTAATACCCTACATACATAATTATGCTCTTGCTCGCTCACCCCCCCCGGACCCCCACTTGGATAATCCATCCATTTTCATTAGTTTCTAACCAGGCACTACAATTCATATGCTAGCTTTTATTCTCTCCACCACTTCTAACCAGATTGCAATGTTGGTTTCACTGACACCTAAAATTCTTGCTGTATATATTTCTAGATAAATCACATCGAGATAGGTAAGAACTAGGGATGCCCCGATCACGTTTTTTGCCACCGATACCGATCACTGATCGTCGTGAGCCATATCGGCCGATACCGATCCGATACCGATCGTTTTTGATTAAACATTTTTTAATTTAATTTTATATAATTTTTATTTTTATTTTTTTATAAAATATATATTATATAATTAGACTTGTACTTGTATTATCTGCGAGACATCGCCACCACGCAACAAGCTCCACTCTCTGTGTGTACTCTAGTAGCCTCCAGCTACGGCCAGGATTCTCCAGAGCTGCACCTGGACCCTATACTCGAGTAGCCTCGAGCTACGACAAGGATTCTCCGGCGCTGCAGCTGGACCCTAGTATTGGTATAACGTTAAATCACATTCACAAGCCCTCAGCTCGAATACGCATCGAATCAGTGTTATAAGACATTGATATCAGGAGCTATCTGTAGCTACTGCTAGCCGGATATATAACGTTAATACAACGCCTCAGTGAATTATTTAGTTCAATGGGACATTTCGTTTTGAACAGTGAACTAACTTGCGCTAACGTGAGCTAACAGCTAACAGAGCTATCATACACGTCTCTACTAGACTTTATGGAGCGTTTGTTGATGTCAGGAGCTATCGGTAGCTGGCCGGCTAGATACCGTTCGGTTCGTTAGACAATGCCTCATCATGTATTAAACTAAAAGTGGATAGTTGACTGGGTCATTTTGTAACGGTAGCTAAGCTAATGTTAGCTCAGGGAGACGCCGTCCTCCCGTGTCCCGTCCCACTAGACTACTAGACCCGTGTTTACATGCGCGCGGGAGGGGCTGGAGGGAGGAGCAGACGCCGCACAGCTCCCGGTGTCTGAGACAGAACTCAGCGAGGCGAGTGAGATCGGGTTTGACGATCGGCGAAAATAAAGCATTATCACCGATCACCGATCGCATATTTATACTGATTATCGGCCGATAACGATCGGTGGCCGATCGATTGGGGCATCCCTAGTAAGAACCCATACCTTCCGGCCAGGGCTCTACGCTAACCTTTTTCACTAGGGGCACAGGTGCTCCTAAATGAAAAAATTTAGGAGCACACAAAGAAATTTAGGAGCACAGTGAATTTTTTTCTAGTAACTGAGTTTATTAACAAACTCACATTTTTTAAACAAAAATAAATGTACATGTATAGTACTCTGTATGTGCATGTTCAAATGGGAACGGAACTGTGCAATAGCACCAAAGTCACTGGCCCACACTGTGTGTGTGTGTGTGTGTGTGCTGTCTCCTCGTCTCCTGCTCTGATATCAGTACTTGCCTCCCCAAGGCAGCTGACACCGTGCCGGACGGTCTCCTCTCTCAATATGTACAAATCTCTACACTGGATGTGCCGCCGCGAGACGTTGTGTTTTACTACCGAATCTCTTTTCAGGTGCGGGTTTCCCGACACAAAGGGCGTATTGCCTGCCTGTTTCCGCCCTCTGCAATATTTACAAAACATGACATTGTTTTCCAACTCTAGCCATGGGAAAATCTTTAGCCAATTCACGTTAAATTTGTATGTCTTCCCTCCGGCTCCAGTGGGTGTAGCATCGTTAGCTACAGTGGGTACATTGGGTGTAGCTTCGTTAGCTACAGTGGGTACATTGGGTGTAGCTTCGTTAGCTACAGTGGGTACATTGGGTGTAGCTTCGTTAGCTACAGTGGGTACATTGGGTGTAGCTTCGTTAGCTACAGTGGGTACATTGGGTGTAGCTTCGTTAGCTACAGTGGGTACATTGGGTGTAGCTTCGTTAGCTACAGTGGGTACATTGGGTGTAGGTGTAGCTTCGTTAGCTACAGTGGGTACATCGGGTGCAACAGTGGGGGTAGTAGTGGGTGTAGCTTCGCTAGCATGCTGGCTAGCATCAGTATCTTGGTTAACTATCACCTCTGTAACATGAGCTGCCTCGCTGATTCTTTCGCGCAAAATAAAAATGAATGGGCTTCGACATGGCTGTATTGTCTGACTCAGACACTGACGCTCATAGATATATCTATGCTGACGCTAAACAGTACTTTCAGTTTCCAGTCGCGTGACCACAGGAAACTCTACTGTGATTGGAACATTCATGCGGCTGTGAACTGTGGGACTTGTCGTTTTTTAAAGATTCTCACGCCGTGCGAGTACTTGATTTAGCAGGTTCGCACACACATATTTTTAGGGGCATATGCGAGCAATATGGTCGCACTGTAGAGCCCTGCTTCTGGCAAATATTTTCTGGTTGAAACCATCGTGATGCTATCAGCTTTTTAGCCGCTGTGAGACCAGATACAACTAGTCTCTTTAGCTGTATAGGGGCTGCAAACTGAAAAACATCATTCAACAGCAATACAGAGGGGTGTACAGGTATGTTCAGAAATAAGAATTCTGATAATTGCTGGGACACTTCTTTCCAGAATATCTTAACCGGTGGGCAATCCCAATACATGTGCATAAATGTACCCTCATCCCCATTTGTACATAAGGAACATCTGGAGTCTTGTTTAAGTCCCATTCTGTTCAATCTTATAGGAGTCAAGTATGTCCTATGAATATAATTAAGATGAATTTGTTGATGCTCCGGGTTACGTGACGCAATTCGTCAAAAAGTTATGTTATTACATGGCGTTTTCACATTCGCCGAAATGCTTGCTTGTGATTGGTCAATAGCGCTCGTCAGAGGTCCGATATTACTCGATAACGGACCTCTGTGGAACAATAATGACCGCTGTGCGCAGCTGTTCGCAATCAAGGCCACTGACACACTGCATCAGTGCAGCCAATCAGACACACCTGCTGGCGAAGCTGCCGGCGATGACAGCGGAGCCAGAACAGAACTGCGTCTGCATTTGATCTCGTCTTGTCGATGTAAAATGAATTAGGTATATTGTTAGTAAGTTAGCCATGTAATAAGCGGGATAATGTATAGCTATACTCGATCATTGTCGCAAAATAATTGACCTTCACTGACGTTTAATACACCATCGGTATTTTAAACTCTGTGTCGGTCAATTATTTTGCGACAATGACCTCGTAGCTATACATTATCCCTTACTTAATTTAGTCAAATAATGACTTATGTCTTAATGTTTTGTGATTGAAGTGTCCAGTAAATAAAATATTTCTATCACCTCAAATCCTGGACCACCAAAGGCCCTGAGAGCCCAAGGTGTGTGTGTGTGTGTGTGTGTGTTTGTGTGTGTGTGTGTGTGTCTGTATATGTGTGTGTGTGTGTGTGTGTGTGTCTGTATATGTGTGTGTGTGTGTGTCTGTATGTGTGTGTGTGTGTATGTGTGGGTGTGTGTGTGTGTGTCTGTATATGTGTGTGTGTGTGTGTGTGTGTCTGTGTGTGTGTGTGTGTCTGTATATGTGTGTGTGTGTGTGTGTGTGTGTGTGTGTGTGTGTGTGTGTGTGTGTGTGTGTGTGTGTGTGTGTAGATTAATCTAGTACCAGTCACACCACACTATTGAAATCTATACTATTTATTTATTACGCAGATTTTTGTCCAGTAACTCCTGCCAGAGCTTTCACATCCCACACAAGTGTAAGGTATCAAAACGACCGGCTTGGTCCAACTCGAGTTGCTATTACTTTTTGGAAAGTTTCATCGCACCGTTTGGCTACAAATCAACTCTAAACAGGCAATTTTGGTCCATAGGAATGAATGGCGGAATGTTAATAACTAGAGTGAAGACACTGCATTTTTTTTCTTTTACCGTCACCTTTTGTAAATTGCGACAGTGATCTCACACCTTAGCAACCACCTATAACACCCTAGCAACCACCTATAACACCCTAGCAACCACCTATAACACCCTAGCAACCACATAGAAACACCTAGCAACCACCTATAACACCCTAGCAACCACATAGAAACACCTAGCAACCACCTATAACACCCTAGCAACCACCTAGAAACACCTAGCAACCACCTATAACACCCTAGCAACCACCTAGAAACACCTAGCAACCACCTATAACACCCTAGCAACCACCTAGAAACACCCAGCAACCACCTATAACACCCTAGCAATCACCTATAACACCCTAGCAACCACATAGAAACACCCAGAAACCACCTATAACACCCTAGCAACCACCTATAACACCCTAGCAACCACCTATAACACCCTAGCAACCACCTAGAAACACCTAGCAACCACCTATAACACCCTAGCAACCACCTAGAAACACCTAGCAACCACCTATAACACCCTAGCAACCACCTATAACACCCTAGCAACCACCTATAACACCCTAGCAACCACCTATAAAACCCTAGCAACCACCTATAACACCCTAGCAACCACCTATAACACCCTAGCAACCACATAGAAACACCCTAGCAACCACCTATACTACCCTAGCAACCACCTATAACACCCTAGCAACCACCTATACCACCCTAGCAACCACCTATAACACCCTAGCAACCACCTATAACACCCTAGCAACCAGCTATAACACCCTAGCAACCACCTATAACACCCTAGCAACCACCTATAACACCCTAGCAACCACATAGAAAGACCCAGAAACCACATAGAAACACCCTAGCAACCACCTATAACACCCTAGCAACCACCTATAACACCCTAGCAACCACATAGAAACACCCAGAAACCACCTATAACACCCTAGCAACCACCTATAACACCCTAGCAACCACCTATAACACCCTAGCAACCACCTATAACACCCTAGCAACCACATAGAAACACCTAGCAACCACCTATAACACCCTAGCAACCACCTAGAAACACCTAGCAACCACCTATAACACCCTAGCAACCACCTATAACACCCTAGCAACCACCTATAACACCCTAGCAACCACATAGAAACACCTAGCAACCACCTATAACACCCTAGCAACCACCTATAACACCCTAGCAACCACCTATAACACCCTAATAACCACCTATAAGACCCTAGCAACCACCTATAACACCCTAGCAACCACCTATAACACCCTAGCAACCACCTATAACACCCTAGCAACCACCTATAACACCCTAGCAACCACCTATAAGACCCTAGCAACCACCTATAACACCCTAGCAACCACCTATAACACCCTAGCAACCACCTACAACACCCTAGCAACCACCTACAACACCCTAGCAACCACCTATAAGACCCTAGCAACCACCTATAACACCCTAGCAACCACCTATAACACCCTAGCAACCACCTACAACACCCTAGCAACCACCTACAACACCCTAGCAACCACATAGAAACACCCAGAAACCACCTATAACACCATAGCAACCACCTATAACACCCTAGCAACCACATATAACACCCTAGCAACCACCTATAACTCCCTAGCAACCACATAGAAACACCCTAGCAACCACCTATACTACCCTAGCAACCACCTATAACACCCTAGCAACCACCTATAACACCCTAGCAAACACATAGAAACACCCTAGCAACCACCTATACTACCCTAGCAACCACCTATAACACCCTAGCAACCACCTATAACACCCTAGCAACCACCTATAACACCCTAGCAACCACATAGAAACACCCTAGCAACCACCTATACTACCCTAGCAACCACCTATAACACCCTAGCAACCACCTATAACACCCTAGCAACCACATAGAAACACCCAGAAACCACCTATAACACCCTAGCAACCACCTATAACACCCTAGCAACCACATATAACACCCTAGCAACCATCTATAACACCCTAGCAACCACATAGAAACACCCAGAAACCACCTATAACACCCTAGCAACCACCTATAACACCATAGCAACCACCTATAACACCCTAGCAACCACATAGAAACACCTAGCAACCAGCTATAACACCCTAGCAACCACCTATAACACCCTAGCAACCACCTATAACACCCTAGCAACCACATAGAAACACCCAGAAACCACCTATAACACCCTAGCAACCACCTATAACACACTAGCAACCACCTATAACACCCTAGCAACCACATAGAAACACCCAGAAACCACCTATAACACCCTAGCAACCACCTATAACACCCTAGCAACCACCTATAACACCCTAGCAACCACCTATAACACCCTAGCAACCGCCTATAACACCCTAGCAACCACCTATAACACCCTAGCAACCACCTATAACACCCTAGCAACCACCTAGAAACACCCTAGCAACCACCTATAACACCCTAGCAACCACCTACAACACCCTAGCAACCACCTATAACACCCTAGCAACCACCTAGAAACACCTAGCAACCACCTATAACACCCTAGCAACCACCTATAACACCCTAGCAACCACCTAGAAACACCTAGCAACCACCTATAACACCCTAGCAACCACCTATAACACCCTAGCAACCACCTATAACACCCTAGCAACCACCTATAACACCCTAGCAACCACCTATAACACCCTAGCAACCACCTATAACACCCTAGCAACCACCTATAACACCCTAGCAACCACCTATAAGACCCTAGCAACCACCTATAACACCCTAGCAACCACCTATAACACCCTAGCAACCACCTATAACACCCTAGCAACCACCTATAACACCCTAGCAACCACCTATAAGACCCTAGCAACCACCTATAACACCCTAGCAACCACCTATAACACCCTAGCAACCACCTACAACACCCTAGCAACCACCTACAACACCCTAGCAACCACCTATAAGACCCTAGCAACCACCTATAACACCCTAGCAACCACCTATAACACCCTAGCAACCACCTACAACACCCTAGCAACCACCTACAACACCCTAGCAACCACATAGAAACACCCAGAAACCACCTATAACACCATAGCAACCACCTATAACACCCTAGCAACCACATATAACACCCTAGCAACCACCTATAACTCCCTAGCAACCACATAGAAACACCCTAGCAACCACCTATACTACCCTAGCAACCACCTATAACACCCTAGCAACCACCTATAACACCCTAGCAACCACATAGAAACACCCTAGCAACCACCTATACTACCCTAGCAACCACCTATAACACCCTAGCAACCACCTATAACACCCTAGCAACCACCTATAACACCCTAGCAACCACATAGAAACACCCTAGCAACCACCTATACTACCCTAGCAACCACCTATAACACCCTAGCAACCACCTATAACACCCTAGCAACCACCTAGAAACACCTAGCAACCACCTATAACACCCTAGCAACCACCTATAACACCCTAGCAACCACCTAGAAACACCTAGCAACCACCTATAACACCCTAGCAACCACCTATAACACCCTAGCAACCACCTATAACACCCTAGCAACCACCTATAAGACCCTAGCAACCACCTATAACACCCTAGCAACCACCTACAACACCCTAGCAACCACCTACAACACCCTAGCAACCACATAGAAACACCCAGAAACCACCTATAACACCCTAGCAACCACCTATAACACCCTAGCAACCACCTATAACACCCTAGCAACCACCTATAACTCCCTAGCAACCACATAGAAACACCCTAGCAACCACCTATACTACCCTAGCAACCACCTATAACACCCTAGCAACCACCTATAACACCCTAGCAACCACATAGAAACACCCTAGCAACCACCTATACTACCCTAGCAACCACCTAGAAACACCCTAGCAACCACCTATAACACCCTAGCAACCACCTATAACACCCTAGCAACCACCTATAACACCCTAGCAACCACATAGAAACACCCAGAAACCACCTATAACACCCTAGCAACCACCTATAACACCCTAGCAACCACCTATAACACCCTAGCAACCACCTATAACACCCTAGCAACCACATAGAAACACCCTAGCAACCACCTATAACACCCTAGCAACCACCTATAACACCCTAGCAACCACCTATAACACCCTAGCAACCACCTATAACACCCTAGCAACCACATAGAAACACCCTAGCAACCACCTATAACACCCTAGCAACCACCTATAACACCCTAGCAACCACCTATAACACCCTAGCAACCACATAGAAACACCCAGAAACCACCTAGAACACCCTAGCAACCACCTATAACACCCTAGCAACCACCTATAACACCCTAGCAACCACCTATAACACCCTAGCAACCACATAGAAACACCCTAGCAACCACCTATACTACCCTAGCAACCGCCTATAACACCCTAGCAACCACCTATAATACCCTAGCAACCACATAGAAACACCCTAGCAACCACATAGAAACACCCTAGCAACCACATAGAAACACCTAGCAACCACCTATAACACCCTAGAAACCACCTATAACACCCTAGCAACCACATATAAACACCCTAGCAACCACCTATAACACCCTAGCAACCACCTATAACACCCTAGCAACCACATAGAAACACCCAGAAACCACCTAGAACACCCTAGCAACCACCTATAACACCCTAGCAACCACCTATAACACCCCAGCAACCACCTATAACACCCTAGCAACCACCTATAACACCCTAGCAACCACCTATAACACCCTAGCAACCACATAGAAACACCCTAGCAACCACCTATACTACCCTAGCAACCGCCTATAACACCCTAGCAACCACCTATAATACCCTAGCAATCACATAGAAACACCCTAGCAACCACATAGAAACACCCTAGCAACCACATAGAAACACCTAGCAACCACCTATAACACCCTAGAAACCACCTATAAACACCCTAGCAACCACATAGAAACACCCAGAAACCACCTATAACACCCTAGCAACCACCTATAACACCCTAGCAACCACATAGAAACACCCTAGCAACCACCTATAACACCCTAGCAACCACCTATAACACCCTAGCAACCACATAGAAACACCCAGAAACCACATAGAACACCCTAGCAACCACCTATAACACCCTAGCAACCACCTATAACACCCCAGCAACCACCTATAACACCCTAGCAACCACATAGAAACACCCTAGCAACCACCTATAACACCCTAGCAACCACCTATAACACCCTAGCAACCACCTATAACACCCTAGCAACCACCTATAACACCCTAGCAACCACATAGAAACACCCTAGCAACCACCTATAACACCCTAGCAACCACCTATAACACCCTAGCAACCACCTATAACACCCTAGCAACCACCTATAACACCCTAGCAACCACATAGAAACACCCTAGCAACCACCTATAACACCCTAGCAACCACCTATAACACCCTAGCAACCACCTATAACACCCTAGCAACCACCTATAACACCCTAGCAACCACATAGAAACACCCAGAAACCACCTAGAACACCCTAGCAACCACCTATAACACCCTAGCAACCACCTATAACACCCTAGCAACCACATAGAAACACCCTAGCAACCACCTATACTACCCTAGCAACCGCCTATAACACCCTAGCAACCACCTATAATACCCTAGCAACCACATAGAAACACCCTAGCAACCACATAGAAACACCCTAGCAACCACATAGAAACACCTAGCAACCACCTATAACACCCTAGAAACCACCTATAAACACCCTAGCAACCACATAGAAACACTCAGAAACCACCTATAACACCCTAGCAACCACCTATAACACCCTAGCAACCACATAGAAACACCCTAGCAACCACCTATAACACCCTAGCAACCACCTATAACACCCTAGCAACCACATAGAAACACCCAGAAACCACCTAGAACACCCTAGCAACCACCTATAACACCCTATCAACCACCTATAACACCCCAGCAACCACCTATAACACCCTAGCAACCACATAGAAACACCCTAGCAACCACCTATACTACCCTAGCAACCACCTATAACACCCTAGCAACCACCTATAATACCCTAGCAACCACCTATAACACCCTAGCAACCACCTATAACACCCTAGCAACCAGCTATAACACCCTAGCAACCACATAGAAACACCCTAGCAACCACCTATAACACCCTAGCAACCACATAGAAACACCCTAGCAACCACATAGAAACACCCTAGCAACCACCTAGAAACACCTAGCAACCACCTATAACACCCTAGCAACCACCTAGAAACACCTAGCAACCACCTATAACACCCTAGCAACCACCTATAACACCCTAGCAACCACCTATAAAACCCTAGCAACCACCTATAACACCCTAGCAACCACCTATAACACCCTAGCAACCACATAGAAACACCCTAGCAACCACCTATACTACCCTAGCAACCACCTATAACACCCTAGCAACCACCTATACCACCCTAGCAACCACCTATAACACCCTAGCAACCACCTATAACACCCTAGCAACCACCTATAACACCCTAGCAACCGCCTATAACACCCTAGCAACCACCTATAACACCCTAGCAACCACCTATAACACCCTAGCAACCACCTAGAAACACCCTAGCAACCACCTATAACACCCGAGCAACCACCTACAACACCCTAGCAACCACCTATAACACCCTAGCAACCACCTAGAAACACCTAGCAACCACCTATAACACCCTAGCAACCACCTATAACACCCTAGCAACCACCTAGAAACACCTAGCAACCACCTATAACACCCTAGCAACCACCTATAACACCCTAGCAACCACCTATAACACCCAGCAACCACCTATAACACCCTAGCAACCACCTATAAGACCCTAGCAACCACCTATAACACCCTAGCAACCACCTACAACACCCTAGCAACCACCTACAACACCCTAGCAACCACATAGAAACACCCAGAAACCACCTATAACACCCTAGCAACCACCTATAACACCCTAGCAACCACCTATAACACCCTAGCAACCACCTATAACTCCCTAGCAACCACATAGAAACACCCTAGCAACCACCTATACTACCCTAGCAACCACCTATAACACCCTAGCAACCACCTATAACACCCTAGCAACCACATAGAAACACCCTAGCAACCACCTATACTACCCTAGCAACCACCTAGAAACACCCTAGCAACCACCTATAACACCCTAGCAACCACCTATAACACCCTAGCAACCACATAGAAACACCCAGAAACCACCTATAACACCCTAGCAACCACCTATAACACCCTAGCAACCACCTATAACACCTTAGCAACCACCTATAACACCATAGCAACCACCTATAACACCCTAGCAACCACATAGAAACACCCTAGCAACCACCTATAACACCCTAGCAACCACCTATAACACCCTAGCAACCACCTATAACACCCTAGCAACCACCTATAACACCCTAGCAACCACCTATAACACCCTAGCAACCACATATAAACACCCTAGCAACCACCTATAACACCCTAGCAACCACCTATAACACCCTAGCAACCACATAGAAACACCCAGAAACCACCTAGAACACCCTAGCAACCACCTATAACACCCTAGCAACAACCTATAACACCCTAGCAACCACCTATAACACCCTAGCAACCACATAGAAACACCCTAGCATCCACCTATACTACCCTAGCAACCGCCTATAACACCCTAGCAACCACCTATAATACCCTAGCAACCACATAGAAACACCCTAGCAACCACATAGAAACACCCTAGCAACCGCCTATAACACCCTAGCAACCACCTACAACACCCTAGCAACCACCTATAACACCCTAGCAACCACCTAGAAACACCTAGCAACCACCTATAACACCCTAGCAACCACCTATAACACCCTAGCAACCACCTAGAAACACCTAGCAACCACCTATAACACCCTAGCAACCACCTATAACACCCTAGCAACCACCTATAACACCCTAGCAACCACCTATAACACCCTAGCAACCACCTATAACACCCTAGCAACCACCTACAACACCCTAGCAACCACCTACAACACCCTAGCAACCACATAGAAACACCCAGAAACCACCTATAACACCCTAGCAACCACCTATAACACCCTAGCAACCACATAGAAACACCCAGAAACCACCTATAACACCCTAGCAACCACCTATAACACCCTAGCAACCACCTATAACACCCTAGCAACCACATAGAAACACCCTAGCAACCACCTATAACACCCTAGCAACCACCTATAACACCCTAGCAACCACCTATAACACCCTAGCAACCACCTATAACACCCTAGCAACCACATAGAAACACCCTAGCAACCACCTATAACACCCTAGCAACCACCTATAACACCCTAGCAACCACCTATAACACCCTAGCAACCACATAGAAACACCCAGAAACCACCTAGAACACCCTAGCAACCACCTATAACACCCTAGCAACCACCTATAACACCCTAGCAACCACCTATAACACCCTAGCAACCACATAGAAACACCCTAGCAACCACCTATACTACCCTAGCAACCGCCTATAACACCCTAGCAACCACCTATAATACCCTAGCAACCACATAGAAACACCCTAGCAACCACATAGAAACACCCTAGCAACCACATAGAAACACCTAGCAACCACCTATAACACCCTAGAAACCACCTATAACACCCTAGCAACCACATATAAACACCCTAGCAACCACCTATAACACCCTAGCAACCACCTATAACACCCTAGCAACCACATAGAAACACCCAGAAACCACCTAGAACACCCTAGCAACCACCTATAACACCCTAGCAACCACCTATAACACCCCAGCAACCACCTATAACACCCTAGCAACCACCTATAACACCCTAGCAACCACCTATAACACCCTAGCAACCACATAGAAACACCCTAGCAACCACCTATACTACCCTAGCAACCGCCTATAACACCCTAGCAACCACCTATAATACCCTAGCAACCACATAGAAACATCCTAGCAACCACATAGAAACACCCTAGCAACCACATAGAAACACCTAGCAACCACCTATAACACCCTAGAAACCACCTATAAACACCCTAGCAACCACATAGAAACACCCAGAAACCACCTATAACACCCTAGCAACCACCTATAACACCCTAGCAACCACATAGAAACACCCTAGCAACCACCTATAACACCCTAGCAACCACCTATAACACCCTAGCAACCACATAGAAACACCCAGAAACCACATAGAACACCCTAGCAACCACCTATAACACCCTAGCAACCACCTATAACACCCCAGCAACCACCTATAACACCCTAGCAACCACATAGAAACACCCTAGCAACCACCTATAACACCCTAGCAACCACCTATAACACCCTAGCAACCACCTATAACACCCTAGCAACCACCTATAACACCCTAGCAACCACCTATAACACCCTAGCAACCACATAGAAACACCCTAGCAACCACCTATAACACCCTAGCAACCACCTATAACACCCTAGCAACCACCTATAACACCCTAGCAACCACATAGAAACACCCTAGCAACCACCTATAACACCCTAGCAACCACCTATAACACCCTAGCAACCACCTATAACATCCTAGCAACCACCTATAACACCCTAGCAACCACATAGAAACACCCAGAAACCACCTAGAACACCCTAGCAACCACCTATAACACCCTAGCAACCACCTATAACACCCTAGCAACCACATAGAAACACCCTAGCAACCACCTATACTACCCTAGCAACCGCCTATAACACCCTAGCAACCACCTATAATACCCTAGCAACCACATAGAAACACCCTAGCAACCACATAGAAACACCCTAGCAACCACATAGAAACACCTAGCAACCACCTATAACACCCTAGAAACCACCTATAAACACCCTAGCAACCACATAGAAACACCCAGAAACCACCTATAACACCCTAGCAACCACCTATAACACCCTAGCAACCACATAGAAACACCCTAGCAACCACCTATAACACCCTAGCAACCACCTATAACACCCTAGCAACCACATAGAAACACCCAGAAACCACCTAGAACACCCTAGCAACCACCTATAACACCCTAGCAACCACCTATAACACCCCAGCAACCACCTATAACACCCTAGCAACCACATAGAAACACCCTAGCAACCACCTATACTACCCTAGCAACCACCTATAACACCCTAGCAACCACCTATAATACCCTAGCAACCACCTATAACACCCTAGCAACCACCTATAACACCCTAGCAACCAGCTATAACACCCTAGCAACCACATAGAAACACCCTAGCAACCACCTATAACACCCTAGCAACCACATAGAAACACCCTAGCAACCACATAGAAACACCCTAGCAACCACCTAGAAACACCTAGCAACCACCTATAACACCCTAGCAACCACCTAGAAACACCTAGCAACCACCTATAACACCCTAGCAACCACCTATAACACCCTAGCAACCACCTATAACACCCTAGCAACCACCTATAAAACCCTAGCAACCACCTATAACACCCTAGCAACCACCTATAACACCCTAGCAACCACATAGAAACACCCAGAAACCACCTATACTACCCTAGCAACCACCTATAACACCCTAGCAACCACCTATACCACCCTAGCAACCACCTATAACACCCTAGCAACCACCTATAACACCCTAGCAACCACCTATAACACCCTAGCAACCGCCTATAACACCCTAGCAACCACCTATAACACCCTAGCAACCACCTATAACACCCTAGCAACCACCTAGAAACACCCTAGCAACCACCTATAACACCCGAGCAACCACCTACAACACCCTAGCAACCACCTATAACACCCTAGCAACCACCTAGAAACACCTAGCAACCACCTATAACACCCTAGCAACCACCTATAACACCCTAGCAACCACCTAGAAACACCTAGCAACCACCTATAACACCCTAGCAACCACCTATAACACCCTAGCAACCACCTATAACACCCAGCAACCACCTATAACACCCTAGCAACCACCTATAAGACCCTAGCAACCACCTATAACACCCTAGCAACCACCTACAACACCCTAGCAACCACCTACAACACCCTAGCAACCACATAGAAACACCCAGAAACCACCTATAACACCCTAGCAACCACCTATAACACCCTAGCAACCACCTATAACACCCTAGCAACCACCTATAACTCCCTAGCAACCACATAGAAACACCCTAGCAACCACCTATACTACCCTAGCAACCACCTATAACACCCTAGCAACCACCTATAACACCCTAGCAACCACATAGAAACACCCTAGCAACCACCTATACTACCCTAGCAACCACCTAGAAACACCCTAGCAACCACCTATAACACCCTAGCAACCACCTATAACACCCTAGCAACCACCTATAACACCCTAGCAACCACATAGAAACACCCAGAAACCACCTATAACACCCTAGCAACCACCTATAACACCCTAGCAACCACCTATAACACCCTAGCAACCACCTATAACACCATAGCAACCACCTATAACACCCTAGCAACCACATAGAAACACCCTAGCAACCACCTATAACACCCTAGCAACCACCTATAACACCCTAGCAACCACCTATAACACCCTAGCAACCACCTATAACACCCTAGCAACCACATATAAACACCCTAGCAACCACCTATAACACCCTAGCAACCACCTATAACACCCTAGCAACCACATAGAAACACCCAGAAACCACCTAGAACACCCTAGCAACCACCTATAACACCCTAGCAGCAACCTATAACACCCTAGCAACCACCTATAACACCCTAGCAACCACATAGAAACACCCTAGCATCCACCTATACTACCCTAGCAACCGCCTATAACACCCTAGCAACCACCTATAATACCCTAGCAACCACATAGAAACACCCTAGCAACCACATAGAAACACCCTAGCAACCGCCTATAACACCCTAGCAACCACCTACAACACCCTAGCAACCACCTATAACACCCTAGCAACCACCTAGAAACACCTAGCAACCACCTATAACACCCTAGCAACCACCTATAACACCCTAGCAACCACCTAGAAACACCTAGCAACCACCTATAACACCCTAGCAACCACCTATAACACCCTAGCAACCACCTATAACACCCTAGCAACCACCTATAACACCCTAGCAACCACCTATAACACCCTAGCAACCACCTACAACACCCTAGCAACCACCTACAACACCCTAGCAACCACATAGAAACACCCAGAAACCACCTATAACACCCTAGCAACCACCTATAACACCCTAGCAACCACCTATAACACCCTAGCAACCACCTATAACTCCCTAGCAACCACATAGAAACACCCTAGCAACCACCTATACTACCCTAGCAACCACCTATAACACCCTAGCAACCACCTATAACACCCTAGCAACCACATAGAAACACCCTAGCAACCACCTATACTACCCTAGCAACCACCTAGAAACACCCTAGCAACCACCTATAACACCCTAGCAACCACCTATAACACCCTAGCAACCACCTATAACACCCTAGCAACCACATAGAAACACCCAGAAACCACCTATAACACCCTAGCAACCACCTATAACACCCTAGCAACCACCTATAACACCCTAGCAACCACCTATAACACCCTAGCAACCACATAGAAACACCCTAGCAACCACCTATAACACCCTAGCAACCACCTATAACACCCTAGCAACCACCTATAACACCCTAGCAACCACATAGAAACACCCTAGCAACCACCTATAACACCCTAGCAACAACCTGTAACACCCTAGCAACCACCTATAACACCCTAGCAACCACATAGAAACACCCAGAAACCACCTAGAACACCCTAGCAACCACCTATAACACCCTAGCAACCACCTATAACACCCTAGCAACCACCTATAACACCCTAGCAACCACATAGAAACACCCTAGCAACCACCTATACTACCCTAGCAACCGCCTATAACACCCTAACAACCACCTATAATACCCTAGCAACCACATAGAAACACCCTAGCAACCACATAGAAACACCCTAGCAACCACATAGAAACACCTAGCAACCACCTATAACACCCTAGAAACCACCTATAACACCCTAACAACCACATAGAAACACCCTAGCAACCACCTATAACACCCTAGCAACCACCTATAACACCCTAGCAACCACCTATAACACCCTAGCAACCACATAGAAACACCCAGAAACCACCTAGAACACCCTAGCAACCACCTATAACACCCTAGCAACCACCTATAACACCCCAGCAACCACCTATAACACCCTAGCAACCACCTATAACACCCTAGCAACCACCTATAACACCCTAGCAACCACATAGAAACACCCTAGCAACCACCTATACTACCCTAGCAACCGCCTATAACACCCTAGCAACCACCTATAATACCCTAGCAACCACATAGAAACACCCTAGCAACCACATAGAAACACCCTAGCAACCACATAGAAACACCTAGCAACCACCTATAACACCCTAGAAACCACCTATAAACACCCTAGCAACCACATAGAAACACCCAGAAACCACCTATAACACCCTAGCAACCACCTATAACACCCTAGCAACCACATAGAAACACCCTAGCAACCACCTATAACACCCTAGCAACCACCTATAACACCCTAGCAACCACCTATAACACCCTAGCAACCACATAGAAACACCCAGAAACGACATAGAACACCCTAGCAACCACCTATAACACCCTAGCAACCACCTATAACACCCCAGCAACCACCTATAACACCCTAGCAACCACATAGA
This sequence comes from Notolepis coatsorum, assembly GCF_963971535.1. Taxonomy (NCBI): domain Eukaryota; kingdom Metazoa; phylum Chordata; class Actinopteri; order Aulopiformes; family Paralepididae; genus Notolepis; species Notolepis coatsorum. The sequence continues at coordinate 44,838,136 of NC_140169.1, read as the reverse complement.
AACACCCTAGCAACCACCTATAACACCCTAGCAACCACCTATAACACCCTAGCAACCACCTATAACACCCTAGCAACCACCTATAACACCCTAGCAACCACCTATAACACCCTAGCAACCACATAGAAACACCCTAGCAACCACCTATAACACCCTAGCAACCACCTATAACACCCTAGCAACCACCTATAACACCCTAGCAACCACCTATAACACCCTAGCAACCACATAGAAACACCCTAGCAACCACCTATAACACCCTAGCAACCACCTATAACACCCTAGCAACCACCTATAACACCCTAGCAACCACATAGAAACACCCAGAAACCACCTAGAACACCCTAGCAACCACCTATAACACCCTAGCAACCACCTATAACACCCTAGCAACCACATAGAAACACCCTAGCAACCACCTATACTACCCTAGCAACCGCCTATAACACCCTAGCAACCACCTATAATACCCTAGCAACCACATAGAAACACCCTAGCAACCACGTAGAAACACCCTAGCAACCACATAGAAACACCTAGCAACCACCTATAACACCCTAGAAACCACCTATAACACCCTAGCAACCACATAGAAACACCCTAGAAACCACCTATAACACCCTAGCAACCACCTATAACACCCTAGCAACCACCTATAACACCCTAGCAACCACATAGAAACACCCAGAAACCACCTAGAACACCCTAGCAACCACCTATAACACCCTAGCAACCACCTATAACACCCCAGCAACCACCTATAACACCCTAGCAACCACCTATAACACCCTAGCAACCACCTATAACACCCTAGCAACCACATAGAAACACCCTAGCAACCACCTATACTACCCTAGCAACCGCCTATAACACCCTAGCAACCACCTATAATACCCTAGCAACCACATAGAAACACCCTAGCAACCACATAGAAACACCCTAGCAACCACATAGAAACACCTAGCAACCACCTATAACACCCTAGAAACCACCTATAAACACCCTAGCAACCACCTATAACACCCTAGCAACCACATAGAAACACCCTAGCAACCACCTATAACACCCTAGCAACCACCTATAACACCCTAGCAACCACCTATAACACCCTAGCAACCACATAGAAACACCCAGAAACCACATAGAACACCCTAGCAACCACCTATAACACCCTAGCAACCACTTATAACACCCCAGCAACCACCTATAACACCCTAGCAACCACATAGAAACACCCTAGCAACCACCTATAACACCCTAGCAACCACCTATAACACCCTAGCAACCACCTATAACACCCTAGCAACCACCTATAACACCCTAGCAACCACATAGAAACACCCTAGCAACCACCTATAACACCCTAGCAACCACCTATAACACCCTAGCAACCACCTATAACACCCTAGCAACCACCTATAACACCCTAGCAACCACATAGAAACACCCTAGCAACCACCTATAACACCCTAGCAACCACCTATAACACCCTAGCAACCACCTATAACACCCTAGCAACCACATAGAAACACCCAGAAACCACCTAGAACACCCTAGCAACCACCTATAACACCCTAGCAACCACCTATAACACCCTAGCAACCACATAGAAACACCCTAGCAACCACCTATACTACCCTAGCAACCGCCTATAACACCCTAGCAACCACCTATAATACCCTAGCAACCACATAGAAACACCCTAGCAACCACATAGAAACACCCTAGCAACCACATAGAAACACCTAGCAACCACCTATAACACCCTAGAAACCACCTATAAACACCCTAGCAACCACATAGAAACACCCAGAAACCACCTATAACACCCTAGCAACCACCTATAACACCCTAGCAACCACATAGAAACACCCTAGCAACCACCTATAACACCCTAGCAACCACCTATAACACCCTAGCAACCACATAGAAACACCCAGAAACCACCTAGAACACCCTAGCAACCACCTATAACACCCCAGCAACCACCTATAACACCCTAGCAACCACATAGAAACACCCTAGCAACCACCTATACTACCCTAGCAATCACCTATAACACCCTAGCAACCACCTATAATACCCTAGCAACCACCTATAACACCCTAGCAACCACCTATAACACCCTAGCAACCAGCTATAACACCCTAGCAACCACATAGCAACACCCTAGCAACCACCTATAACACCCTAGCAACCACATAGAAACACCCTAGCAACCACATAGAAACACCCTAGCAACCACCTATAACACCCTAGCAACCACCTATAACACCCTAGCAACCACCTATAACACCCTAGCAACCACCTATAACACCCTAGCAACCACATAGAAACACCCAGAAACCACCTAGAACACCCTAGCAACCACCTATAACACCCTAGCAACCACCTATAACACCCTAGCAACCACCTATAACACCCTAGCAACCACATAGAAACACCCTAGCAACCACCTATACTACCCTAGCAACCGCCTATAACACCCTAACAACCACCTATAATACCCTAGCAACCACATAGAAACACCCTAGCAACCACATAGAAACACCCTAGCAACCACATAGAAACACCTAGCAACCACCTATAACACCCTAGAAACCACCTATAACACCCTAACAACCACATAGAAACACCCTAGCAACCACCTATAACACCCTAGCAACCACCTATAACACCCTAGCAACCACCTATAACACCCTAGCAACCACATAGAAACACCCAGAAACCACCTAGAACACCCTAGCAACCACCTATAACACCCTAGCAACCACCTATAACACCCCAGCAACCACCTATAACACCCTAGCAACCACCTATAACACCCTAGCAACCACCTATAACACCCTAGCAACCACATAGAAACACCCTAGCAACCACCTATACTACCCTAGCAACCGCCTATAACACCCTAGCAACCACCTATAATACCCTAGCAACCACATAGAAACACCCTAGCAACCACATAGAAACACCCTAGCAACCACATAGAAACACCTAGCAACCACCTATAACACCCTAGAAACCACCTATAAACACCCTAGCAACCACATAGAAACACCCAGAAACCACCTATAACACCCTAGCAACCACCTATAACACCCTAGCAACCACATAGAAACACCCTAGCAACCACCTATAACACCCTAGCAACCACCTATAACACCCTAGCAACCACCTATAACACCCTAGCAACCACATAGAAACACCCAGAAACGACATAGAACACCCTAGCAACCACCTATAACACCCTAGCAACCACCTATAACACCCCAGCAACCACCTATAACACCCTAGCAACCACATAGAAACACCCTAGCAACCACCTATAACACCCTAGCAACCACCTATAACACCCTAGCAACCACCTATAACACCCTAGCAACCACCTATAACACCCTAGCAACCACCTATAACACCCTAGCAACCACATAGAAACACCCTAGCAACCACCTATAACACCCTAGCAACCACCTATAACACCCTAGCAACCACCTATAACACCCTAGCAACCACCTATAACACCCTAGCAACCACATAGAAACACCCTAGCAACCACCTATAACACCCTAGCAACCACCTATAACACCCTAGCAACCACCTATAACACCCTAGCAACCACATAGAAACACCCAGAAACCACCTAGAACACCCTAGCAACCACCTATAACACCCTAGCAACCACCTATAACACCCTAGCAACCACATAGAAACACCCTAGCAACCACCTATACTACCCTAGCAACCGCCTATAACACCCTAGCAACCACCTATAATACCCTAGCAACCACATAGAAACACCCTAGCAACCACGTAGAAACACCCTAGCAACCACATAGAAACACCTAGCAACCACCTATAACACCCTAGAAACCACCTATAACACCCTAGCAACCACATAGAAACACCCTAGAAACCACCTATAACACCCTAGCAACCACCTATAACACCCTAGCAACCACCTATAACACCCTAGCAACCACATAGAAACACCCAGAAACCACCTAGAACACCCTAGCAACCACCTATAACACCCTAGCAACCACCTATAACACCCCAGCAACCACCTATAACACCCTAGCAACCACCTATAACACCCTAGCAACCACCTATAACACCCTAGCAACCACATAGAAACACCCTAGCAACCACCTATACTACCCTAGCAACCGCCTATAACACCCTAGCAACCACCTATAATACCCTAGCAACCACATAGAAACACCCTAGCAACCACATAGAAACACCCTAGCAACCACATAGAAACACCTAGCAACCACCTATAACACCCTAGAAACCACCTATAAACACCCTAGCAACCACCTATAACACCCTAGCAACCACATAGAAACACCCTAGCAACCACCTATAACACCCTAGCAACCACCTATAACACCCTAGCAACCACCTATAACACCCTAGCAACCACATAGAAACACCCAGAAACCACATAGAACACCCTAGCAACCACCTATAACACCCTAGCAACCACTTATAACACCCCAGCAACCACCTATAACACCCTAGCAACCACATAGAAACACCCTAGCAACCACCTATAACACCCTAGCAACCACCTATAACACCCTAGCAACCACCTATAACACCCTAGCAACCACCTATAACACCCTAGCAACCACATAGAAACACCCTAGCAACCACCTATAACACCCTAGCAACCACCTATAACACCCTAGCAACCACCTATAACACCCTAGCAACCACCTATAACACCCTAGCAACCACATAGAAACACCCTAGCAACCACCTATAACACCCTAGCAACCACCTATAACACCCTAGCAACCACCTATAACACCCTAGCAACCACATAGAAACACCCAGAAACCACCTAGAACACCCTAGCAACCACCTATAACACCCTAGCAACCACCTATAACACCCTAGCAACCACATAGAAACACCCTAGCAACCACCTATACTACCCTAGCAACCGCCTATAACACCCTAGCAACCACCTATAATACCCTAGCAACCACATAGAAACACCCTAGCAACCACATAGAAACACCCTAGCAACCACATAGAAACACCTAGCAACCACCTATAACACCCTAGAAACCACCTATAAACACCCTAGCAACCACATAGAAACACCCAGAAACCACCTATAACACCCTAGCAACCACCTATAACACCCTAGCAACCACATAGAAACACCCTAGCAACCACCTATAACACCCTAGCAACCACCTATAACACCCTAGCAACCACATAGAAACACCCAGAAACCACCTAGAACACCCTAGCAACCACCTATAACACCCCAGCAACCACCTATAACACCCTAGCAACCACATAGAAACACCCTAGCAACCACCTATACTACCCTAGCAATCACCTATAACACCCTAGCAACCACCTATAATACCCTAGCAACCACCTATAACACCCTAGCAACCACCTATAACACCCTAGCAACCAGCTATAACACCCTAGCAACCACATAGCAACACCCTAGCAACCACCTATAACACCCTAGCAACCACATAGAAACACCCTAGCAACCACATAGAAACACCCTAGCAACCACCTATAACACCCTAGCAACCACCTATAACACCCTAGCAACCACCTATAAGACCCTAGCAACCACCTATAACACCCTAGCAACCAACCACCTATAAGACCCTAGCAACCACCTATAACACCCTAGCAACCACCTATAACACCCTAGCAACCACCTACAACACCCTAGCAACCACCTACAACACCCTAGCAACCACATAGAAACACCCAGAAACCACCTATAACACCATAGCAACCACCTATAACACCCTAGCAACCACATATAACACCCTAGCAACCACCTATAACTCCCTAGCAACCACATAGAAACACCCTAGCAACCACCTATACTACCCTAGCAACCACCTATAACACCCTAGCAACCACCTATAACACCCTAGCAACCACATAGAAACACCCTAGCAACCACCTATACTACCCTAGCAACCACCTATAACACCCTAGCAACCACCTATAACACCCTAGCAACCACCTATAACACCCTAGCAACCACATAGAAACACCCTAGCAACCACCTATACTACCCTAGCAACCACCTATAACACCCTAGCAACCACCTATAACACCCTAGCAACCACCTATAACACCCTAGCAACCACATAGAAACACCTAGCAACCAGCTATAACACCCTAGCAACCAACTATAACACACTAGCAACCACCTATAACAACCTAGCAACCACATAGAAACACCCAGCAACCACCTATAACACCCTAGCAACCACCTATAACACCCTAGCAACCACCTATAACACCCTAGCAACCACCTATAACACCCTAGCAACCGCCTATAACACCCTAGCAACCACCTATAACACCCTAGCAACCACCTATAACACCCTAGCAACCACCTAGAAACACCCTAGCAACCACCTATAACACCCTAGCAACCACCTACAACACCCTAGCAACCACCTATAACACCCTAGCAACCACCTAGAAACACCTAGCAACCACCTAGAAACACCTAGCAACCACCTATAACACCCTAGCAACCACCTAGAAACACCTAGCAACCACCTATAACACCCTAGCAACCACCTATAACACCCTAGCAACCACCTATAACACCCTAGCAACCACCTATAAAACCCTAGCAACCACCTATAACACCCTAGCAACCACCTATAACACCCTAGCAACCACATAGAAACACCCTACCAACCACCTATACTACCCTAGCAACCACCTATAACACCCTAGCAACCACCTATACCACCATAGCAACCACCTATAACATCCTAGCAACCACCTATAACACCCTAGCAACCAGCTATAACACCCTAGCAACCACCTATAACACCCTAGCAACCACCTATAACACCCTAGCAACCACATAGAAAGACCCAGAAACCACATAGAAACACCCTAGCAACCACCTATAACACCCTAGCAACCACCTATAACACCCTAGCAACCACATAGAAACACCCAGAAACCACCTATAACACCCTAGCAACCACCTATAACACCCTAGCAACCACCTATAACACCCTAGCAACCACCTATAACACCCTAGCAACCACATAGAAACACCTAGCAACCACCTATAACACCCTAGCAACCACCTAGAAACACCTAGCAACCACCTATAACACCCTAGCAACCACCTATAACACCCTAGCAACCACCTATAACACCCTAGCAACCACATAGAAACACCTAGCAACCACCTATAACACCCTAGCAACCACCTATAACACCCTAGCAACCACCTATAACACCCTAGCAACCACCTATAACACCCTAGCAACCACCTATAAGACCCTAGCAACCACCTAGAACACCCTAGCAACCACCTATAACACCCTAGCAACCACCTATAACACCCTAGCAACCACCTATAACACCCTAGCAACCACCTATAAGACCCTAGCAACCACCTATAACACCCTAGCAACCACCTATAACACCCTAGCAACCACCTACAACACCCTAGCAACCACCTACAACACCCTAGCAACCACCTATACTACCCTAGCAACCGCCTATAACACCCTAGCAACCACCTATAATACCCTAGCAACCACATAGAAACACCCTAGCAACCACATAGAAACACCCTAGCAACCGCCTATAACACCCTAGCAACCACCTATAACACCCTAGCAACCACCTATAACACCCTAGCAACCACATAGAAACACCCAGAAACCACCTAGAACACCCTAGCAACCACCTATAACACCCTAGCAACCACCTATAACACCCCAGCAACCACCTATAACACCCTAGCAACCACCTATAACACCCTAGCAACCACCTATAACACCCTAGCAACCACATAGAAACACCCTAGCAACCACCTATACTACCCTAGCAACCGCCTATAACACCCTAGCAACCACCTATAATACCCTAGCAACCACATAGAAACACCCTAGCAACCACATAGAAACACCCTAGCAACCACATAGAAACACCTAGCAACCACCTATAACACCCTAGAAACCACCTATAAACACCCTAGCAACCACATAGAAACACCCAGAAACCACCTATAACACCCTAGCAACCACCTATAACACCCTAGCAACCACATAGAAACACCCTAGCAACCACATAGAAACACCCTAGCAACCACCTATAACACCCTAGCAACCACCTATAACACCCTAGCAACCACATAGAAACACCCAGAAACCACATAGAACACCCTAGCAACCACCTATAACACCCTAGCAACCACCTATAACACCCCAGCAACCACCTATAACACCCTAGCAACCACATAGAAACACCCTAGCAACCACCTATAACACCCTAGCAACCACCTATAACACCCTAGCAACCACCTATAACACCCTAGCAACCACCTATAACACCCTAGCAACCACATAGAAACACCCTAGCAACCACCTATAACACCCTAGCAACCACCTATAACACCCTAGCAACCACATAGAAACACCCTAGCAACCACCTATAACACCCTAGCAACCACCTATAACACCCTAGCAACCACCTATAACACCCTAGCAACCACCTATAACACCCTAGCAACCACATAGAAACACCCAGAAACCACCTAGAACACCCTAGCAACCACCTATAACACCCTAGCAACCACCTATAACACCCTAGCAACCACATAGAAACACCCTAGCAACCACCTATACTACCCTAGCAACCGCCTATAACACCCTAGCAACCACCTATAATACCCTAGCAACCACATAGAAACACCCTAGCAACCACATAGAAACACCCTAGCAACCACATAGAAACACCTAGCAACCACCTATAACACCCTAGAAACCACCTATAAACACCCTAGCAACCACATAGAAACACCCAGAAACCACCTATAACACCCTAGCAACCACCTATAACACCCTAGCAACCACATAGAAACACCCTAGCAACCACCTATAACACCCTAGCAACCACCTATAACACCCTAGCAACCACATAGAAACACCCAGAAACCACCTAGAACACCCTAGCAACCACCTATAACACCCTAGCAACCACATATAAACACCCTAGCAACCACCTATAACACCCTAGCAACCACATAGAAACACCCTAGCAACCACCTATACTACCCTAGCAACCACCTATAACACCCTAGCAACCACCTATAATACCCTAGCAACCACCTATAACACCCTAGCAACCACCTATAACACCCTAGCAACCAGCTATAACACCCTAGCAACCACATAGAAACACCCTAGCAACCACCTATAACACCCTAGCAACCACATAGAAACACCCTAGCAACCACATAGAAACACCCTAGCAACCACCTAGAAACACCTAGCAACCACCTATAACACCCTAGCAACCACCTAGAAACACCTAGCAACCACCTATAACACCCTAGCAACCACCTATAACACCCTAGCAACCACCTATAACACCCTAGCAACCACCTACAACACCCTAGCAACCACATAGAAACACCCTAGCAACCACCTATACTACCCTAGCAACCACCTATAACACCCTAGCAACCACCCATACCACCCTAGCAAACACCTATAACACCCTAGCAACCACCTATAACACCCTAGCAACCAGCTATAACACCCTAGCAACCACCTATAACACCCTAGCAACCACCTATAACACCCTAGCAACCACATAGAAAGACCCAGAAACCACATAGAAACACCCTAGCAACCACCTATAACACCCTAGCAACCACCTATAACACCCTAGCAACCACATAGAAACACCCAGAAACCACCTATAACACCCTAGCAACCACCTATAACACCCTAGCAACCACCTATAACACCCTAGCAACCACATATAACACCCTAGCAACCACCTATAACACCCTAGCAACCACATAGAAACACCTAGCAACCACCTATAACACCCTAGCAACCACCTAGAAACACCTAGCAACCACCTATAACACCCTAGCAACCACCTATAACACCCTAGCAACCACCTATAACACCCTAGCAACCACATAGAAACAACTAGCAACCACCTATAACACCCTAGCAACCACCTATAACACCCTAGCAACCACCTATAACACCCTAGCAACCACCTATAAGACCCTAGCAACCACCTATAACACCCTAGCAACCACCTATAACACCCTAGCAACCACCTATAACACCCTAGCAACCACCTATAACACCCTAGCAACCACCTATAAGACCCTAGCAACCACCTATAACACCCTAGCAACCAACCACCTATAAGACCCTAGCAACCACCTATAACACCCTAGCAACCACCTATAACACCCTAGCAACCACCTACAACACCCTAGCAACCACCTACAACACCCTAGCAACCACATAGAAACACCCAGAAACCACCTATAACACCATAGCAACCACCTATAACACCCTAGCAACCACATATAACACCCTAGCAACCACCTATAACTCCCTAGCAACCACATAGAAACACCCTAGCAACCACCTATACTACCCTAGCAACCACCTATAACACCCTAGCAACCACCTATAACACCCTAGCAACCACATAGAAACACCCTAGCAACCACCTATACTACCCTAGCAACCACCTATAACACCCTAGCAACCACCTATAACACCCTAGCAACCACCTATAACACCCTAGCAACCACATAGAAACACCCTAGCAACCACCTATACTACCCTAGCAACCACCTATAACACCCTAGCAACCACCTATAACACCCTAGCAACCACCTATAACACCCTAGCAACCACATAGAAACACCTAGCAACCAGCTATAACACCCTAGCAACCAACTATAACACACTAGCAACCACCTATAACAACCTAGCAACCACATAGAAACACCCAGCAACCACCTATAACACCCTAGCAACCACCTATAACACCCTAGCAACCACCTATAACACCCTAGCAACCACCTATAACACCCTAGCAACCGCCTATAACACCCTAGCAACCACCTATAACACCCTAGCAACCACCTATAACACCCTAGCAACCACCTAGAAACACCCTAGCAACCACCTATAACACCCTAGCAACCACCTACAACACCCTAGCAACCACCTATAACACCCTAGCAACCACCTAGAAACACCTAGCAACCACCTATAACACCCTAGCAACCACCTATAACACCCTAGCAACCACCTAGAAACACCTAGCAACCACCTATAACACCCTAGCAACCACCTATAACACCCTAGCAACCACCTACAACACCCTAGCAACCACCTACAACACCCTAGCAACCACATAGAAACACCCAGAAACCACCTATAACACCCTAGCAACCACCTATAACACCCTAGCAACCACCTACAACACCCTAGGAACCACCTACAACACCCTAGCAACCACATAGAAACACCCAGAAACCACCTATAACACCCTAGCAACCACCTATAACACCCTAGCAACCACCTATAACTCCCTAGCAACCACATAGAAACACCCTAGCAACCACCTATACTACCCTAGCAACCACCTATAACACCCTAGCAACCACCTATAACACCCTAGCAACCACATAGAAACACCCTAGCAACCACCTATACTACCCTAGCAACCACCTAGAAACACCCTAGCAACCACCTATAACACCCTAGCAACCACCTATAACACCCTAGCAACCACCTATAACACCCTAGCAACCACATAGAAACACCCAGAAACCACCTATAACACCCTAGCAACCACCTATAACACCCTAGCAACCACCTATAACACCCTAGCAACCACCTATAACACCCTATAACACCCTAGCAACCACATAGAAACACCCTAGCAACCACCTATAACACCCTAGCAACCACCTATAACACCCTAGCAACCACCTATAACACCCTAGCAACCACATAGAAACACCCTAGCAACCACCTATAACACCCTAGCAACCACCTATAACACCCTAGCAACCACCTATAACACCCTAGCAACCACATAGAAACACCCAGAAACCACCTAGAACACCCTAGCAACCACCTATAACACCCTAGCAACCACCTATAACACCCTAGCAACCACCTATAACACCCTAGCAACCACATAGAAACACCCTAGCAACCACCTATACTACCCTAGCAACTGCCTATAACACCCTAGCAACCACCTATAATACCCTAGCAACCACATAGAAACACCCTAGCAACCACATAGAAACACCCTAGCAACCGCCTATAACACCCTAGCAACCACCTATAACACCCTAGCAACCACCTATAACACCCTAGCAACCACCTAGAAACACCCTAGCAACCACCTATAACACCCTAGCAACCACCTACAACACCCTAGCAACCACCTATAACACCCTAGCAACCACCTAGAAACACCTAGCAACCACCTATAACACCCTAGCAACCACCTATAACACCCTAGCAACCACCTAGAAACACCTAGCAACCACCTATAACACCCTAGCAACCACCTATAACACCCTAGCAACCACCTATAACACCCTAGCAACCACCTATAAGACCCTAGCAACCACCTATAACACCCTAGCAACCACCTACAACACCCTAGCAACCACCTACAACACCCTAGCAACCACATAGAAACACCCAGAAACCACCTATAACACCCTAGCAACCACCTATAACACCCTAGCAACCACCTATAACACCCTAGCAACCACATAGAAACACCCTAGCAACCACCTATACTACCCTAGCAACCACCTATAACACCCTAGCAACCACCTATAACACCCTAGCAACCACATAGAAACACCCTAGCAACCACCTATACTACCCTAGCAACCACCTAGAAACACCCTAGCAACCACCTATAACACCCTAGCAACCACCTATAACACCCTAGCAACCACCTATAACACCCTAGCAACCACATAGAAACACCCAGAAACCACCTATAACACCCTAGCAACCACCTATAACACCCTAGCAACCACCTATAACACCCTAGCAACCACCTATAACACCCTAGCAACCACATAGAAACACCCTAGCAACCACCTATAACACCCTAGCAACCACCTATAACACCCTAGCAACCACCTATAACACCCTAGCAACCACCTATAACACCCTAGCAACCACATAGAAACACCCTAGCAACCACCTATAACACCCTAGCAACCACCTATAACACCCTAGCAACCACCTATAACACCCTAGCAACCACATAGAAACACCCAGAAACCACCTAGAACACCCTAGCAACCACCTATAACACCCTAGCAACCACCTATAACACCCTAGCAACCACCTATAACACCCTAGCAACCACATAGAAACACCCTAGCAACCACCTATACTACCCTAGCAACCGCCTATAACACCCTAGCAACCACCTATAATACCCTAGCAACCACATAGAAACACCCTAGCAACCACATAGAAACACCCTAGCAACCACATAGAAACACCTAGCAACCACCTATAACACCCTAGAAACCACCTATAAACACCCTAGCAACCACATAGAAACACCCAGAAACCACCTACAACACCCTAGCAACCACCTATAACACCCTAGCAACCACATAGAAACACCCTAGCAACCGCCTATAACACCCTAGCAACCACCTATAACACCCTAGCAACCACCTATAACACCCTAGCAACCACATAGAAACACCCAGAAACCACCTAGAACACCCTAGCAACCACCTATAACACCCTAGCAACCACCTATAACACCCCAGCAACCACCTATAACACCCTAGCAACCACCTATAACACCCTAGCCACCACCTATAACACCCTAGCAACCACATAGAAACACCCTAGCAACCACCTATACTACCCTAGCAACTGCCTATAACACCCTAGCAACCACCTATAATACCCTAGCAACCACATAGAAACACCCTAGCAACCACATAGAAACACCCTAGCAACCACATAGAAACACCTAGCAACCACCTATAACACCCTAGAAACCACCTATAAACACCCTAGCAACCACATAGAAACACCCAGAAACCACCTATAACACCCTAGCAACCACATAGAAACACCCTAGCAACCACCTATAACACCCTAGCAACCACCTATAACACCCTAGCAACCACATAGAAACACCCAGAAACCACATAGAACACCCTAGCAACCACCTTTAACACCCTAGCAACCACCTATAACACCCCAGCAACCACCTATAACACCCTAGCAACCACATAGAAACACCCTAGCAACCACCTATAACACCCTAGCAACCACCCTAGCAACCACCTATAACACCCTAGCAACCACCTATAACACCCTAGCAACCACCTATAACACCCTAGCAACCACATAGAAACACCCTAGCAACCACCTATAACACCCTAGCAACCACCTATAACACCCTAGCAACCACCTATAACACCCTAGCAACCACCTATAACACCCTAGCAACCACATAGAAACACCCTAGAAACCACCTATAACACCCTAGCAACCACCTATAACACCCTAGCAACCACCTATAACACCCTAGCAACCACCTATAACACCCTAGCAACCACATAGAAACACCCAGAAACCACCTAGAACACCCTAGCAACCACCTATAACACCCTAGCAACCACCTATAACACCCTAGCAACCACATAGAAACACCCTAGCAACCACCTATACTACCCTAGCAACCGCCTATAACACCCTAGCAACCACCTATAATACCCTAGCAACCACATAGAAACACCCTAGCAACCACATAGAAACACCCTAGTAACCACATAGAAACACCCAGAAACCACCTATAACACCCTAGCAACCACCTATAACACCCTAGCAACCACATAGAAACACCCTAGCAACCACCTATAACACCCTAGCAACCACCTATAACACCCTAGCAACCACATAGAAACACCCAGAAACCACCTAGAACACCCTAGCAACCACCTATAACACCCTAGCAACCACCTATAACACCCCAGCAACCACCTATAACACCCTAGCAACCACATAGAAACACCCTAGCAACCACCTATACTACCCTAGCAACCACCTATAACACCCTAGCAACCACCTATAATACCCTAGCAACCACCTATAACACCCTAGCAACCACCTATAACACCCTAGCAACCAGCTATAACACCCTAGCAACCACATAGAAACACCCTAGCAACCACCTATAACACCCTAGCAACCACATATAACACCCTAGCAACCACCTATAACACCCTAGCAACCACCTATAACACCCTAGAAACCACCTATAAACACCCTAGCAACCACATAGAAACACCCAGAAACCACCTATAACACCCTAGCAACCACCTATAACACCCTAGCAACCACATAGAAACACCCTAGCAACCACCTATAACACCCTAGCAACCACCTATAACACCCTAGCAACCACCTATAACACCCTAGCAACCACATAGAAACACCCAGAAACGACATAGAACACCCTAGCAACCACCTATAACACCCTAGCAACCACCTATAACACCCCAGCAACCACCTATAACACCCTAGCAACCACATAGAAACACCCTAGCAACCACCTATAACACCCTAGCAACCACCTATAACACCCTAGCAACCACCTATAACACCCTAGCAACCACCTATAACACCCTAGCAACCACCTATAACACCCTAGCAACCACATAGAAACACCCTAGCAACCACCTATAACACCCTAGCAACCACCTATAACACCCTAGCAACCACCTATAACACCCTAGCAACCACCTATAACACCCTAGCAACCACATAGAAACACCCTAGCAACCACCTATAACACCCTAGCAACCACCTATAACACCCTAGCAACCACCTATAACACCCTAGCAACCACATAGAAACACCCAGAAACCACCTAGAACACCCTAGCAACCACCTATAACACCCTAGCAACCACCTATAACACCCTAGCAACCACATAGAAACACCCTAGCAACCACCTATACTACCCTAGCAACCGCCTATAACACCCTAGCAACCACCTATAATACCCTAGCAACCACATAGAAACACCCTAGCAACCACGTAGAAACACCCTAGCAACCACATAGAAACACCTAGCAACCACCTATAACACCCTAGAAACCACCTATAACACCCTAGCAACCACATAGAAACACCCTAGAAACCACCTATAACACCCTAGCAACCACCTATAACACCCTAGCAACCACCTATAACACCCTAGCAACCACATAGAAACACCCAGAAACCACCTAGAACACCCTAGCAACCACCTATAACACCCTAGCAACCACCTATAACACCCCAGCAACCACCTATAACACCCTAGCAACCACCTATAACACCCTAGCAACCACCTATAACACCCTAGCAACCACATAGAAACACCCTAGCAACCACCTATACTACCCTAGCAACCGCCTATAACACCCTAGCAACCACCTATAATACCCTAGCAACCACATAGAAACACCCTAGCAACCACATAGAAACACCCTAGCAACCACATAGAAACACCTAGCAACCACCTATAACACCCTAGAAACCACCTATAAACACCCTAGCAACCACCTATAACACCCTAGCAACCACATAGAAACACCCTAGCAACCACCTATAACACCCTAGCAACCACCTATAACACCCTAGCAACCACCTATAACACCCTAGCAACCACATAGAAAACCCAGAAACCACATAGAACACCCTAGCAACCACCTATAACACCCTAGCAACCACTTATAACACCCCAGCAACCACCTATAACACCCTAGCAACCACATAGAAACACCCTAGCAACCACCTATAACACCCTAGCAACCACCTATAACACCCTAGCAACCACCTATAACACCCTAGCAACCACCTATAACACCCTAGCAACCACATAGAAACACCCTAGCAACCACCTATAACACCCTAGCAACCACCTATAACACCCTAGCAACCACCTATAACACCCTAGCAACCACCTATAACACCCTAGCAACCACATAGAAACACCCTAGCAACCACCTATAACACCCTAGCAACCACCTATAACACCCTAGCAACCACCTATAACACCCTAGCAACCACATAGAAACACCCAGAAACCACCTAGAACACCCTAGCAACCACCTATAACACCCTAGCAACCACCTATAACACCCTAGCAACCACATAGAAACACCCTAGCAACCACCTATACTACCCTAGCAACCGCCTATAACACCCTAGCAACCACCTATAATACCCTAGCAACCACATAGAAACACCCTAGCAACCACATAGAAACACCCTAGCAACCACATAGAAACACCTAGCAACCACCTATAACACCCTAGAAACCACCTATAAACACCCTAGCAACCACATAGAAACACCCAGAAACCACCTATAACACCCTAGCAACCACCTATAACACCCTAGCAACCACATAGAAACACCCTAGCAACCACCTATAACACCCTAGCAACCACCTATAACACCCTAGCAACCACATAGAAACACCCAGAAACCACCTAGAACACCCTAGCAACCACCTATAACACCCCAGCAACCACCTATAACACCCTAGCAACCACATAGAAACACCCTAGCAACCACCTATACTACCCTAGCAATCACCTATAACACCCTAGCAACCACCTATAATACCCTAGCAACCACCTATAACACCCTAGCAACCACCTATAACACCCTAGCAACCAGCTATAACACCCTAGCAACCACATAGCAACACCCTAGCAACCACCTATAACACCCTAGCAACCACATAGAAACACCCTAGCAACCACATAGAAACACCCTAGCAACCACCTATAACACCCTAGCAACCACCTATAACACCCTAGCAACCACCTATAACACCCTAGCAACCACCTATAACACCCTAGCAACCACATAGAAACACCCAGAAACCACCTAGAACACCCTAGCAACCACCTATAACACCCTAGCAACCACCTATAACACCCTAGCAACCACCTATAACACCCTAGCAACCACATAGAAACACCCTAGCAACCACCTATACTACCCTAGCAACCGCCTATAACACCCTAACAACCACCTATAATACCCTAGCAACCACATAGAAACACCCTAGCAACCACATAGAAACACCCTAGCAACCACATAGAAACACCTAGCAACCACCTATAACACCCTAGAAACCACCTATAACACCCTAACAACCACATAGAAACACCCTAGCAACCACCTATAACACCCTAGCAACCACCTATAACACCCTAGCAACCACCTATAACACCCTAGCAACCACATAGAAACACCCAGAAACCACCTAGAACACCCTAGCAACCACCTATAACACCCTAGCAACCACCTATAACACCCCAGCAACCACCTATAACACCCTAGCAACCACCTATAACACCCTAGCAACCACCTATAACACCCTAGCAACCACATAGAAACACCCTAGCAACCACCTATACTACCCTAGCAACCGCCTATAACACCCTAGCAACCACCTATAATACCCTAGCAACCACATAGAAACACCCTAGCAACCACATAGAAACACCCTAGCAACCACATAGAAACACCTAGCAACCACCTATAACACCCTAGAAACCACCTATAAACACCCTAGCAACCACATAGAAACACCCAGAAACCACCTATAACACCCTAGCAACCACCTATAACACCCTAGCAACCACATAGAAACACCCTAGCAACCACCTATAACACCCTAGCAACCACCTATAACACCCTAGCAACCACCTATAACACCCTAGCAACCACATAGAAACACCCAGAAACGACATAGAACACCCTAGCAACCACCTATAACACCCTAGCAACCACCTATAACACCCCAGCAACCACCTATAACACCCTAGCAACCACATAGAAACACCCTAGCAACCACCTATAACACCCTAGCAACCACCTATAACACCCTAGCAACCACCTATAACACCCTAGCAACCACCTATAACACCCTAGCAACCACCTATAACACCCTAGCAACCACATAGAAACACCCTAGCAACCACCTATAACACCCTAGCAACCACCTATAACACCCTAGCAACCACCTATAACACCCTAGCAACCACCTATAACACCCTAGCAACCACATAGAAACACCCTAGCAACCACCTATAACACCCTAGCAACCACCTATAACACCCTAGCAACCACCTATAACACCCTAGCAACCACATAGAAACACCCAGAAACCACCTAGAACACCCTAGCAACCACCTATAACACCCTAGCAACCACCTATAACACCCTAGCAACCACATAGAAACACCCTAGCAACCACCTATACTACCCTAGCAACCGCCTATAACACCCTAGCAACCACCTATAATACCCTAGCAACCACATAGAAACACCCTAGCAACCACGTAGAAACACCCTAGCAACCACATAGAAACACCTAGCAACCACCTATAACACCCTAGAAACCACCTATAACACCCTAGCAACCACATAGAAACACCCTAGAAACCACCTATAACACCCTAGCAACCACCTATAACACCCTAGCAACCACCTATAACACCCTAGCAACCACATAGAAACACCCAGAAACCACCTAGAACACCCTAGCAACCACCTATAACACCCTAGCAACCACCTATAACACCCCAGCAACCACCTATAACACCCTAGCAACCACCTATAACACCCTAGCAACCACCTATAACACCCTAGCAACCACATAGAAACACCCTAGCAACCACCTATACTACCCTAGCAACCGCCTATAACACCCTAGCAACCACCTATAATACCCTAGCAACCACATAGAAACACCCTAGCAACCACATAGAAACACCCTAGCAACCACATAGAAACACCTAGCAACCACCTATAACACCCTAGAAACCACCTATAAACACCCTAGCAACCACCTATAACACCCTAGCAACCACATAGAAACACCCTAGCAACCACCTATAACACCCTAGCAACCACCTATAACACCCTAGCAACCACCTATAACACCCTAGCAACCACATAGAAACACCCAGAAACCACATAGAACACCCTAGCAACCACCTATAACACCCTAGCAACCACTTATAACACCCCAGCAACCACCTATAACACCCTAGCAACCACATAGAAACACCCTAGCAACCACCTATAACACCCTAGCAACCACCTATAACACCCTAGCAACCACCTATAACACCCTAGCAACCACCTATAACACCCTAGCAACCACATAGAAACACCCTAGCAACCACCTATAACACCCTAGCAACCACCTATAACACCCTAGCAACCACCTATAACACCCTAGCAACCACCTATAACACCCTAGCAACCACATAGAAACACCCTAGCAACCACCTATAACACCCTAGCAACCACCTATAACACCCTAGCAACCACCTATAACACCCTAGCAACCACATAGAAACACCCAGAAACCACCTAGAACACCCTAGCAACCACCTATAACACCCTAGCAACCACCTATAACACCCTAGCAACCACATAGAAACACCCTAGCAACCACCTATACTACCCTAGCAACCGCCTATAACACCCTAGCAACCACCTATAATACCCTAGCAACCACATAGAAACACCCTAGCAACCACATAGAAACACCCTAGCAACCACATAGAAACACCTAGCAACCACCTATAACACCCTAGAAACCACCTATAAACACCCTAGCAACCACATAGAAACACCCAGAAACCACCTATAACACCCTAGCAACCACCTATAACACCCTAGCAACCACATAGAAACACCCTAGCAACCACCTATAACACCCTAGCAACCACCTATAACACCCTAGCAACCACATAGAAACACCCAGAAACCACCTAGAACACCCTAGCAACCACCTATAACACCCCAGCAACCACCTATAACACCCTAGCAACCACATAGAAACACCCTAGCAACCACCTATACTACCCTAGCAATCACCTATAACACCCTAGCAACCACCTATAATACCCTAGCAACCACCTATAACACCCTAGCAACCACCTATAACACCCTAGCAACCAGCTATAACACCCTAGCAACCACATAGCAACACCCTAGCAACCACCTATAACACCCTAGCAACCACATAGAAACACCCTAGCAACCACATAGAAACACCCTAGCAACCACCTATAACACCCTAGCAACCACCTATAACACCCTAGCAACCACCTATAAGACCCTAGCAACCACCTATAACACCCTAGCAACCAACCACCTATAAGACCCTAGCAACCACCTATAACACCCTAGCAACCACCTATAACACCCTAGCAACCACCTACAACACCCTAGCAACCACCTACAACACCCTAGCAACCACATAGAAACACCCAGAAACCACCTATAACACCATAGCAACCACCTATAACACCCTAGCAACCACATATAACACCCTAGCAACCACCTATAACTCCCTAGCAACCACATAGAAACACCCTAGCAACCACCTATACTACCCTAGCAACCACCTATAACACCCTAGCAACCACCTATAACACCCTAGCAACCACATAGAAACACCCTAGCAACCACCTATACTACCCTAGCAACCACCTATAACACCCTAGCAACCACCTATAACACCCTAGCAACCACCTATAACACCCTAGCAACCACATAGAAACACCCTAGCAACCACCTATACTACCCTAGCAACCACCTATAACACCCTAGCAACCACCTATAACACCCTAGCAACCACCTATAACACCCTAGCAACCACATAGAAACACCTAGCAACCAGCTATAACACCCTAGCAACCAACTATAACACACTAGCAACCACCTATAACAACCTAGCAACCACATAGAAACACCCAGCAACCACCTATAACACCCTAGCAACCACCTATAACACCCTAGCAACCACCTATAACACCCTAGCAACCACCTATAACACCCTAGCAACCGCCTATAACACCCTAGCAACCACCTATAACACCCTAGCAACCACCTATAACACCCTAGCAACCACCTAGAAACACCCTAGCAACCACCTATAACACCCTAGCAACCACCTACAACACCCTAGCAACCACCTATAACACCCTAGCAACCACCTAGAAACACCTAGCAACCACCTAGAAACACCTAGCAACCACCTATAACACCCTAGCAACCACCTAGAAACACCTAGCAACCACCTATAACACCCTAGCAACCACCTATAACACCCTAGCAACCACCTATAACACCCTAGCAACCACCTATAAAACCCTAGCAACCACCTATAACACCCTAGCAACCACCTATAACACCCTAGCAACCACATAGAAACACCCTACCAACCACCTATACTACCCTAGCAACCACCTATAACACCCTAGCAACCACCTATACCACCATAGCAACCACCTATAACATCCTAGCAACCACCTATAACACCCTAGCAACCAGCTATAACACCCTAGCAACCACCTATAACACCCTAGCAAATCAAATCAAATCAAATCAAATTTATTTATAGGGCCCGACAACACACGTTAATGTCCCCATGGGCCGTACAGGTCTTCTTTAAACAAGTCAAGAAGACAACATAACAATAAGTCAAGAACAGAACAAGAACACCATAGGGTCCAAACATTTTTTAGATGAATGCAAATAAATGAAAGAATGCAAGCACTCCCAGACATACCCCACGCGAAGGTAAGGAAAAACTCACTAAAACCTAACAAAAGGGAAAAAAAGCTCCACAGGCAATGAGGAGGAGAGAAACCTTAGAAGGGCCGTTCAAGGGGGGATCTCCCTTCTTAGATGTCGGTGATAGTAGTGTTGCAGACGGACAGTTGGTAAGCATGCACTCATGTGTGTGGTGAAACACAGATGAGTGCATGCAATAGCAACTGTACATTTTGAAAAATTAAAGATAGCGCTAATAGCGATAGCAACTGAACATTTTGAAAGATTAAAGATAGAGTTGATAGCGGATCTATTTGAGGCACAGGGGCGGCGCAAGAGGGTCACGTCCTCCCCGTCTTAGTCACGGGACAACCACCTATAACACCCTAGCAACCACATAGAAAGACCCAGAAACCACATAGAAACACCCTAGCAACCACCTATAACACCCTAGCAACCACCTATAACACCCTAGCAACCACATAGAAACACCCAGAAACCACCTATAACACCCTAGCAACCACCTATAACACCCTAGCAACCACCTATAACACCCTAGCAACCACCTATAACACCCTAGCAACCACATAGAAACACCTAGCAACCACCTATAACACCCTAGCAACCACCTAGAAACACCTAGCAACCACCTATAACACCCTAGCAACCACCTATAACACCCTAGCAACCACCTATAACACCCTAGCAACCACATAGAAACACCTAGCAACCACCTATAACACCCTAGCAACCACCTATAACACCCTAGCAACCACCTATAACACCCTAGCAACCACCTATAACACCCTAGCAACCACCTATAAGACCCTAGCAACCACCTAGAACACCCTAGCAACCACCTATAACACCCTAGCAACCACCTATAACACCCTAGCAACCACCTATAACACCCTAGCAACCACCTATAAGACCCTAGCAACCACCTATAACACCCTAGCAACCACCTATAACACCCTAGCAACCACCTACAACACCCTAGCAACCACCTACAACACCCTAGCAACCACCTATACTACCCTAGCAACCGCCTATAACACCCTAGCAACCACCTATAATACCCTAGCAACCACATAGAAACACCCTAGCAACCACATAGAAACACCCTAGCAACCGCCTATAACACCCTAGCAACCACCTATAACACCCTAGCAACCACCTATAACACCCTAGCAACCACATAGAAACACCCAGAAACCACCTAGAACACCCTAGCAACCACCTATAACACCCTAGCAACCACCTATAACACCCCAGCAACCACCTATAACACCCTAGCAACCACCTATAACACCCTAGCAACCACCTATAACACCCTAGCAACCACATAGAAACACCCTAGCAACCACCTATACTACCCTAGCAACCGCCTATAACACCCTAGCAACCACCTATAATACCCTAGCAACCACATAGAAACACCCTAGCAACCACATAGAAACACCCTAGCAACCACATAGAAACACCTAGCAACCACCTATAACACCCTAGAAACCACCTATAAACACCCTAGCAACCACATAGAAACACCCAGAAACCACCTATAATACCCTAGCAACCACCTATAACACCCTAGCAACCACATAGAAACACCCTAGCAACCACATAGAAACACCCTAGCAACCACCTATAACACCCTAGCAACCACCTATAACACCCTAGCAACCACATAGAAACACCCAGAAACCACATAGAACACCCTAGCAACCACCTATAACACCCTAGCAACCACCTATAACACCCCAGCAACCACCTATAACACCCTAGCAACCACATAGAAACACCCTAGCAACCACCTATAACACCCTAGCAACCACCTATAACACCCTAGCAACCACCTATAACACCCTAGCAACCACCTATAACACCCTAGCAACCACATAGAAACACCCTAGCAACCACCTATAACACCCTAGCAACCACCTATAACACCCTAGCAACCACATAGAAACACCCTAGCAACCACCTATAACACCCTAGCAACCACCTATAACACCCTAGCAACCACCTATAACACCCTAGCAACCACCTATAACACCCTAGCAACCACATAGAAACACCCAGAAACCACCTAGAACACCCTAGCAACCACCTATAACACCCTAGCAACCACCTATAACACCCTAGCAACCACATAGAAACACCCTAGCAACCACCTATACTACCCTAGCAACCGCCTATAACACCCTAGCAACCACCTATAATACCCTAGCAACCACATAGAAACACCCTAGCAACCACATAGAAACACCCTAGCAACCACATAGAAACACCTAGCAACCACCTATAACACCCTAGAAACCACCTATAAACACCCTAGCAACCACATAGAAACACCCAGAAACCACCTATAACACCCTAGCAACCACCTATAACACCCTAGCAACCACATAGAAACACCCTAGCAACCACCTATAACACCCTAGCAACCACCTATAACACCCTAGCAACCACATAGAAACACCCAGAAACCACCTAGAACACCCTAGCAACCACCTATAACACCCTAGCAACCACATATAAACACCCTAGCAACCACCTATAACACCCTAGCAACCACATAGAAACACCCTAGCAACCACCTATACTACCCTAGCAACCACCTATAACACCCTAGCAACCACCTATAATACCCTAGCAACCACCTATAACACCCTAGCAACCACCTATAACACCCTAGCAACCAGCTATAACACCCTAGCAACCACATAGAAACACCCTAGCAACCACCTATAACACCCTAGCAACCACATAGAAACACCCTAGCAACCACATAGAAACACCCTAGCAACCACCTAGAAACACCTAGCAACCACCTATAACACCCTAGCAACCACCTAGAAACACCTAGCAACCACCTATAACACCCTAGCAACCACCTATAACACCCTAGCAACCACCTATAACACCCTAGCAACCACCTACAACACCCTAGCAACCACATAGAAACACCCTAGCAACCACCTATACTACCCTAGCAACCACCTATAACACCCTAGCAACCACCCATACCACCCTAGCAAACACCTATAACACCCTAGCAACCACCTATAACACCCTAGCAACCAGCTATAACACCCTAGCAACCACCTATAACACCCTAGCAACCACCTATAACACCCTAGCAACCACATAGAAAGACCCAGAAACCACATAGAAACACCCTAGCAACCACCTATAACACCCTAGCAACCACCTATAACACCCTAGCAACCACATAGAAACACCCAGAAACCACCTATAACACCCTAGCAACCACCTATAACACCCTAGCAACCACCTATAACACCCTAGCAACCACATATAACACCCTAGCAACCACCTATAACACCCTAGCAACCACATAGAAACACCTAGCAACCACCTATAACACCCTAGCAACCACCTAGAAACACCTAGCAACCACCTATAACACCCTAGCAACCACCTATAACACCCTAGCAACCACCTATAACACCCTAGCAACCACATAGAAACAACTAGCAACCACCTATAACACCCTAGCAACCACCTATAACACCCTAGCAACCACCTATAACACCCTAGCAACCACCTATAAGACCCTAGCAACCACCTATAACACCCTAGCAACCACCTATAACACCCTAGCAACCACCTATAACACCCTAGCAACCACCTATAACACCCTAGCAACCACCTATAAGACCCTAGCAACCACCTATAACACCCTAGCAACCAACCACCTATAAGACCCTAGCAACCACCTATAACACCCTAGCAACCACCTATAACACCCTAGCAACCACCTACAACACCCTAGCAACCACCTACAACACCCTAGCAACCACATAGAAACACCCAGAAACCACCTATAACACCATAGCAACCACCTATAACACCCTAGCAACCACATATAACACCCTAGCAACCACCTATAACTCCCTAGCAACCACATAGAAACACCCTAGCAACCACCTATACTACCCTAGCAACCACCTATAACACCCTAGCAACCACCTATAACACCCTAGCAACCACATAGAAACACCCTAGCAACCACCTATACTACCCTAGCAACCACCTATAACACCCTAGCAACCACCTATAACACCCTAGCAACCACCTATAACACCCTAGCAACCACATAGAAACACCCTAGCAACCACCTATACTACCCTAGCAACCACCTATAACACCCTAGCAACCACCTATAACACCCTAGCAACCACCTATAACACCCTAGCAACCACATAGAAACACCTAGCAACCAGCTATAACACCCTAGCAACCAACTATAACACACTAGCAACCACCTATAACAACCTAGCAACCACATAGAAACACCCAGCAACCACCTATAACACCCTAGCAACCACCTATAACACCCTAGCAACCACCTATAACACCCTAGCAACCACCTATAACACCCTAGCAACCGCCTATAACACCCTAGCAACCACCTATAACACCCTAGCAACCACCTATAACACCCTAGCAACCACCTAGAAACACCCTAGCAACCACCTATAACACCCTAGCAACCACCTACAACACCCTAGCAACCACCTATAACACCCTAGCAACCACCTAGAAACACCTAGCAACCACCTATAACACCCTAGCAACCACCTATAACACCCTAGCAACCACCTAGAAACACCTAGCAACCACCTATAACACCCTAGCAACCACCTATAACACCCTAGCAACCACCTACAACACCCTAGCAACCACCTACAACACCCTAGCAACCACATAGAAACACCCAGAAACCACCTATAACACCCTAGCAACCACCTATAACACCCTAGCAACCACCTACAACACCCTAGGAACCACCTACAACACCCTAGCAACCACATAGAAACACCCAGAAACCACCTATAACACCCTAGCAACCACCTATAACACCCTAGCAACCACCTATAACTCCCTAGCAACCACATAGAAACACCCTAGCAACCACCTATACTACCCTAGCAACCACCTATAACACCCTAGCAACCACCTATAACACCCTAGCAACCACATAGAAACACCCTAGCAACCACCTATACTACCCTAGCAACCACCTAGAAACACCCTAGCAACCACCTATAACACCCTAGCAACCACCTATAACACCCTAGCAACCACCTATAACACCCTAGCAACCACATAGAAACACCCAGAAACCACCTATAACACCCTAGCAACCACCTATAACACCCTAGCAACCACCTATAACACCCTAGCAACCACCTATAACACCCTATAACACCCTAGCAACCACATAGAAACACCCTAGCAACCACCTATAACACCCTAGCAACCACCTATAACACCCTAGCAACCACCTATAACACCCTAGCAACCACATAGAAACACCCTAGCAACCACCTATAACACCCTAGCAACCACCTATAACACCCTAGCAACCACCTATAACACCCTAGCAACCACATAGAAACACCCAGAAACCACCTAGAACACCCTAGCAACCACCTATAACACCCTAGCAACCACCTATAACACCCTAGCAACCACCTATAACACCCTAGCAACCACATAGAAACACCCTAGCAACCACCTATACTACCCTAGCAACTGCCTATAACACCCTAGCAACCACCTATAATACCCTAGCAACCACATAGAAACACCCTAGCAACCACATAGAAACACCCTAGCAACCGCCTATAACACCCTAGCAACCACCTATAACACCCTAGCAACCACCTATAACACCCTAGCAACCACCTAGAAACACCCTAGCAACCACCTATAACACCCTAGCAACCACCTACAACACCCTAGCAACCACCTATAACACCCTAGCAACCACCTAGAAACACCTAGCAACCACCTATAACACCCTAGCAACCACCTATAACACCCTAGCAACCACCTAGAAACACCTAGCAACCACCTATAACACCCTAGCAACCACCTATAACACCCTAGCAACCACCTATAACACCCTAGCAACCACCTATAAGACCCTAGCAACCACCTATAACACCCTAGCAACCACCTACAACACCCTAGCAACCACCTACAACACCCTAGCAACCACATAGAAACACCCAGAAACCACCTATAACACCCTAGCAACCACCTATAACACCCTAGCAACCACCTATAACACCCTAGCAACCACATAGAAACACCCTAGCAACCACCTATACTACCCTAGCAACCACCTATAACACCCTAGCAACCACCTATAACACCCTAGCAACCACATAGAAACACCCTAGCAACCACCTATACTACCCTAGCAACCACCTAGAAACACCCTAGCAACCACCTATAACACCCTAGCAACCACCTATAACACCCTAGCAACCACCTATAACACCCTAGCAACCACATAGAAACACCCAGAAACCACCTATAACACCCTAGCAACCACCTATAACACCCTAGCAACCACCTATAACACCCTAGCAACCACCTATAACACCCTAGCAACCACATAGAAACACCCTAGCAACCACCTATAACACCCTAGCAACCACCTATAACACCCTAGCAACCACCTATAACACCCTAGCAACCACCTATAACACCCTAGCAACCACATAGAAACACCCTAGCAACCACCTATAACACCCTAGCAACCACCTATAACACCCTAGCAACCACCTATAACACCCTAGCAACCACATAGAAACACCCAGAAACCACCTAGAACACCCTAGCAACCACCTATAACACCCTAGCAACCACCTATAACACCCTAGCAACCACCTATAACACCCTAGCAACCACATAGAAACACCCTAGCAACCACCTATACTACCCTAGCAACCGCCTATAACACCCTAGCAACCACCTATAATACCCTAGCAACCACATAGAAACACCCTAGCAACCACATAGAAACACCCTAGCAACCACATAGAAACACCTAGCAACCACCTATAACACCCTAGAAACCACCTATAAACACCCTAGCAACCACATAGAAACACCCAGAAACCACCTACAACACCCTAGCAACCACCTATAACACCCTAGCAACCACATAGAAACACCCTAGCAACCGCCTATAACACCCTAGCAACCACCTATAACACCCTAGCAACCACCTATAACACCCTAGCAACCACATAGAAACACCCAGAAACCACCTAGAACACCCTAGCAACCACCTATAACACCCTAGCAACCACCTATAACACCCCAGCAACCACCTATAACACCCTAGCAACCACCTATAACACCCTAGCCACCACCTATAACACCCTAGCAACCACATAGAAACACCCTAGCAACCACCTATACTACCCTAGCAACTGCCTATAACACCCTAGCAACCACCTATAATACCCTAGCAACCACATAGAAACACCCTAGCAACCACATAGAAACACCCTAGCAACCACATAGAAACACCTAGCAACCACCTATAACACCCTAGAAACCACCTATAAACACCCTAGCAACCACATAGAAACACCCAGAAACCACCTATAACACCCTAGCAACCACATAGAAACACCCTAGCAACCACCTATAACACCCTAGCAACCACCTATAACACCCTAGCAACCACATAGAAACACCCAGAAACCACATAGAACACCCTAGCAACCACCTTTAACACCCTAGCAACCACCTATAACACCCCAGCAACCACCTATAACACCCTAGCAACCACATAGAAACACCCTAGCAACCACCTATAACACCCTAGCAACCACCCTAGCAACCACCTATAACACCCTAGCAACCACCTATAACACCCTAGCAACCACCTATAACACCCTAGCAACCACATAGAAACACCCTAGCAACCACCTATAACACCCTAGCAACCACCTATAACACCCTAGCAACCACCTATAACACCCTAGCAACCACCTATAACACCCTAGCAACCACATAGAAACACCCTAGAAACCACCTATAACACCCTAGCAACCACCTATAACACCCTAGCAACCACCTATAACACCCTAGCAACCACCTATAACACCCTAGCAACCACATAGAAACACCCAGAAACCACCTAGAACACCCTAGCAACCACCTATAACACCCTAGCAACCACCTATAACACCCTAGCAACCACATAGAAACACCCTAGCAACCACCTATACTACCCTAGCAACCGCCTATAACACCCTAGCAACCACCTATAATACCCTAGCAACCACATAGAAACACCCTAGCAACCACATAGAAACACCCTAGCAACCACATAGAAACACCCAGAAACCACCTATAACACCCTAGCAACCACCTATAACACCCTAGCAACCACATAGAAACACCCTAGCAACCACCTATAACACCCTAGCAACCACCTATAACACCCTAGCAACCACATAGAAACACCCAGAAACCACCTAGAACACCCTAGCAACCACCTATAACACCCTAGCAACCACCTATAACACCCCAGCAACCACCTATAACACCCTAGCAACCACATAGAAACACCCTAGCAACCACCTATACTACCCTAGCAACCACCTATAACACCCTAGCAACCACCTATAATACCCTAGCAACCACCTATAACACCCTAGCAACCACCTATAACACCCTAGCAACCAGCTATAACACCCTAGCAACCACATAGAAACACCCTAGCAACCACCTATAACACCCTAGCAACCACATATAACACCCTAGCAACCACCTATAACACCCTAGCAACCACCTATAACACCCTAGCAACCACATAGAAACACCCTAGCAACCACATAGAAACACCCTAGCAACCACATAGAAACACCTAGCAACCACCTATAACACCCTAGCAACCACCTATAACACCCTAGCAACCACATAGAAACACCCAGAAACCACCTAGAACACCCTAGCAACCACCTATAACACCCTAGCAACCACCTATAACACCCCAGCAACCACCTATAACACCCTAGCAACCACATAGAAACACCCTAGCAACCACCTATACTACCCTAGCAACCACCTATAACACCCTAGCAACCACCTATAATACCCTAGCAACCACCTATAACACCCTAGCAACCACCTATAACACCCTAGCAACCAGCTATAACACCCTAGCAACCACATAGAAACACCCTAGCAACCACCTATAACACCCTAGCAACCACCTATAACACCCTAGCAACCACCTATAACACCCTAGCAACCACCTATAACACCCTAGCAACCACATAGAAACACCCTAGCAACCACATAGAAACACCCTAGCAACCACATAGAAACACCTAGCAACCACCTATAACACCCTAGAAACCACCTATAAACACCCTAGCAACCAGCTTGAAACATCCTAGCAACCAGCTAGAAACACCCTAGCAACCAACTAGCAACACCCTAGCAACCACATAGAAACACCCTAGCAACCACCTATAACACCCTAGCAACCACTTATAAACACCCTAGCAACCACCTATAACACCCTAGCAACCACCTAGAAACACCCTAGCAACCACCTATAACACCCTAGCAACCACCTAGAAACACCCTAGCAACCACCTATAACACCCTAGCAACCACCTATAACACCCTAGCAACGAGCTAGAAACACCCTAGCAACGAGCTAGAAACACCCTAGCAACCAACTAGCAACACCCTAGCAACCACCTATAACACCCTAGCAACCACCTAGAAACACCAGAGCAACCACCTATAACACCCTAGCAACCACCTAGAAACACCAGAGCAACCACCTATAACACCCTAGCAACCAACTAGCAACACCCTAGCAACCACCTAGAAACAACCTAGCAACCACCGATAACACCCTAGCAACCACCTAGCAACACCCTAGCAACCACCTAGAAACACCCTAGCAACCACCTAGTACACGTTAGTAACCACCTATAACACCCTAGCAACCACCTAGTACACCTTAGTAGCCACCTAGAAACACCCTAGCAACCACCTATAACAACCATTTGTCATAGAGACTCGCGAGAGACACACTCCCGTTGACCGGCGGTGCACAGGCATCACCCACACTTTCACAATTTCCCCCGCAGAATTGTCTAGTTTCAATTGTATTCCATACATAACTGTTTCCTTTTTGTTATGGGGGAGCAAGACCCTGCACCCCAAAAACTGCATTCATAAGGTTAATAATACTCTTAAGCTGCAACGTCCCTCATATGCAGTGGCGAATCCTTATGGAAGCCAACGGAAGCCATGCCTCCCTATAAATTCATATCAAATATGAAATATGAAAAAAAAAGAAAAAAAAATATATATAATTTTTTTTTAATATAGTTTACATTCTTTTTCATCTGTGCATCTGTGTTATATATATATATTTTTTTTTTAAATGTCTCCCTCTTCTCCTTCTCACTCCCTCTAACACACTGTCAGACTCACTGTGCTCACTGCAGCTAGTATAGGAGAGAGGCAGTGGGTAGGTCTCTTTCTCCAGGCTTCCAGCATTATAGAGTCCAAATCCGATCCTAGCCAATCAGATTCGAGCTGACTGCCACACCCTAAAAGTTTAAAACGGAGCTGGGAGGAAAACACTCAGCATATTTTCCCCCCTGGAGGCGGGGCACTCAGAAGTTCACGTTTCCACCTGACTACCTAACGTGACATCCCATTAGTAGTATAAAACTGTCTGGCGTCACTCAGTCTAGTAGTCTACTACAAACATGTCTGAACATCATCCCCTCGCAGAATTGATTGAAAATGTTATTAACAGAGCGGGCACGTTCGAATCCTCTATTAGTGTATCTAACATTTAGCACTTTAATAGCAACTTATTTTCGCCGGCGGGACATTTACTGAGGACCAGCAGAGCACACCACTGTGGATATTATGATTTAACAAATCTATCTGGCAAGAGGAGGACCACATTATTGACCAGGTAAGCACTGAGCAGCCTGACTGACTAACTAACGTTATCAGGCAAGCTTGTATACCCTTTCATGACTGCAATGCAAGCCAGGGGCTGGAATACGCAGTCACTTATTCCTCCGTAGTAGCCAGGTTAATGTGCACCATCAAGCACTGCTTAAAAGCTAGCGGTGGGTCCAAAATATATCGGATATAAATGTCAAAGGTACCCAGCGTTCCATTAAGGTTTCACACACAGATACAGTATGAGCGCTCTGATGGATGGGCGCGCCGCGCAACAGACACGTGAATGAATGAATGAATGAATGAATGAAAACTTTATTTAACAGATTGCAGAATGGGTACAATACAGTATGGCTCAATACACACAATTGTTAAGGGGATGCAGACCAGAGAAATACGTTTGTCTTGTCACGTTTGTCTAATAGACAGTCATATTCTCTCCCGGCCGTATGTATATTTCTCTCCCACCCACCCACCCCCTCCTAATGTACAGTCCCCTCCCCATCATATGTATATACTCTGTCAGGATCTATGGGTAACAGTACTGTATATTTGATGTCATGATGTCTTGTATGTCATAAATGTCACTATGAATTGAAAATGGGGGACCCTGATGTAAACAAGACAAATGTCTTTCTCTGGTCTGCATCCCCTTATACAATTGTGTGTATTGAGCCGTACTGTATTGTACCCATTCTGCAATCTGTTAAGAAAGTTTGACTGGCCGCCGAGCCATACTGTAGTGTACATGGTGACTGCTTGACTTAAAAAAAAAATAAAAAAAAAATATTAATAAAAATATTAAATAATTTTTTTTTAATAATTTTTTTTGGCTTCCCCTGTTATTTTACCCACGCGACGCCACTGCTCATATGGGACGTTTTTCGGACTTTTTGCAACCGGCACTTTGGCGACCCCTAGTGGCTCGGGTGTGCATATTTTGTAATACAATAGATATATATATATATATATATATATATATATATATATATATATATATATATATATATATATATATATATATATATATATATATATAGAATTGAAGGCTTATTTGTTGCCTGTCAATAGCAACAAAATCCGACAAGTTACATGCCGGTATTTGAGGCTTGTACACGGTATTGCGCAAAATACCACTCCCGACTGCAGTAGTTCCGTCAATCTAGATCCGATCTAGAAAATTGTGGATCGTTGTAGCCAATGAGTGTGGCTTCCAATGATACCCCATGTGGGGATGTGTGAATCAGTGATCTAGGTGAACAACTAAATTCTTTAACAGGAAGCCAAATGAATTGAAGTCTATGAGACAGTCTTGTACACAGTTTACCAAAATCACTCCTAATCACTCATTTCTGAATGGATCTTTATGAATTTTGGATATGTACTACATAAGGCTTCAGGGTATGGCTCCGTCTGGATTTGTAAGCCATACCACCTTCTGGGGAAATACTACCTCTGGACTACTAACTACTACAGAAAAACTTGAGTAACATGTTTTTTTTACAACTCAAGTTCAGACCTATGTTACTCTATTACGTTAGCACTAAAAGTGAATTCTTTTTCTGGAATCAGAAACTTCAGAATGTCATCTTTCAAAAGAGACCAGGCTCATGCATTGTGCTATAAGTATAAAGTATGTTGTTTTGGTTTGCAAAAAAAGTATGCAGTCATCAAAAACGAAAACAAAAATGGCCAGGAGACTCATTGCAGGTTAACAGGTTTTAACAACTAGTGTATTGATAATATTACCTGCATTCCCTTTCTTCAACTCCGCCACTTTACTCTCACTGGCAGTCAGTGTGATGTTCAGCTCCGCCACTTTACTCTCACTGGCAGTCAGTGTGATGTTCAGCTCCGCCACTTTACTCTCACTGGCAGTCAGTGTGATGTTCAGCTCTGCAACTTTACTCTCACTGGCAGTCAGTGTGATGTTCAGCTCCGCCACTTTACTCTCACTGGCAGTCAGTGTGATGCTCAGCTCTGCCACTTTACTCTCACTGGCAATCAGTGTGATGTTCAGCTCCGCCACTTTACTCTCACTGGCAATCAGTGTGATGTTCAGCTCCGCCACTTTACTCTCACTGGCAGTCAGTGTGATGTTCAGCTCCTCCACTTTACTCTCACTGGCAATCAGTGTGATGTTCAGCTCCGCCACTTTACTCTCACTGGCAATCAGTGTGATGCTCAGCTCCTCCACTTTACTCTCACTGGCAGTCAGTGTGATGTTCAGCTCCGCCACTTTACTCTCACTGGCAGTCAGTGTGATGTTCAGCTCCGCCACTTTACTCTCACTGGCAATCAGTGTGATGTTCAGTTCCGCCACTTTACTCTCACTGGCAGTCAGTGTGATGCTCAGCTCCTCCACTTTACTCTCACTGGCAGTCAGTGTGATGTTCAGCTCCGCCACTTTACTCTCACTGGCAATCAGTGTGATGTTCAGCTCCGCCACTTTACTCTCACTGGCAATCAGTGTGATGTTCAGCTCCGCCACTTTACTCTCACTGGCAATCAGTGTGATGTTCAGCTCCGCCACTTTACTCTCACTGGCAATCAGTGTGATGCTCAGCTCCTCCACTTTACTCTCACTGGTAGTCAGTGTGATGTTCAGCTCCGCCACTTTACTCTCACTGGCAATCAGTGTGATGTTCAGCTCCGCCACTTTACTCTCACTGGCAATCAGTGTGATGTTCAGCTCCGCCACTTTACTCTCACTGGCAATCAGTGTGATGTTCAGCTCCGCCACTTTACTCTCACTGGCAATCAGTGTGATGTTCAGCTCCGCCACTTTACTCTCACTGGCAGTAAGTGTGATGTTCAGCTCCGCCACTTTACTCTCACTGGCAATCAGTGTGATGTTCAGCTCCGCCACTTTACTCTCACTGGCAATCAGTGTGATGTTCAGCTCCGCCACTTTACTCTCACTGGCAATCAGTGTGATGTTCAGCTCCGCCACTTTACTCTCACTGGCAATCAGTCTGGCCATCAGGGCTGGAGAAAAACATTAAACACAACGTATTACATATCAAACTCACATGTTGAGGTCAGGAACATATTACCACAAATAAGTAAAGTTGTACTTTACTATTCCTGTGGGGAAATAATAATGAATTTTTTTTATCTACTTTTTCTCCACATTTTCTTTTTTTGTATTTTCTTTTTTTATTATTTTTTAAACAAACACATAAACAAACATGACAACACACAATAGGATATACAAATACACATATGCTCCAGCTCGTACCCCCCTCTCCCGGACCCCCCATTGGATAATCCAACCATTATAATTTGTTCCTAACCAGACACTACCATTATATGCTGGCTTTTATTCTCTCCACCACTTCTAACCACATTGCCATTTTGGATTCATTGAGACCCAAAATTCTAGCTGTTGATATTTCTTGATAAATCACATCGAGATATGTAAGAATCCAGACCTTACGGCAATTTTTTTCCGGTTGAAACCATCGTGATGCTATCAGCTTTTTAGCCACTGTGATACAGGATAAAACCAATCTCTTTAGCTGTGGAGGTACTGCATGCTCAAAGACATCATTCAGCAGTAATACAGAAGGGTGTACAGGTATATCCAGAGTTAAGAGATTTGACAATTGCTGGGTCACTTCTTTCCAAAATATCTTAACTGGTGGGCAGTCCCAGTACATGTGCATAAATGTCCCTTTGTCCCCATTTGTACATAAGGAGCATTTGGAGTCTTGTTTAAGACCCATTTTGTTCAGTCTTATAGGAGTTAAGTATGTCCTGTGAATATAGTTAAGATTGATTTGTTGATGGTCCGGGTTCCTTGATGCAAGGCGTACATTTGCCCAGGCTTCTTGCCAGTCAAAGTCTATCTCCAGGTCTGGTATATCCCTCCTCCAGACTGAGTCTAGATGTAGGGTTTCATACGAGGCCGTTAGTAATTGATGATAAAAATCTGAAACAAAACCTCTCGATGTCTCTCTTTCATAGAAGAATTTGTGGTATCTGTGGTGTACAATTGGTATCCTTAATGGAACACCGTGAGCCTTCAAACATGCCAATAACTGTGCGTAAAAATAATATGAGGACTTGGTGAGATTAAATTTTTTGCATATCTCATCAAAACTACAAAAACCCTGTTTGTTGAAAACGTCTCCTAATGTGTGTATGCCTTGCTTTTCCCATCTAGGGAATCGTATAGGTTGTTTTCCAATCAAGAGTGCATTGTTATTGAATAAGGGAGTATGATTATGTCATTTATGTGGGATAGAGTATTTTTTTTGTGTTTCACGCCATATCCGGATTGCATGAGTGATTATGGGGCCAAATTTCTGTTCGCATTGCTTAATTGATAATTTGGTGTACACTATGTCCTTCAGCCTATGTGGAGCTACTATATTTTCTTCTAAATTTCTCCAGGATACTGATGCTTGGGGATCAAACCATGTTGTCAGTGGTCTTAAAGTGTATGCCTTAAAATAGTGGTGGAAATCTGGAAATGCCATACCACCGTCTGCTTTGTTTCTCTGTGCGGTGGATCTTTTTATACGTGGTGGTTTGTTATTCCAAATAAATTTGTATGTGGAAGAGTGTAATTCTTTCCAGTAACCCTTTGGAGGGGGTAACGGTAGCATTGAGCTGAAGAAGTTGATTCTAGGTAGGACGTCCATCTTAATTATTGATATCCGTGCTTGTACTGAGTTTTTAAGTTTTGACCACCTGACAAGGTCGTATTTGATTTTGTTTTGGATTTTTATGTAATTGTGCTTCACCGTTTGGCTTATGGTAGGGAATATTTCAACTCCCAAACATCTAAAGTGTTTTACCATCGGTATCTCTTCTGGGAGGGTTATATTTCTTTTTGCAGGGGCGTTAAGTGGGAGGAAGGCCGACTTCGGCCAATTTATCCTAAATCCCGATAAATCTCCAAAGTCCTCAATCAACTCGTCGTCCGCATATAAACTAATTTTGTGTTGTGTGCCCTTGATTACGATTGGTTCTATGGATTGGGATTGTCTTATATATTGTGCTAAAGGCTCTAATGATAGATCGAATAGTCCGGGACTAAGGGGGCAACCCTGTCTGGAAGACCGTGATACTGGAAAGATTTCGGAGGTGATTGTACCTGTTGTAATCATGGCCGATGGGTCTTTGTATAATACTTTAATCATATCAATGAATCCTTTTCCTAACCCCATCCTTTCTAATACTGCCCATAGATACGACCATTCCAACCTGTCAAAAGCTTTCATTGCATCCAGGGACAGCATCGCCTTAGGTGTGTTGTCTTCCTTGTTAGCATCTAGTACGTGTAGTAATCGTCTTATGTTATCAGTGATCAGGCGGCCTCTTATGAAGCCTGTTTGGTCCGGATGAATTAAAGACGTCATATGCTTTTGTAGTCTGATGGCTAATACCTTAGAGTACAGTTTGATATCGGTTCCGAGGAGGCTTAAAGGTCTGTAACTACCGCACTCGGTGGGGTCTTTGTCTTTTTTGAGGAGGACTGTTATGAGTGCAATATTGTCATTATTATGGAAGTTCCCCTCCTTGACTGAGTATAAAATCATATTTAGTAATAAGGGTCCAATTATGTCCCAACAAGAGAGGTACATTTCTGGTGGGATACCGTCTCTTCCAGGGGCCCTTTCACTTTGCATTTCAGATATGGCCTCCCTAAGTTCATCTAGTGTGATCGGTGTTTCTAACTGTTTAGCGTCATCCTCTGAAAGTTTTGGGAGGTTAATTTGATTAAGATATGTGTCCATTTTGTTTTGATCGAAGGTCGTTTCTGATTTGTATAAGTTGGAGTAAAATTCTTTGAATGTCGTGTTTATTTCTTTGGGTTCTGTAACAAGTCCTTGTTGTGCTCTAATGGTAGTTATATCTGCAAATTTTGCGTTGACTCTTAGTCGCATGGCTAATAGGTGACTTGGTTTGGAACCTTGGGAGTACAGCTGTTGTCTTGTGCTACGTATTTGCAATTCAGATTGTTGTCTGTATATGGCGTTAATCTCTTTTTTTAGTATATTGACTTGATTTTCCAGTTGAACCGAGTTGTTGTATTGCAAAGAATTAAATAACGTTGAGTAAAGTGTTTCCAGTTCAGCCA
This sequence comes from Notolepis coatsorum, assembly GCF_963971535.1. Lineage (NCBI taxonomy): Eukaryota > Metazoa > Chordata > Actinopteri > Aulopiformes > Paralepididae > Notolepis > Notolepis coatsorum. The sequence goes on along the minus strand of NC_140169.1, from coordinate 44,798,791 downwards.
GTTTTGAGCATCGATTCTTGCGTATTTGGGAGGAAAAGCTATCAGTGAAATCCTTGATCATTCCCTTTGTCGACATCCATAATATTCTGGGGTCCTGCACCGAATTCGCATTTATCCGTAGGAATACCGTAAGAGCTTCTTTGATTTGTGTAATGAATTCCTTGTTATTAAGCAGCATCGTGTTAAATCGCCATCTTGGGGCTCGGGATGATAGTATACCAAATGTTCCTTTTAAGAGTAAATAACAGTGATCAGACAATGCATTGGGTATCATTTCCACATCGTAGTTATCAAATAGTCTCTGGGTTGTGAAAACGTAATCTATTCTGGATAATGTATTATGTCTCGCAGATCGACAAGAGTACTTCCGGGTCATGGGGTTGAGTGATCGCCATAAGTCATTTACACCTGTAATCTTCGACCAATCCTTTAATGCATTAGATGCATTTTTTTGTTCATTGGAAAAGGAGGGGTTTGATTTGTCCATCCTTGGGTTCCAAATGGCATTAAAATCCGCACCGATTATAAATGAGTATTCGGGAAGGTCTAACATTGCTCTGGTAAGTGTAGTGAAGAAACTAACTTCGTATAAATTTGGGGCGTATACCGCTACCAACGCTATTTTTCTGTTCTTGTGTAAAATCTTAGCTATAGTTATCCGACCATCTGCATCAGACCATACTCCCTTCAATTCAATATTCAACTTCCGTCTAACGACTATGGCTACTCCCCGAGTTCTCGTTCCAAAGGAAGAGTGACTGATGTTATGATATGTGTTGTCCGCTAACATATCTATGTCTTTCTCTAAAATGTGCGTTTCGCTTAGCAGAGCTATGTCCACCTGTTCTTTTTTCATCAGTGTGAGCACGCTTTTTCGTTTGTGTTGTTTATTTATTCCACCAATGTTCCATATCATTATGTTCAAACTAGCCATAATCTATACATGTTGTTGTATGGTTGTTGGTAATGCAATATTTTTTTGACGCTTCTATTGAGGCTAATGTGGGCAGGTCTCTAAATGGCTGGAATAAGGGGGAGGTGAACGGAGGGGGGAGGGGGTGAAGTACATAAAACAAAATAACCCTAACGTCTTGCACAGACGGGTTACACATAAAACACATATGGCCCATCCCTAATGGATGGGCTAAAATGATTAACAGAACATACAAACAATAACCCAAGGCCACTCCATTCAAACCCATTAGCCCAAGGGTCTGGGTGAGTAGCCCAACGTTAACCGCATTTCCCTAGCCAAAGATGAGGGAAAATATATATATATATGAGAGAGAGAGAGAGAGAGAGAGAGAGAGAGAGAGAGAGAGAGAGAGAGAGAAAGAGAGAGAGAAAGAGAGAGAGAGAGAGAGAGAGAGAGGGAGAGAGAGAGAGAGAGAATCAAACATTGACCTGAAAGAGGGGGTGGAGAGATAAGAAGGAAAAATTAAATAAATGAATTGGAACAAACAAACAAATGGAATGGATATGAGATTGAGAAGAAAAGAAAAGCACATTTTTAAATTTTTCTCCCGTTCCCAATTTCGTATTGTCCAATTCGACCCTCCCCTGTCTCGAACGTTGTTAGGCCATGCCTCCCACAAGCCGGCTGCAATGTGGACGAAGCCTTGCATCACGTGTCCCCTCCGGTACTCGAGGAAGCAGCCGTCGCATCTTTTCACCTGCACAGCGCGATCTCTCAGCGGCGAGGGTCTGCGTGGGAGGGACGCCGCCCTTGTCCCTTCCTGATTCTACTGCACAGGTGCACCAACTGACCTGTAGGAGTCGCTGTCCACAACGTCCGATCCCCACCCACCAGCTTCCCTCACCCTAATACTGCCAATTGTATTAGTATGAACGACCAGCCAAGCTGGTAGCAACGCAGAGAGCTGGGCTCGAACCCAGCATCTCCTGCGTCGGTGGCGAGCGATAATAATGCATTTTGACCCATCCTAACCACTTAAGAGCAGTGGGCAGCCACAGGCAGGGGCCCGGGGACCAACTCCAATTGTAATTCCAGTCAATCATTCAATCAATCAAATTTATTTATATAGCACATTTAGACATGACGCTTGTCAACCAAAGTGCTTCACTAAGAACAAAGCTAAGAACAAAGAAAAGTATAGAATAAACAGAAAAAACAACCAACGAATAGACAAAGGAAAACAGAACACCACGTCAACAAGTAAGGCAAGAGTCAAAGTGAGTCAGGGAAGGCCAGGCGATATAGGTGGGTGTTGAGTTTAGATTTAAAAGACTCGATGGAGGGGGCAGATCTAATGGACATGGGGATGCTGTTCCAGAGGTCAGGGGCTGCGACCGCAAAAGCATGTCCCCCCCTAGACTTGAAGTTAGACCTACAAGACCGACCTATTAGACCTACAAGAGACCCTTGTCAGACGATCTGAGGGCCCTGACGTTGGTATAGGGGGTGAGGAGGTCTGCTAGGTAAGCAGGGGCCTTACCATTAAGGGCTTTGTAGACCAATAAGAGGACCTTGAAGTCTATTCTAAAGCGCACCGGGAGCCAGTGGAGGGAGGCAAGTATAGGGGTGATGTGAGCTCTCTTCCGGGTACCTGTGAGCAGTCTAACGGCAGCGTTTTGGGGCAGTTGTAGATGGGCTATGGTGAATTTATTAAGCCCCAGGTACAGGGAGTTACAGTAGTCTAATATATGAAGGTGTGAATTACTCTTTCCAGGTCTGAGGGGGAGAGAATGGCCTTGATCCTGGCTATGGACCGGAGCTGGAAAAAACACCCCTTCACCACCGAGCCTATTGAAGGAAAACTCTGGGTCAAAGAGCACGCCCAGGTTTTTAACAAAGGGCTTGACTAGGGGAGACAGGTTACCCAGGCTGCTGGCAATGACACTGGTTTGGTTTGGGGGGCCGAAAAGGGGGATTTCACACTTTGATTGATTGAGCTGTAGAAAATTGTGTGCCATCCAGCATTTGATGTCGTCTAGGCAGGAACGAAGACTGTCGAGATTGTTTATATTGTTGGGTTTCATGGGGAGATAGACCCGAGTGTCATCGGCATAAAAATGGAAAGAGATGTTGTGTTTTTTAATGATCAGACCAAGGGGCAGCATGTATAGGGAGAATAGGATAGGGCCAAGGATGGAGCCTTGTGGAACCCTGCAAGAGAGAGAGGCGGAGGGGGAAGAGCAGTTTCCAATATTAACGGAGAAGCTTCTATCACTGAGGTAGGAGGTGAACCATGATAGGGCTGTGCCACTGACACCAACTGCCTGGTGAAGACGGTCAATGAGAATGGCATGGTCTATAGTGTTGAAAGCTGCACTGAGGTCTAAAAGCATACGGACAGCACAGTCGCGGTTTTTGGTAGTGAGGAGCAGGTCATTGGTGACTTTAAGCAGGGCAGATTCTGTGCTGTGGTTGGCTCTGAGACCTGGCTGAAATGTGTCTAGGATGTTGTTCAAGTGCAGGTAGGGAGACAGCTGGGAGAGAATAGCCTTTTCAAGGACCTTTGATAGGAATGGGAGCTTGGAGATTGGCCTGTAGTTATTGAGCTGGGTGGAGTCTAGGTTGGGTTTTTTCAGAAGGGGCTGGACCACTGCATGTTTGAAGCAGCTTGGAACGGTACCAGTGACTAGGGAGGTGTTAATGATGCTGGGGCCAGTTGTGTGAAATACTTCTTTGAGAAAAACAGAGGGAACTATGTCAAGGGGGGAGGTGGTTGGTTTCATGGCTGAGACTATATCTGTGAGAGTAGAGAGGGTGATGGGTTGAAAACAGGCCAGGGTGGATGAACAGGGCGGCGAGACATCTAAGCTATGTGTAGATGGTGTGATGTTGTTTCTGATTACCTCAACTTTGTTTATGAAGAATTTTAAGAATTCCTCACATTTAGTTGGAGACACATCCAGGCTAGTTCTAGGGGGGGGCTGATGACAGAGTTAATGGTGGCAAAGAGGGTCCTGGGGTTTTGAGAGTTACGGATGAGGTCTGAGAAGTATGCGGCTCTCGCTGCTTTAACTGCTAACTGATATCTGATACAAGTGTCTCTAAGCCTCTCGAGAGAGACATGGAGTCTATAATTCTTCCACTTACGCTCTGCTCTCCTGGGCCCTCATTTACCAATGGTGCGTACGCACAGATATGTGCATAACCCGTGCGTACGATCATTTCTAAGCAAAGTGTGTGACTTATCAATTAGAATGTGTGCTTGACTTTGTGCGTATATTTACGCACAGCTCCGAGCATGCGTACCTGGCGCCCAGCGGTAGAATATGAATATTTCAACGCGGAAATAAGCTTCCGTGCATTAGTTTCAACACTGGCGTGTTCTGTATGACCCGTAATTCATTATAGTTAATTGTAAAATAGCGACAGTAGTGTAATTATAACGGGCTCACGCGCGAACAAGAGGTTGGCCTGCTTGTTTGGCACGGGGGGCAGACGCAGAACACCCACCTCCAAACGTGATTAAATATAGTTTAAAATAAAAAGCGAAATACTATTATTTTGTGTCATGTTTCCAAATAAGATTGGTCACAACGAAATGCTTTCTACTTCAATTTGTTGGTTAGAATAGATGAC
>NC_140169.1:44621739-44789239 GCF_963971535.1 Notolepis coatsorum | reverse complement strand
ACAGTATTGGCCAGTAGTACATAGACGGTAGTGATTAAATGATATCAATACTTGATTAATACAGTCAGGGAATTGTACCCCTCAGTTACAATTGGTCCTTCGATAGCCGGAGAATAATTAGCGTAATATTAATATAATATTAATATTGACATGGCCGATGACGAACACTCCACAAACGGTTCTCCTAAGCTAGATCGCCCGCAGCGCAGACGGCAGCCACCTCCCTATCTAGAGGCATACGCTGTCAGTCCAATACCTAGCTTTAAAGGGAAGTTAAACGCGGAAAAAGTAGAAAGTAAAATTATGTCCGACCCTAACAACCAGGTTACCCCGCCAACAGAGGCCCTAGTGGGCGCTAATGTAACTGACCAAGCTCACGGTGGGGACCAGGAGGGAACTGACACGACTTTACCCCCAGACAATACCGAAGAAATAGCCCCCGACCAGCTCCGGGAGGAAGACAACCCTAAAGAGACGCGCACCCAGGAGACGGATCTCCTCGGTACGCAACAGGAGAACGGATCTCCAACAAGTACTGCCGGGAGCCGATCGCCCCGAACGGCGTCTTCCCCCAGCGAGGCGGACAAGATGCTGGCGCAGGCACTCATCGCCACCCTGGCAGCCTCCACCGAACGCGATCGACTTCAAGCGCAACAGACGTGCGAGCGCGAACATTACGCAGGTGAGCGAGAACGCTTCCAGGCGCAACAAAGGAGCGAAGACGACCGCATAAGGCTGGAGACCAGACGCCTCCAGACAGAAGAGAACATCGAGCGAAGCCGCGCCGACGTCGCAAATGCACAGCTCCACGCCGCCCATGCCAGCGCCAATGCCCAGCGCGACGTCGCCAACGCACAGCGCGACGCTGCCCAGGCCAGCGCCAATGCGCAGCGCGACATCGCCAATGCCCAGCGCGAAGCCGCGCGCGACGCAGCCCATGCCCGGCGCGAGGCAGAGCGCGACCGGCTGCAGGCGGAGCTGATGGACAAACTGGTTGCCATGGCGACACCCCCTCACTCCGCACGGAGCTCTCAGAGGTCGTCAAGACATGGGTCTAGGACACATTCCCCTACCCGACGAAGCGACCCGGGACCCCGCCTACAGGAGGATCCTGTCCACGTCTCCGAACCCCCTCCCCAGCCGGTCCATACGAGACCTAGCAACCGGGGTACAGAACCGAACCACGCCGAGAGACTGAACAGAAGACTCCAGGTCCTAGCAGAGGAAGAGGAGGAGGAAGAGGAGGAGTGTCAAGCCGACCAGCAGCAACGTGCTCTGGCCCAGGAGGCCCAGTACAGCCCCGACCAGCAGCAACGTACTCAGGACCAGGAGGTCCAGTACAGCCCAGAAGTCAGCCCGAGGCCCTGCGCTACAAACCCCCGACTCAACTCACGGGTGAGTTTGACGCACCGTCAGCCCCGAGGAACAGCACCTGGGTACCCGACCTTCGGTACCCACCAAGTACCAGCCCAAGACGACACGCAAGAGGAGACTCGCCTAGGAGGCCTCTCCCCCAACGCTCACCGATGTGCCAGTCATCCATGACATCATACATTGCCACGCCGTCATTTCCCGACTTCGCCTATGAGAGTCGAGCACAGTACACGGAGCTCCGGATGTGCCTAGAGACAATGATGGTGGATGTCGCTGATGAACGCCACAAGTATGCAATATTACTGAAGCACCTGAAAGTACCGCGAGCGCACAATATAGCGCTGGCCTATGCTACCTCTACGACCCCATACACAGCGGCCCTTGCAGCGCTGGACCAGAGATATGGACCTATATGGGATTACGTAATAGAAGAGATAAGGCATATTGACCGCTTACCCCCAGCAACAGACAATCGCTCATTAGACGACCTGTCAATCAAAGTGCAGTCCCTGGTAGGGATGCTGGGAGCGCAACGGGAAAAGGGCATGCATGAGCTATACGCCAACTCTAACGTCGAGAGGATTTTGGAGAAGCTGCCACCCGCAAGACAAGAGCGTTTTAGGCGGCAGAGAGACTACCGGGATCCCAACGGCCCCGAGCCATCCCTCCTTGATCTAGCCGACTTCCTGGCGAGAGAAGTCAGCAGCTTACGACTGGATACATTCGGGCGGAGCACGCCAAGCTCCAGAGAGGGACCCAGGAGAATAAATGATGGAAGAAGATCGGTGACTGTTATGCACCAAGCCGAATCAGTACCGCAGCACCAGAACCACAACACCCCCTCGACGAAAGAGGACCAGTGGAAGATTGAGTGCCAGTACTGTGAGGGAGAACATCGGCTCCATCAGTGCGAAGATTTCAAGAAGCTGACCACGGATGATGTGAGCCAGTGGGTCAAGGACCACCGCCGCTACTTCCGCTGCGCGCGCAGCCACCTAGCAGCTGAGTGCCACTTGAAAAGGAAGTGCAGCAGGTGCGGTGGCACCCACCTGGAGGTCCTGCATGACCTCAACAAGCGTCAGCCAGGACAACCGAGTGGGCCCGTCGCGGTACTGTACCATGCCGAGGCGGTGGCACCAGCACCGAAGAGCCACCAGACCGCTCCCTACTGTACCTACTGCGACGGCGGACACTGGCTGGCACAGTGCGCCGAATATAAGACACTGAACCCCGTCCAAGTGAACCAGTGGCGTGAGGCGGCCCAGGCGGGCGCCGCTTACCGCGCAGCACGGTGCGGAGCCCACCAGAAGGTCCAAGACAACCGACCAACAGGAGTGCTCCACATTGACCAGCACAGCGAGACCCCCCGAGTGCTCCTCAAAGTGGTCAGAGTACTCCTGAGCCACGGGGACAAAGTCATGGACACTTACGGCGTCCTTGATGACGGGTCAGAGAAGACCCTTCTGCTCGCGTCCGCTGCGGCCCAGCTGGGACTGCGGGGGAGCGAGAACCAAATGACGATTCGGACAATAAGAAGAGATTTAAAGACGATAAAGGGCGAGAATGTCTCCTTCACTATCGCAGCAAGCGGGCAGCCAGAGCGACGGTATAGGATTACAAATGCTTTCACCAGCCAAGAAATAGGACTATCACAGTGCACCTACCCCATCCCACAGCTGATGGACAAATACGTGCACCTGCGTCAACTACCTATCCCGCTCATAGACGGCGCCACCCCGACCCTGCTGATAGGCTCCGACCATGCAGACCTCATCGTCCCGATAGACCGGGTCCATACCGGAACCCGAGGCTGTCCTGCAGCAGTCGAGACCCGCCTAGGGTGGACACTACAAGGCCCCCTCGCTAAATCTCTCAACCGAACAGCAGCCACTAGCTGCCTCCACTCCAGAGCGACAGAAGAAGACACCGGCCTCTCCCCCGTACAGCAGAGGCTATTGACATTAAGCGAGAGGCCCGTGAGAGAACCGTGGGTACCAGAGGGAGTTCGGAACTCCACCCCCCTCAGCTGCGCTCCAGACGTAGCTGACCTCGAACCCAGCACCCCAAGCGACTCCTTGACGGGGCGGCCGGGACCGGCCCCTCCTCACACGGGGTACAGAGCGAACAAGAGAAACAGACGGAGGAGGAAAAAGCACAGCCAAGCACAGATCAAAGCAGTCTCAGGCCCGCTTCCTCCTAAGCCCCCCTTTATCCCGTCCAGTCGTCATGACCATAGACCAGTCACTACCCCAAGCTGCGTGGCCGGCCGGCCGCGTAAGCAAAGTGACCACTGGTGCCGACGGAAAGGTCAGAGTGGCAGAAGTGCTCGGCCAAGGGCGGATCTACAACCGACCCGTGGCGAGGCTGATAGAGTCGCCAAGGCTCCCCGACTCGCCTAATGACGACCATGACCCCTGACTTTGTGAACTGACCGACCCCTCACAGACATTGAGTAGTGGACAGTGCGGTTAATCTGTCCCTGCTTAGCTAATTAGGTGGGACTAATTAGGGGGCGGCTGTTACAAAGGGTCAGATTAAACCGAATATATATATTTATTGCCTGAGATCCCATGTATAATATTTGTATATCGTTTGATATCCCCTGTATATTCCTTGTACAATATATACGGAATATCCCTTTACCTGGTAGCAGGACAGACCATAATATTCGTTCTCCTATTGGAAGCGATCCCCCGGCGCCACTGCCTTACCCCCTCGAGCTGACTTCAAAGGTACCGACGAGATATGTCTGTACATGCCCAGCTTCTGCCCATGAATACGGCTACTGAAATACGAATGGTACTATTTGTTCACAGCGCATATATATATGGCGCAAGTAAAGTAGAACCCTCTCTTAGTCTCTTAGTCCCTTGTCTCGTTCAGTTCCAGTTATCCAAGCAACGTCTCACCCACTACGCAACGTGGGCAGAGCAGGGCTCGCATTGCCCCAAGATAGAGTCTCGTGTTATCCTAATACGTCTGTTTGTCGTATCGTTCGCTATTTATTAGTAAACCTTCATTACGAGTCAAAGACCACGTGGAGTGAGTAACTGTGCGTCTACATAGAGCACTTATTGCCCGTGCTAATAGTATAGTAACGTCAAGTTTAACCGTGCACTACCCCGCACCAGAGGATACCGGACCAGCAGCACCACGGAGGATTTACACCCCGCCAGCAGTGCCACTTTTCCGGCAAGGATTATTATTCTTCATTCTTCACCAAGCTGCTGGAAGCAGAGAACCGTCTACACCCACGGCTGTGGGATCCACGTGCCCGTGGGGACATCACTCAAGCCAGTCTTTGTCGTACCAGAGGCACCACGGCTCTCATCTGCACGGCGCGCATCCTGGGACCAGGCTGCTTTTCCCCGCTGACTCAGGGAGTAAAACACCGTCTCCAGGTGCATTGCTACAGCTCCGTGGACCATTGACATTCAGAGAGCATTGCCCCCCTCTGCTGGCTTACAACCGGTAGTACCCCCTTTCCCAGAGCACCATAGAGATCATCCTTAATATCCATTATTGATTTACCTGCACATTCTATTTGCCTTATAAGCGCAATCTAAGCAAAGTATATTATGTAATACTATCCCTTTTATGTAATAAATATTCTAACCGAGTATTTTGTGTGGAAAACCGTGTTATTGTGGGAGTGTTCTAATCTAATATACTTGTGTACAGTATTGGCCAGTAGTACATAGACGGTAGTGATTTAATGATATCAATACTTGATTAATACAGTCAGGGAATTGTACCCCTCAGTTACAGTAGTAGTAATAGTAGTAGTAGTAGTAGTAGTAGTAGTAGTAGTAGTAGTAGTAGTAGTAGTAGTAGTAGTAGTAGTAGTAGTAGTAGTAGTAATAGTAGTAGTAGTAGTGATGGTAGTAGTAATAGTAGTAATAGTAGTAGTAGTAGTAGTAGTAGTAGTAGTAGCAGTAGTAGTAGTAATAGTAGTAGTAATAGTAGTAGTAATAATAGAAGTAGTAGTAGCAGCAGTGCTGTAGTAGTAGTAGTAGTAGTAATAGTAGTAGTAGTAATAGTAGTAGCAGCAGTGCTGTAGTAGTAGTAATAGTAGTAGTAGTAGCAGCAGTTCTGTAGTAGTAGTAATAGTAGTAGTAGTAGTAGTAGTAGTAGTAGTAGTAGTAGTAGTAGTAGTAATAGTAGTAGTAGTAGTAGTAGTAGTAGTAGTAGTAGTAGTAGTAGTAGTAGTAGTAGTAGTAGTAGTAGTAGTAATAATAGTAGTAGTAGTAGTAGTAGTAGTAGTAGTAGTAGTGGTAGTAGTAATAGTAGTAATAGTAGTAGTAGTAGTAGTAGTAGTAGTAGTAGTAGTAGTAGTAGTAGTAGCAGCAGTTCTGTAGTAATAGTAGTAGTAGCAGCAGTTATGTAGTAATAGTAATAGTAGTAGTAGTAGTAGTAGTAGTAGTAGTAGTAGTAGTAGTAGTAGTAATAGTAGTAGTAGTAGCAGCAGTTATGTAGTAGTAGTAGTAGTAGTAGTAGTAGTAGTAGTAGTAGTAGTAGTAGTAGTAGTAGTAGTAGTAGTAGTAGTAGTAGTAGTAGCAGCAGTTCTGTAGTAATAGTAATAGTGTCGTGTATTGTCAAAATAAACATGTGTAAATCCCAAGGAAATGTACAATTATACCGGACGAAATGCTGATAGTAAGTGGTAAACGGGTGTCTGTAGCTTGACCATGCCTAAGGCCACTGTGGTAGAAATGACCTCCCCCGCCCCAGGCACACATTCTAAAAGCAGAAGGATACCAAGTCTTTTATTATCTTTAGAACAGATGGGTTTGTCAGATAGGTTAGTTATAAACCATAGAGAAACGGAACTGAACTCAGCTATGAGGGAGGTCAGTAGATTACCTCCAAGGATACGGCCTTAGGTCAACGTAAGGGTCTGGCCTTGTGTTTATGGTATTAGAACAGCGGAAACAATCATTGATCCTGAGAAGAGGGCCCTGAGAATAGTTGACATGATGTCCTCCTGAGTCAGGAGAGCTGTCTTTAGAAGACAGGAATTTGAGAACTGGGTTAAAAACAATCTAATCGTTATAAATAAAATACAGGCAAATATAGTAAATAGAAAGATAAGAAGGTACAAGTAAGTTTAAGACTATAAAGATACAGATTGATCCGTTAAAAGCTTAGTTATACTATAAAACATTATGAACCAAAGATTAGAAATTAGAACAAGATACTTAGAGTGTTCAATAAAGCTAAAACAAAGAAAGGTTACTTTAAAAGAATAGAAATACAACCAGTATGATTAACAATAAAAAATAAGGGTTAATTAAAGTTACATGGGGACAAAACTGAAGGAAAGACTGTTAGAAACTATAGCCAAAATAAAGAATAAATCTCTTAATTAAAAGGATAAGAAAACTATGACACTATGAGTACTTTTTATCTGTTAAATCAAGAAGCCACGTATGCTCTCTATTTCTGTTTAAGGAGAGGGCCTCGAGAACGCTAGAACTTCCAAATAAGGGAACGAAACTGCTTAAAATAGTCAGTATGTAAATAGTATCATGTCCCTTTAAAGAGTCAAAATGGCCGAGATCACGTTAAGCCAATAGAAAATAGTGATGCCCCTAGCTATCGTCACCAGGACGACGCTGGGAAAAAGGGGCGGAGAATTGTCTTTAACTACAGACGCTGAGGAGAAAACAGGATCGCAGCAGCAGAGAGAAAGACGAAACGAGCGCTCCGCTCTGAGAGAGGATCCTGAAACCAGGGTTGCCGGGCCAACCAGCAGCAAACAAAGGACGGGCCTCGTGTTGCCGAGACAACCAAACCGGAGAAGACGCTCTGAGCGGCACCAGCCGATCAGACATGGACCGACAGCCAACCCGAAGACGATGATTTTAGATATAGAAAGTAAATCCAGTACGTGTTTGATTCATCTAGTTTGTGTTTATTTGGAATGGAATAAACACAGCTGCTTTATTCAAACCATCTCGTCCGTGCTTCCTTCCTGCAACCGAACCAAATTGAAATGCAACTAACGCAGAGATGAAGGGTAATTTCCACTATACGATCACAGAGATACGATAGACATTTAATGAATAATACTTCAATAGTAGTAGTAGTAGTAGTAGTAGTAGTAGTAGTAGTAGTAGTAGTAGTAGTAGTAGTAGTAGTAGTAATAGTAATAGTAGTAACAGTCATGGACGCCTGAGTAATGGAGCAAACGGAGCAGGTGCATCCACACAATTGAACTTGGGGGAGCAAACGTGTGCTTTTGCACCCCCACTTTTTGATCATATGAAAAATATGATATGTCCCCCCCAATATATCACTGGTGTGGTGCTGAGAGATGGGAGTCGGAGGCGGTGTTGCAAAGCTGAATGTAACTCCTTTAATATTCATCAGCACAACCACAAGCTACAGTACGTTACTCGATAGCTAGAATGAATGCCAGTGGTAGTAAGTGCCACCGGGTATAACGTTCGGGGGGAACCCAAGTTCCCAACAACAGTTCTGTGTGAATTATGTACAATCACTACACTGTAAACATAACTATGTGTAAAGTGTCACAGCCAAATAATGACACTGGTTAAATGACATCCTGTTCTGTCTGTCAATTGTGGGATGTAAAAGGTTTAAACATATGTTTATTATATAGGATTGGAGCTATGTATATGACCTGTATATTCTTTAAAACAAAACTCTGGTTGGAAGACAGTGATTGTGTGAATCTAACCTCTTCAGCTTAAGAATGAATTGCCTGTTCTGTTTGTGCAGGGGATAACGGAAAGAGGGGGGGGAGGCCTCTGCCTCTGAGAGCATGCCATGAGAGCACAGAGGGCCTAGCCTGCCTGCATATTTTACTACCTGTTACTTACTGGTCCGCCTGCTTTTTGCTGATAACATGGCAAGCGAGGGGGCCCCAGGGAGATAAAGGCGGAGGTTGTGAAGGTTTTACTTTACTTTAGAGTAGAGGAGACACACGTTATGTGTGCCACAAATCAACAAGCGCCACCTGTGTTATAAACTTATACAGAGTCTTGAAACGATAGAGAGAATCTTAAAACTATATAACAATTAAATGTTAAATGTTTACAGTCAGAAATGTTGGTGTAAGAGGTGTATACATTTCTGCTGCATTAATTATATGTTTCATAATGTCATGCTTAAAATTAACTGTCAGTAGAGAATAATACTATATATTGTGTAAACTGTGTTTTCTGGAGGAGGGCATCTCTGAAGATTCTCTGCTATAAACTCTAAGGAGTCTTGATAAGAATTCTCATGGATGGCCTCGCCCGGTACTGCCTGGTACTGCCTGGTGGCCAGATTAACCCTTTGTGTGTTCTGAATAAGAGATGAAAAGTGGAGGGACTTTCTCATACTTAAAAAAAAACTAGGTAACTGACGCAAGTAAAAGAAGGCGGGGAGTCCATCCTTACTACGTATTGTATGTTGGTTGGCTAGTTAAATGACATCCCTGTGACATCACTGTTTTTAGACCAATCGAAATATAATACAGGATCAATATAAAAATGACTGTTGCTCCTTCGAGAGCCAGATTTTTTGAGAGATTTTATGGAGATGACTGAATTCTGATATATTGTGAGCAGAAATCTTTGTACTTATAAACATGAAACTGTGCCTTTAATGTAATCTTGTACTTTTAAAAAATAAAACACCCTTCTTTTGGAACACACCTTTTTGCTTCCATTCTTCTAACTGAAAGACGACGGGTAAGCATTGAAATGTTTTTTGCATTGTAACTTTACCCATTGCTTCCTGATTTATGATGTAAAAACTTTAGAAGTGACCCTTTAACCAGTCGGCAACCACGAGGTCCCGTAATGTTCCTGATTTATGATGTAAAAACTTTAGAAGTGTGGCTTTATCCAGACGGAGACCTAAGGAGAGAAATATATATATATGTATATAGATTAAAAGTGGGTTCTGTATAAATGGGATTATCAAGTAAAGCCATACAGTGATAATACATGTAAACGGATAAGGGAAATGGACCTCATCTGAATAAAAAAAAGTCCTTCCCAGTGCAAATAAAATAAATATACTCCACAACTCCAATCACTCGACCTAAGGCCGATGACTGGGGAGGACGGAGGGGTGCATGTGTCAGGTCTGTCGGTCGGGTTTAACCCCTGCAGTTTGTGGACGCATTGAGTCCTGGATATCACAGACATCGCAGGACGCTGCTTGATGTTGAGATGCGGACCAATGAGTTATTGGGTTATCAATCTGACCGAGGCTTTGCACGGGCACTTATCACTATGTAAATTCAATCAAATTAATAATACGCAATGAAAGAATTTGTGCTGATTATAGACACTTAACACTTTGAGTGCCAACAACGAGAAAATCGTTGTTCGCCGCCATGCGTTGAGTGCCAACGACGAGAAATCTAGTTATGTAATCGTTATAGCTTTTATTAGCGATATCCATTCATTTTTCATCAATCCAGCCTCACGTTATCATTGGGACTGGCTCTGACCTCGAAAAGGGCAAATACCGCCCCCTATCATCTCCCGGATGGTAATGCACCCATTGGATTGGACTCAATGGAAATGCATGGGGGAAAAAATACTCTGAATCCACATTTTACTTCTCAGGCATGTAACCCGAGACGATTGCATTCATTGGGGACCCTCAGAGCAGCATGGATTATGTGTTTCGAGGTTGGATCGTTGAATCAATAAACGCGATCGATATTTAGAATGGCGATCAGGAATTGGAATAATCTTTTTGCAGAACATCTGATGTGAGGTAAGGAATCTATTTTACCAGTCTTGGGGTAATCAGATGTTTTTTTCACATATTTCACAACATGTCTGTGTCTGTGTGTATTAGTGTTGTCAAAAATATGGATTTTTCTATACATATAGATTCTGAATATTTAAAACAGTTTCAATACTAATTTCCCGCAATATCGATACTTTCTGCACTATCGATACCAGCTGGCACACGTTGTCTTCTCTCATCCTACATCAAGTTGTTGACGCACACACGTTCACACACGCTGCTCCCAGTGCATTGCCCCTGCCCCTCCCCCTCCTGCCCCTCCCTAATACGGTCTGTGCCGGCTGCACCTTTTAATTCGCAATGGAGTGGAGCCAACTAACTGTACAAATCGATGTGATTGGCTGAGACTGTATTTTGTACGTTTGGCTGGCTGGCTGTTGTGGATTGGGGTAGCCAGCTAGCCAGCTGGAAGTTCGTAGTGCAGTAGCTGGCTAGCTGGCTGTTGTATTCTGGCTAGCAGTTTGCAGTGCAGTAGCTGGCTAGATGGCTGTTGTTAAAGGTAGCCAGCTGGCAGTTCGTGGTGCAGTAGCTGGCTAACGTTCGCCAATATAGCTGTAATTGAACGCCAATGATGCTAGCCTTATGTGATCTTATGAGTTTCAGTTCATAGGAAAATACTTTGACTATAATGGTCAGAAGTAAATTAACTTAAAAAAGACAAAGACCCCACCGATTGTGGTAGTTATAGACCCTTAAGCCTCCTCGGAACCGATATCAAGCTGTATACTAAGGTACTAGCCATCAGACTTCAAAAGCATATGACATCTTTAGTTCATCCTGATCAGACTGGCTTCATAAAAGGCTGCCTGATCACGGATAATATTAGACGGTTACTACATGTGTTAGACGCCAGCAAGGATGCCGTGCCTCCTACAGCTGTATTATCCTTGGATGCGATGAAAGCCTTTGATAGTTTGGAATGGTCTTATTTATGGGCAGTACTCGGAAGGATGTGGTTAGGAAACGGATTCATTAATATGATAAAAGTACTATACAAAGACCCATCGGCCATGATTATAACAGGTAAATTCACCTCCACACCCTTTCCTGTGTCGCACTCGTCCAGACAGGGTTGTCCTCTTAGTCCCGGACTATTTACCCTATCCTTAGAGCCTTTAGCACAGTATATAAGACAATCCCAATCCATAGAGCCAATCTCAATTAAGGGCACACAGCATATTAGTTTATATGCGGACAACGTAATATTGTTCATGCAAAACCCTACCACCTCACTGCCTCATCTTCTCAAGCTGATTGATGATTTTGGCAATCTATCTGGATTTAGGATAAACTGGCCAAAGTCGGCCTTCCTTCCACTTAATGTCTCTGCGAAGGCTACCTTCCTTCCAGAAAATATACCAATGGTAGAACACTTTAGATGTCTTGGGAGTTGAAATATTCCCTACTATATGCCAAACGGTGAAGTATAATTATACAAGAGTCCAAGATAGGATCACAAATGACTTTGACAGGTGGTCAAAACTTAAAAACTCAGTACAGGCCCGAGTATCAATAGTTAAGATGGATGTTTTACCTAGAATCAACTTATTTAGCTCAATGTTACCGTTACCCCCCCCCCCCCCCCCCTGCTGGTTACTGGAAAAAATTACACTCCGCCGCATATAAATTTATTTGGAACAACAAACCTCCACGAATAAAAAGATCCACCGCACAGAGAAACAAAGCCGATGGAGGTTTAGCATTTCCAGACTTCTACCACTATTTTAAAGCGTTCTCTTTAAGACCACTGATCACCTGGTTTGATTCTCAAGCATCTGTATCCTGGAGAACATTAGAAGAAAACATAGTGGCACCACATAGACTGCAGGATATAGTATTCACCAAATTATCAATTAAGCAATGCGACTTGAAATTTGGCCCTCTTATTACACATGTGATTCGGATATGGCGTGACACACAGAAAAAATTTACTAACCAACATAAATGGCATAGCCATTCTCCCCTATTCAATAATAATGCACTCCTTATTGCACAACGACCTATCAGATATCCCAAATGGGAAAAGCAGGGCATACATACATTGGGAGATATCTTCAACGAACGGGGTTTCTGTAGCTATCAAGATATTCATAACAAATTTAACCTCACCAGCTCCACTTATTATTTCTATATACAGTTATTAGCAACTTTAAAGGCTCATGGAGTCCCATTAAAGATACCACTTGAGCACCACAGATATCACAAATTATTTTATGAAAGGGAGACATCGAGAGGCTTCGTATCTGACTTTTAGCATCACTTACTTACGTCTTCGTATGGAATCCTTCCCCTAGACTCAGTTTGGAGGAAGGATATACCAGACTTGGAAGTAGATTTTGATTGGCATGAAGTCTGGGCAAACGTTCGACTAGCGTCACGCAACCCTGATCATCAACAGATGAATCTTAATTTTATTCATAGGACTTACCTGACTCCTATAAGATTGAACCGAATGGGGCTTAAACAAGACTCTCTATGCTCTTTGTGTCTAAGGGGTGATATCGGTACATTTATGCATATGTGTTGGGAATGCCCCCCTGTTAAGATATTCTGGGAAGAAGTAACCACGCAATTATCAGAATTTTTATTTCTGACCATACCTGTACTGCCTTCTGTATTGTTGTTGAATGATGTTTCTCAGTTAGCAGCCTCTATACAGCTAAAGAGACAAATTTTGTCCGGTCTTACGGCTGCTAAAAAGCTGATAGCATCACGCTAGATTCAACCGGATAAAATGTGCCGGAAGGTATGGGTTCTTACCTATCTCAATGGGATTTATCTAGAGATATCTACCGCAAGAATTTTAGGTGTCAATGAAGCCAGCATAGCAATCTGGTTAGAGGTGGTGGAGAGAATAAAGGTTAGCATATGAATTTGTAATCCTTGGTTAGAAACGAAATAATGGATGGATTATCCAAGGGGGGTCCTGAGGGGGGGGGGGGGGGGGGGGGAGAAGAGTGAGCAAGAGCATATGTATGTATTGTATTGTAAGTATTATGTATATATCTCGTAACCTACATTTATATTGATTCAAATACTGGACTGTATAGCAAGACCGACGGCTTCTCAGTTACAGTGGGTGACAATATTGTCACAAGGAAAGAAGATATTACCTACCTGGGTTCAATCCTAGAGGCAAATCTTTCCTGTGACAAAATGGCATCCAATGTAATAAAAAAAGTCAACCAACGAACTCGATTCTTGTACCGGATCTCCTCACTGATAAACAAGAATACCCTGAAGACTCTGGCAGGAGCACTCATTCAAGGGTACTACGACTATGCTTGCACCTCATGGTACCAAAGCACCTCAAAGGCGCTAAAAACAAAATTACAAACATCTCAAAACAAACTGGTCAGACTACTGCTTGACCTTACTCCTAGAACCCACCTGACCCCTGCCCACTTTGACAACCTAGGATGGCTTAGAGTAGACGACAGAGTACAGCAACTTGCAATGGGCCTGGTCTACAAGATACACTACACGACCAAGGTACCCATGTACATGTCAAAATACTTCCCAAAGGTCAGTGAATACCACGATCACAACACCAGAGGGAGCTCCACAAATCATGTTAAACCCAGATTCGGCTCAAACAAGGGACTAAACACGTTTCGCAATTATGCCACATCAATATGGAACGCACTACCCAAAGCTGTAAAGGAATGTGAATCACTACCCACTTTCAAAAACACTCAAAAAACACCTACGGGAGACTGCAATTCGAAACTGGCCCCTGTAAATGTCCTAACACAACCCCCTCCAATGTACAGTAAAAATGACCAAGTATGGTCTTGTCAATATTCCAATGTACAGTGTTGCTTGTACAGTTTTACAGTGTCCCCCACCCACCCACCCCTCCTACCCAACCCCCCCCCCCCCCCCCCACTCCTACCCAACCTCCCCCCCACCCAACCACCTCCAATGTACAGTCCCCCCCACCCCCCAACCCCACCCCACCTACCCAACCTCCTCCAATGTACAGTTTCTACGTCAAATGTATATACTTCTTTTCTGGACTCTTTTCGTATCACAAACAGTACTGTATTTGCAAATCTGGTATGTCATAAATGTATAGATGTAGCAGTACTGGCTTCCGGTTTGACGACAGTATGTGACGGTCGCATCTGTCACAAGCTCCGCTCCATTTTTTGTTAATTTCGCTTAAATACCTACTTTATACAACACTAATGTGTTTAAACCTCGACTTATATATTAACTAAGACCTTCAACTAACTATATCAACAGTGAAACGCAGCATGCGACCAAAGAAAGATAACTCAAAAAGACGTGAAGCAGATTCTCCAACGGCAGACGGCGCGGTGACACGTTCAGGGAAGGGAAGAGCGGACAATATGGAGAATAAAAAACCCGACAATAGCATGGATTCTAACATTCAAATGACCTCAGCAGAGACAGTCATGGAGAGTATTCCACCCGACTTCAAAACGCGGATGACAGATATGATGAAAATCCTAACCGACAAGGTTACTGATATGGCTAAAGCTGTGGATAGAGTCGAGGCTAATGCTACCGCATTTAAGATAGCCATAGAGGCTAAATTTGAATATATCAACACACAGTTTGTAGCACAATCCGATTGCATAACGGCGGTTGCAAATACTGGGATCGAATACTCACGGAAGCAAGAGGAGAAGAATAAGGAACTATCTGAAGATATCGCCGAAGTATCGAAGGAAATGCAACTGGAAAACAAACAGCTCCGGCAGTTGATCCAAGACAACAAGGAGGAAAACTTGATCCATCTGCTAGAAATAGAACGGCACGCCCGCAGATTCAATCTCCGTATAGTGGGTCTGGATGAATCAGTCGACTGCACAGATGACAAGTTTGCTGCAGTACTATTCGAAATCCTAGGTTCTGAAATCCTATCTACAGAACCGATAGTGGACAAACGCTACAGAATTGGATCTGAAAACTACAATAAAAACAACAAGGAAAGAGTGATAATTGCTAGTCTACAGGAAACTGCAACAAGACACACGATTATCAGGGAATCACGCAAGAGATGGGGAAAACTGATGTACAAAGGGAAAAGAGTGTGGTTTTATGAAGATATATGCAAGGAAGCCATAACTCTGCGGGCCCACTACAAGGTTGTAGTAAACCAGCTATATGAGAAAGGTCTCCACCCCATCCTACAGTACCCTGCGAATCTTTCCATAGTTGAGGGAGAAGGAAAGAGATTCATGCTACGTTCGCTTAAGGCGGCAGAAGAATACATGAAGAATATTAAAAGTGGATGACAAGATTCATCTGTCACGGATAACTCTACAATTGCATGGACATCAAAAAACGGCAACATACAAACTTTTGACAACATTGAGAAATAAGTAATTCGATATAAAACGCTAAACACCATATAAATATAGATTCACGGTAATATGCAGATCTTGATTTGATACTGACCATTTTGGAACATTCTAGATTTTTTTACTCTATTTTTCTTAAAGGCTATGAGTCATAACGGAATACACTGGATGGTTATTGTTTTAGGGCACAAGGAATGTTCTGGAACATTAAAGCATCAAACTGCAAGTAACGAGCGGCTGACAGCACTATGGAATACAATACCTTTTTCAATGATGGCCCCGTGAAATAACAATGATATGAGTCTTGGTCATGAAATAGACGTGAAGAACAACGACCACCATAACAGATTAATGATCACGCATGACGGTGGACGATCTGCATACAAGTATTTAAAATAAAAATACAAAGGTATTTAAAAAGTTTACCGGATTAGATGGGTTTTCGATATCTAAGTCTAAACATCACTATTTCTTATTCTTTATTTCGTTATTCTGAAATGTTCTAACCAATAAATGTTAATAGAAGGTTTAAAAAGAAAAAAAATAGGTTTAAATGAGTATACCAATCGAGGTATAATTTTATGTTATAATTACATTAAGGGGAGAGGGGCTTGGTCACAGGTGACATTCTATTAAATTAGAATTAAAGCATAGATCCTATGGTATACATAGGAAAGATTAGGATAAATTGCTCATTCTGGGCAGACCGGAGGTGCAGGAAAGGAAGAGGTTGTACGCGAAGGAGGTATCAAATAGGTACCTTGTACGACTCTGTAAGGGAGGGGGGTTCAGGTTTCTTTTGTATATATGTATGTTTTATGCTCGGCTCTCAACAGGACCTCAACAGTGGGATATAAATCTATTGTGAATTCGCACTCGAGAAATATTACCAACAAATACAAATCAATATGTATAGATTATGGCTAGTTTGAATATAATGATCTGGAACACTGGGGGAATAAATAATCAACATAAACGCAAAAGCGTGCTCACATTGATGAAAAACAAACAGGTTGATGTGGCACTCTTAAGCGAAACGCACATTTTAGTGGGAGACAAAGCTACGTTAGCGGACAACACATACCATAACATTAGTCACTCTTCCTTTGGAACGAGAACCTGTGGAGTTGCTATAGTCGTGAAACGGAAATTGAATATTGAATTGAAGGGAGTATGGTCTGATGCAGATGGTCGGATAACCATAGCTAAGATTATACACAAGAATAGGAAAATAGCGTTGGTATATGCCCCAAATCTATACGAAAATAATTTCTACACTGCACTCACTAGGGAAATGTTAAACCTTCCAGAATACACATTTATAATTAGTGCAGATTTTAATCCCATTTGGGACCGTGGGTTGGATAAATCTTATCCCAACTTTTCCAACGAACAAAAAAAGTCATCTAATGCGTTAAAGGATTGGGCAAAGAATACAGGTGTAAATGATCTATGGCGATCACTCAACCCCACAACCCGGAAGTACTCTTGTCGATCAGCAAGACATAATAATAATAAATAATAATGGATTGGATTTATATAGCGCTCTTCTCTGACTCAGAGCGCTTCACAGAGTCCATTATTCGTTCATACACAGTCATACCGGTGGTGGTAAGCTACAATTGCAGCCAGAGTTGCCCTGAGGCAGACTCACGGAAGCGTGGCGAATAATCATTGCCTACGGCCCCTCCGACCACCACCAACATTCATTCACATGCATACACATTCATACGAGGCAAGTAGGTTAAGTGTCTTGCCCAAGGACACAACGGCAATGGGATGGACATGGGCTTGAGCGGGATTCGAACCACCAACCCTTCGATCATAAAACATAAAACACTCTCCAGAATAGATTATGTTTTCGCAACACCGAGACTATTTGATAACTATGAAGTGGAGATGGTACCCAATGCACTATCAGATCACTGTTATTTACTCCTAAAAGGATCATTTGGTGTACTATCATCCCGAGCCCCAAGATGGCGCTTTAACACAACACTGCTGAATAACAAGGAATTCATTACACAACTCAAAGAAGCTCTTTCAGTATTCCTACCAGAGAATGTGAACTCGGTGCCGGACCCTAGAATATTATGGATGTCGGTAAAGGGAATGATTAAGGATTTCACGGATAGCTTTTCATCCAAAATACGCAAGAATCGATGCTCAAAACTGGCGGAATTAGAAACGCTCTACTCTACATTATTTACTTCTTTACAATATAACGACTCGGCTCGACTGGAATCTCAAGTTAATTTACTAAAAATAGAGATTAACGCCATTTACAGACAACAATCTGAAGTACAAATACGTAGCACAAGACAACAGCATTACTCTCAAGGTTCCAAACCAAGTCACCTACTAGCTACACGATTAAGAGTTAATGCAAAATTTGCAGATATAACCTCCATTAAAGCACAACAAGGACTTGTAACAGACACCAAAGAAATAAACACGACATTCAAAGAATTCTACTCCAACTTGTATAAATCAGAAACGACCTTCGATCAAAACAAACTGGACACATATCTTAATCAAATTAACCTCCCCAAACTTTCAGAGGATGATGCTAAACAGTTAGAAACACCAATCACACTAGAGGAACTCAGGAAGGCCATATCCGAAATGCAAAGTGGTAGGGCTCCTGGAAGAGACGGTATCCCACCAGAAATGTACCTCTCATGTTGGGACATAATTGGACCCCTATTACTTAATATGATTTTATACTCAGTCAAGGAGGGGAACTTTCATAAGAAAGACAATATTGCACTCATAACAGTCCTCCTTAAAAAAGACAAAGACCCCACCGAGTGCGGTAGTTAGACCCGTAAGCCTCCTCGGAACCGATATCAAACTGTTCTCTAAGGTATTAGCCATCAGACTTCAAAAGCATATGACGTCTTTAGTTCATCCGGATCAAACTGGCTTCATAAGAAACCGTTTGATCACTGACAACATAAGACGATTACTATACGTACTAGATGCCAGCAAGGACGACACCACACCCAAGGCGATGCTGTCCCTAGATGCAATGAAAGCTTTTGATTGGCTGGAATGGTCGTATCTATGGGCAGTATTAGAAAGGATGGGGTTAGGAAAAGGATTCATTGATATGATTAAAGTATTATACAAAGACCCATCGGCCATGATTACAACAGGTATAATCACCTCCGGAATATTTTCTGGTATCACGCTCTTCTAGACAGGGTTGCCCTCTTAGTCCCGGACTATTCGACTTATCACTAGAACCTTTAGCACAATATATAAGACAATCCCAACTCATAGAACCAATCGTAATCAAGGGCACACAACACAAAATTAGTCTATATGCGGACAACGTAATACTGTTCATGCAAAACCCTAACACCGCAATGCCTCATCTTCTCAAGTTGATTAATGACTTTGGCGACCTATCGGGATTTAAAATAAACTGGCCAAAGTCGGCTTTCCTTCCACTGAACGCCCCTGCAAAGAATACAAGTCTTCCAGAAGAAATACCAATGGTTAAACACTTTAGATGCTTGGGAGTTGAAGTATTCCCTACCATAAGCCAAACGGTGAAACACAATTACATAGAAATCCAAAATAAAATAAAATACGACCTTGACAGGTGGTCAAAACTTAAAAACTCAGTACAGGCACGGGTTTCAATAGTTAAGATGGATGTCTTACCTATGTAGCAGTCTGAAAATATTGTATATTATTCAAGACCGCTGACTGGTGTTTTATATTCCCTTTGTACACAAAGACATCATTGATATTCCCACGAGCAATGATATGAGTTTCTCTTCCTTCTATCGACTGAAGTATGGACTATACACAGTATCGCGGGACCATGATCAACATCCTTCCCTGTGTGACTAGTAGGCGGGACCAGCAGGGGGCGGTGTCTGACAGAGAGTGTTGGAGAGAGATGGAACGTGATATATGGGAGCGGAAGACGGAAAGAGAACCTCTTCGGCAGTGAACTTGACCGAGAACAGTCGCAACGGACGGGGGCTCTGGAGAGCCCTGTTGCAAGAAGTTATGCCAGAGGGCCCTGTGAGATAACAACGGGTGATAGGAGGTACTTGCTAGTGGACACGATATCCTAGCAGTACCAGCGATAGTGTGTGAACAATTAGTGCAGAGCCAAGCACTAACAATCGGGTTATAATAGCTACTGTGTGCGGTATAGAGTGCGAGCCCCGAGACGAGCGTGGGCCAACAACCGGTCTGCTCCGGCTGACTTCAACCAGATCTGCACCCGGCTGCCTGCAATCAGTCTGCTCCGGCTGCTTTCAATCAGACCTGCACCCGGCTGCCTGCAACCTACGGGAGTTCTTCCCGTCCAGCAGGGGTCGTCATCGCTCAGCACACACTCTCAGCCGGCGCTGCCTCTCTGCCCAGCTCCGCCTGCTAACATCCTCACCGAGAGCATTCGACGCCATCTTGCCTCCCGGACAACAGTGGCGTGGCGAGGCGGCCATTTCGGATGAGTACAAATTAGCATTGACGCTCCCGAGTTATTATACAGTACACAGTGTGGTGCAGCCTGCGGGCGAAAGTAACGTTGCTACTACCATTCCATAGGGGTACCCCAAACAATATATGCCGGCATTAAGATAGGACTTACTGGTATTTTGTGGGCCCACTCTTTTGTTTTCTTTCCTTTCCTTTGAGCGTGATAATGTGTGTGTTTCCTAATATTTCCCATTCAGTGAACCCTTCTATTTCCTCCCCTATGTTCCCCCTTCCTTCCCCATATTACCGACCTGGAGCAGTATAGGTAAAACCTTAGGGAAGGTGGATACTGTGTCTAGCCCAGACGTGGGCAGCATTTAGTCTGTGTACAGTGGACAGTACTTAGTCCGTGTACAGTGAGAGCACTTGGTGCCTAGGTGTAATTATATAATTACCAGACTGTAAGCATTGTGTGATGATACCCATGGTGCAATAATCACCAGACGTAGCTATGTTGTAACTAGGCCAATGCTACAATAACACTCAGACTGAATGGGAGCACGGTGTGTGTGTCTTTTATTGAGCCTAATCCTAACCCTTTGATGCGGGTAATATATCCATTATTAACCCCTTCCTATTCAACCTTCCCTTTCCCACTGTAAGGTTTCTGGTGTTAATGAGGGAGGGTACTGCTTGCGGGGGGAACCAAGTTATTTATTTACCATTCGGTCATTAGGTGTGGGGGGTGCTAAGGGGACAATTGGGGAGAGTGAGGGCGTGTTGGGGAGTACTGCTGACTGCCCAAGAGAGAGGGAGGAAGACCAGAGTACCGGACTAGGTTTGTAAACCCTGGGCCTCATACACCCCACTGCCAGCCTCCAGTTGACGCTCCTGACTCCAAAGATGGAGGTGCAGCTAGCCCGAGTTCTACTGTGTCTCGCTACCTAGTGACCGTGCACCACAGTTCCCACGAAGCAGGGATAATCCACCCTGCTACACCTAGAATCAACTTCATCAGCTCAATGCTTCCGTTACCCCCTCCAGATGGTTACTGGAAAAGATTACACTCTTCCGCATATAAATTTATTTGGAATAACAAACCACCACATATAAAAAGATCCACCGCACAGAGAAAAAAGCAGACGGAGGGATGGCAATCCCAAATTTTTTCCACTATTTTAAGGCGTACACTTTAAGACCACTGACAACCTGGTTTGAACCCCAAGCATCAGTATCCTGGAGAAATTTAGAAGTAAATATAGTAGCACCACAGAGACTGCAGGACATAGTATACACCAAAATATCAATTAAGCAATGCGAACTGAAATTTGGCCCCATAATTACACATGCGATCCGGATATGGCGTGAAACACAAAAAAAATATTCTAATCCACATAAATGGCATAATCATACTCCCTTATTCAATAACAATGCACTCCTGATTAGAAAACGACCTATAAGATTCCCTAGATGGGAAAAGCAAGGCATACATACATTAGGAGATGTTTTCAACAAACAGGGTATTTGTAGCTATGATGAAATAGAAAAAAAAATGTATCTCACCGGTTCCACATATCTTTTTTACGCACAATTATTGTTATGTTTGAAGACTCACGGTGTTCCATTAAGGATACCAATTGCACATCACAGATACCACAAATTTGTCTATGAAAGAGAGACATCGAGAGGTTTTGTATCAGATTTTTATCATCAATTACTAACGGCTTCGTATGAAACCCTCCACCTAGACTCTGTTTGGAGGAGGGATATACCAGACCTAGAAAAAGATTTTGATTGGCAAGAAGCCTGGGCAAATGTTCGACTTGCATCAAGGAACCCGGACCATCAACAAATCAATCTTAACTATATTCATAGGACATACTTGACTCCTATAAGACTGAACAGAATGGGTCTTAAACAAGACTCCAAATGCTCCTTATGTACAAATGGGGACGAGGGGACATTTATGCACATGTATTGGGACTGCCCACCAGTTAAGATATTCTGGGAAGAAGTGACCCAGCAATTATCAAATCTCTTAATTCTGAATATACCTGTACACCCCTCTATATTACTGCTGAATGATGTTTTTGAATATGCAGTACCTATACAGCAAAAGAGATTGGTTTTATCTGGTATTACAGTGGCTAAAAAACTGATAGCATCACAATGGTTTCAACCGGAAAACATTTGCCGAAAGGTCTTTATTCTTACATATCTCGATGTGATTTATCTAGAAATATCTACAGCAAGAATTTTGGGTCTCAATGAATCCAAATTGACAATGTGGTTAGAAGTGGTGGAGAGAATAAAAGCTAGCATTTAATGGTAGTGTCTGGTTAGGAGCGAAGGATAATGGATGGATTATCCATTGGGGATCCAGGGCGGGGGGTGTGAGCAAGAGCATATGTGTGTAGGGGAATAGATAGCAGGTATTAGGGGTATATCTTGTATAAGACATTTATCCAAATGGTGAGTTAACTGATGTACACTGTTTTACAATGCTTGTATATCTAATCGTGTGTTGTCATGTTTGTTTATGTGTTTGTTTAAAAAATAATAAAAAAATAAAATACAAAAAAAGATGTAGCAGTACTGTCTATCTGTATGTCATATGTTACGATGAATTGAAAATGGGGGACCCTGATGTAAACAAGACGAAAGTCTTTCTCTGGTCTGCATCCCCTTAACAATTGTATGTATTGAGCTGTACTGTACTGTACCCATTCTGCAATCTGTTAATAAACTTTTCAATCAATCAATTCAATAGTCCTATGATTTATTGTGGGTATTTACTGTTAATGTTTGTGTGTCTAGTTTTATGTCATGTAAAAAAAATTATTAAAAAATGTGTTCACAAAAAAAAAAAAAAATTAACTTATGCTTAACACGCATTCCTGATTAATTGAAAATGGGGGACCCCGATGTAAACAAGACTAAAGTATTTTTCTGGTCTGCATCCTCTTAGCAGTTGTTTTGTATTGAGCCGTACTGTATTGTACCCATTCTGCAATCCGTTAATAAAGTTCTCAATCAAAGTACTATTAACATTACTTAATTTCTAAGATTAGATTAGATAATTTAGTTATTTTTAAATGTCTGATCTAAAGAGAAACAAAGGGTTTTAAAAGTGTTATATTTCTCTTCTCTTATAGTACCAGAGAGAAGGTGAGGAGAATCGACCAGCAACAAAAGCTAAAATATATATATTTCTTTTAATAAAGAAATTTACATTTTTGTATTTTATTTTTTTATTCTTTTTTAAACAAACACATAAACAAACATGACAACACACAATAGGATATACAAATACACATATGCTCCAGCTCGTACCCCCCTCTCCCGGACCCCCCATTGGATAATCCAACCATTATAATTTGTTCCTAACCAGACACTACCATTATATGCTATCTTTTATTCTCTCCACCACTTCTAACCACATTGCCATTTTGGATTCATTGAGACCCAAAATTCTTGCTGTAGATATTTCTTGATGAATCACATCGAGATATGTAAGAATCCAGACCTTCCGGCAAATTTTTTCCGGTTGAAACCATCGTGATGCTATCAGCTTTTTAGCCACTGTGATACCGGATAAAACCAATCTCTTTAGCTGTGGAGGTACTGCATGCTCAAAGACATCATTCAGCAGTAATACAGAGGGGTGTACAGGTATATCCAGAGTTAAGAGATTTGACAATTGCTGGGTCACTTCTTTCCAAAATATCTTAACTGGTGGGCAGTCCCAGTACATGTGCATAAATGTCCCTTCGTCCCCATTTGTACATAAGGAGCATTTGGAGTCTTGTTTAAGACCCATTTTGTTCAGTCTTATAGGAGTTAAGTATGTCCTGTGAATATAGTTAAGATTGATTTGTTGATGGTCCGGGTTCCTTGATGCAAGTCGTACATTTGCCCAGGCTTCTTGCCAGTCAAAGTTTATCTCCAGGTCTGATATATCCCTCCTCCAGACTGAGTCTAGATGGAGGGTTTCATACGAGGCCGTATCTGTGGTGTACAATTGGTATCCTTAATGGAACACTGTGAGCCTTCAAACATGCCAATAACTGTGCGTAAAAATAATATGAGGACTTGGTGAGATTAACTTTTTTTGCGTATTTCATCGAAACTACAAAAACCCTGTTTGTTGAAAACGTCTCCTAATGTGTGTATGCCTTGCTTTTCCCATCTAGGGAATCTTATAGGTTGTTTTCCAATCAAGAGTGCATTGTAATTGAATAAGGGAGTATGATTATGCCATTTATGTGGGATAGAGTATTTTTTTTGTGTTTCACGCCATATCCGGATCGCATGAGTGATTATGGGGCCAAATTTCCGTTCGCATTGCTTAATTGATAATTTGGTGTACACTATGTCCTTCAGCCTATGTGGAGCTACTATATTTTCTTCTAAATTTCTCCAGGATACTGATGCTTGGGGATCAAACCATGTTGTCAGTGGTCTTAAAGTGTACGCCTTAAAATAGTGGTGGAAATCTGGAAATGCCATACCACCGTCTGCTTTGTTTCTCTGTGCGGTGGATCTTTTTATACGTGGTGGTTTGTTATTCCAAATAAATTTACATTTTAAGATTAAAGTATTTTCCCCGTGGTATCGAAAATGGTATCGAATATCGATACTTTTCAAGGTATCGTAACGAAGTTAGAAATTCCAGTATTGTGACAACACTAGTGTGTATGTGTGTATATGACGTTAGCGCTGACCAGGTCATAGATAATCGATTTTTCAGCCTGCTTCTCTAGCGTGCATAAATACACATATACTATGGATAATCTAGCGTTTATTTGAAAACAATTCATAAATCAGCCGGAAAATGACAACGTGTTGTGTATATTCCAGTAAATGGCTATTTCCGCCATAATCATGAAATATCGGAAAATCAGTCCCAAAAGGCTGGCATTCAAGTGATAAATCGTGCGCCCCCTGCTGGCACTCAATGTGTTAATAGCGAGTTTTTAAGTTTCCAAAGATTGTAACACCCCCCCCCCCCCCCCCCCGCATTTCCCTCACAATGGTTTGATCAACTGCCTCCTGAGTCCCACCCACAGCACGCAGTCAGTCAGGCGCATGATGCAGGTAGGCTGAGTGCGTGTGTAAATATCACCGCCACCGAGTCGGTCATTGGTGGCAGACCGTTTCCAGTTAGACATGTCTTTACTTCTACCACTCAATACAATAAAACACATTTATAATGATCACCTTCTCTTAATTTTCGCTGCATCTAATTACAGGTCACTCTTTATGTTAGCTAGCTGTTAGCTGACGTTTGCTAGCTAGCTAGTAACCAGTGTTTGTGTGTTTGACTAGCTAAGCTATAGCTACCTGGTAGATCGAAGCCCATTAGAGTTTGAGTTTATTATGATCCCCATTAGCTGTTGCATGACAACAACTAGTCTTCCTGGGGTCCACACAAAACACAAAACATAACATTCGACAAGACTTTTACAGAACAGTAAATAAAAAACTGATTTCCGAAGTCCATTTTCCTTCAAGCATTGACTTTCATATTTTCCATCATATACCAATTATTTTCTGATTTTCATTTAATTGGAAAGAAAATAATGATAATAATAATAATGATAATAAAATAAGAATAAAGTACATCTGCATTTACAGATGCCACCCTTCAATGTTCTTAAGGTACAACTACCTGAAATGAAAATAAAAGAATGAAGAATGAATTATAGAATGATAGAAGATAATATGATAGAAGCCCATCTCCTACTGTAAATAACCTGCACACTGTGTGTGTGTGTGTGTGTGTGTGTACCGTACTGTATTGTACCCATTCTGCAATATGTTAATAACATTTTCAATCAATCAATAACAGATTGCAGAATAGGTACAGTACAGTACAGCTCAATACACACGATTGTTAAGGGGATGCAGACCAGAGAAAGACTTTCGTCTTGTTTACATCAGGTTCCCCCATTTTCAATTCATAGTGAATTGTAAGTAAGGGTGCAATTAGCACCGTGCAATCCATTCTTTGTGGATCCCGCCCTGAGACTAGTTGACAAATTTTCATAAGAAAGAGGTGAAGTGCTAATAGAAATGTTTCATAATGATGTTCAGTGTATTCATACATGTATTGTTCTCCTGTGTAGAATGATGTGGTGACAGTGCAGACTCGGGGAGGAGGCAGAGAAGGAGAGAAATAGACACAAGAGTGACATGTAATGGACATATCAGTCAGCTTAAAGTGTAGGATAACAACAAATGAAGACACAAATACTTGGATTATATATCCCCCATCTCTCCCTTTCTTTAGAGTAGCATAAAGATTGTGTACTGTATTCAAACCAGTTCAGTGTATTCATAAGTGTATTGCTCTCTAGAATGATGTGGTGACAGTGCAGACTCAGGGAGGAGGCAGAGAAGGAAAGAAAGAGACCCAAGAGTTACAGGTAATGGAAATATCAGACAGCTTAAAGTGTAGGATAACATCCCTAGTCAAAAGAATGCTATAGGAATCTCTATACGTTTTTGGAACCCTTGGATATATATATATATATATATATATATATATATATATATATATATATATATATATATATATATATTATTATTATAGTAATTGGCTATCATACTGCAATATAAACTGAGCTTTATAGTGGAAAGAGCAGCTTTATTGGTCAAGATTGAAGGCTCTACTTCTATTACATGCTATACTATTTTATTTCATACTTATCTTGTCTAGCACAGTCTCTGGAGCGTAACAGTAAGAAGCATTTTGTATAAAAGTATTCTGTACTTCTGTATGACAACTATTAAAGAAACTTGAAACTTGAACTCTATATTGCAGGAAATTGCATGTACAGGTGTTCAATAAAAAAAAAAAAAAAAAAATCTGCCGTGGAGGGGGTCGTGCCGGACCCCCTCCAAACCACCCCTCGCCTGTCACTTAATAATCTTGTACCCCCACTTTCAACTATAACTAGACGGCCATGGTAACAGTAATAGTAGTAGTAGCAGCAGTTCTGTAGTAGTAGTAGCGGTAGTAGTAGTAGTAGTAGTAGTAGTAGTAGTAGTAGTAGTAGTAGTAGTAGTAGTAGTAGTAGTAGTGGTAGTGGTAGTGGTAGTGGTAGTGGTAGTGGTAGTGGTAGTAGTAGTAGTAGTAGTGGTAGTAGTAGTAGTAGCGGTAGTAGTAGTAGTAGTAGTAGTAGTGGTAGTAGTAGTAGTAGTAGTAGTAGTAGTGGTAGTAGTAGTAGTAGTAGTGGTAGTGGTAGTAGTAGTAGTAACAGTAGTAGTAGTAGTAGTAGTAGTAGTAGTAGTAGTAGTAGCAGTAGCAGTAGTAGTAGTAGTAGTAGTGGTAGTAGTAGTAGTAGTAGTAGTAGTGGTAGTGGTAGCAGTAGTAGTAGTAACAGTAGTAGTAGTAGTAGTAGTAGTAGTAGCAGTAGTAGCAGTAGTAGTAGTAGTAGTAGTAGTAGTAGTAGTAGTAGTAGTAGCAGTAGTAGTAGTAGTAGTAGTAGTAGTAGTAGTAGTAACAGTAGTAGTAGTAGTAGTAGTAGTAGTAGTAGTAGTAGTAGTAGTAGTAGTAGTAGTAGTAGTAGTAACAGTAATAGTAGTAGTAGTAGTAGTAGTAGTAGTAGTAGTAGTAGTAGTAGTAGTAGTAGTAGTAGTAGTAGTAGTAACAGTAATAATAGTAGTAGCAGGCTACCTCACCTGTCTGAACCATGCCTCTCTCCCTGATCCCTCCACTCTCTCTCTGAGCCCATGACCCAGACAGACAGAACAGCAGCAGCACCAGCAGAGACGCAGCACCCTTCATCCTGTTAATGCAGACCAGGAGCCTCACTCACCCTCCTTATATACTTGATTTGGACACGTCAGTCCAGTGGAACCATACTGAGGAGAGTGAAGTAAGGCCAAGGCCACATGGAACCTGATAAGTGAAGCTGGTTATCTGTAATCAGCTATCGCTTTCAAATGCGTTAAAGGGGCACTTCACCAAAAGCCGATGCTGATTTATTTTGCACATAATATCACACTCATACAAAAAACTGTTTTACACACATTCATTTAGTTTGACAGTTATTGATAGTGAATGAGGTTGAAGATGGCCACCAGTGATGTCATTGTGGACATTGAATCTGTGTGTTGTGTGTCACTCACAAGTTACAGCAATAGATTTACTTTCTCCCAGTCTCTCTCTCTCCCTCCCAACCAGAGAGTAAATAAACACATACAGTACATATTAAGGTACTGAACATTACAGTAAATAAACACATACAGTACATATTAATGTACTGAACATTACAGTAAATAAACACATACAGTACATATTAAGGTACTGAACATTACAGTAAATAAACACATACAGTACATATTAAGGTACTGAACAGTACAGTAAATAAACACATACAGTACATATTAAGGTACTGAGCAGTACAGTAAATAAACACATACAGTACATATTAAGGTACTGAACATTACAGTAAATAAACACATACAGTACATATTAAGGTACTGAGCAGTACAGTAAATAAACACATACAGTACATATTAAGGTACTGAACAGTACAGTAAATAAACACATACAGTACATATTAAGGTACTGAACAGTACAGTAAATAAACACATATAGTACATATTAAGGTACTGAACATTACAGTAAATAAACACATACAGTACATATTAAGGTACTGAACATTACAGTAAATAAACACATACAGTACATATTAAGGTACTGAACAGTACAGTAAATAAACACATACAGTACATATTAAGGTACTGAACAGTACAGTAAATAAACACATATAGTACATATTAAGGTACTGAACATTAGAGTAAATAAACACATACAGTACATATTAATGTACTGAACATTACAGTAAATAAACACATATAGTACTTATTAAGGTACTGAACATTACAGTAAATAAACACATATAGTACATATTAAGGTACTGAACATTACAGTAAATGAACACATATAGTACTTATTAAGGTACTGAACGTTACAGTAAATAAACACATATAGTACATATTAAGGTACTGGACATTACAGTAAATAAACACATACAGTACATATTAAGGTACTGGACATTACAGTAAATAAACACATACAGTACATATTAAGGTACTGAACGTTACAGTAAATAAACACATATAGTACATATTAAGGTACTGAACATTACAGTAAATAAACACATACAGTACATATTAAGGTACTGAGTAATATAGTAAATAAACATACAGTACATATTAAGGTACTGAACAATATAGTAAATAAACATATAGTACATATTAAGGTGCTGAACATTACAGTAAATAAACACATATAGTACATATTAAGATACTGAACATTACAGTAAATAAACACATAGTACATATTAAGGTACTGAATATAGTAAATAAACACATACAGTACATATTAAAGTACTGAGCAGTACAGTAAATAAACACATATAGTACATATTAAGGTACTGAACATTACAGTAAATAAACACATACAGTACATATTAAGGTACTGAACAATATAGTAAATAAACACATACAGTACATATTAAAGTACTGAGCAGTACAGTAAATAAACACATATAGTACATATTAAGGTACTGAACAATATAGTAAATAAACACATACAGTACATATTAAAGTACTGAGCAGTACAGTAAATAAACACATATAGTACATATTAAGGTACTGAACATTACAGTAAATAAACACATACAGTACATATTAAGGTACTGAACGTTACAGTAAATAAACACATATAGTACATATTAAGGTACTGAACAATATAGTAAATAAACACATATAGTACATATTAAGGTACTGAACAATATAGTAAATAAACACATATAGTACATATTAAATTAAGGTACTGAACATTACAGTAAATAAACACATACAGTACATATTAAGGTACTGAACGTTACAGTAAATAAACACATATAGTACATATTAAGGTACTGAACGTTACAGTAAATAAACACATACAGTACATATTAAGGTACTGAACATTACAGTAAATAAACACATATAGTACATATTAAATTAAGGTACTGAACATTACAGTAAATAAACACATACAGTACATATTAAGGTACTGAACAATATAGTAAATAAACATAGTACATATTAAGGTACTGAACATTACAGTAAATAAACACACACAGTACATATTAAGGTACGGAGTAATATAGTAAATAAACATCTAATAATAATAGATCAAATTTCGATGGCGCCTTTCATGAAACCCAAGGTCGCTTCACAATCACAACAAAAAATAGGGCTAGGGAAGTAGGGAAAAAGGGGGGGGGGTGAGGGCAGGTAAGGGATAATGAACCTAATCTAATCTAAACTAACTAGTGGGGAAAAGCCTTGGTGAAGAGGTGTGTTTGGAAGGTGTCCAGGGTTGGGGCGTTGCGGATTTCAGGGGGGAGAGAGTTCCAGAGGATAGGGGACGCCACGCTGAAGGCTCTGTCACCGAAATAGTACACATTAAGGTACTGAGCACTGCAGTAAATAAACACATATATTACACATTAAGGTACTGAGCAATACAGTAAATAAAGACCTATAGTAGCATTGCAGTACTGACTGGGCAATACAGTAAATAATCATCTTTCTAGTAAACATTGTGGTTTCTTCCCTTACATTAGTTGTTTCCCCTACAAACAAACACAAACACACACACACACAGACACACACACACACACGTATGTACATAATTTTATTAACAGATTGCAGAATGGGTACAATACAGTACGGCTCAATACACACAATTGTTAAGGGCGTGCAAACCAGAGAAAGACTTTCGTCTTGTTTACATCAGGGTCCCCCATTTTCAATGCATAATGATTTGTAAGTAAGGGTGCAACTAGCACCGTGCAATCCATTCTTTGTGGATCTAGCCTTAAGTGTTTTACTATCCAACAACTCAGACTTACGTGCTAGGAATTTGGTCTTTTGGCTTATTTTAGCCAGGGCTTTCAAGGCCATAGCCTCCCCTGTGAGATATTTGTCCAAGGTGCATCCTAAATAAACTACAGAATCATTACCAGCAATGACTGACTCTCCTACCTGGATCTTCAGCCCTGGGGACCTTCGCAGCTTTACTTTGGATCCAAAAAGTATGGCCTCAGTTTTCCCAAGGTGGAGAGACAGCTTATGGTCGGCCAGCCATGTTCCCACACTCTGAAGCTCCTTACTTAATGTCTTCTCTACCTCTCCTAGGTCTTTGTGAGACACAAGAATGGCAGAATCATCTGCGTATAAAAACAGGTCAGACATACAGGCAGATTTTATGTCATTAATATATAATAAAAAAAGAGTGGCCCTAGCACACTCCCTTGAGGGACCCCACAGCTAACATTCTTGGGGGAGGAAAAGGTACCAATGACCAATGCCAATGACGAGAAATCTCGTTATTTAATCGTTATTTATTTTATTAGCGATATCCATAGATTTTTCATCCATCCAGCCTCACGTTATCATTGGGACTGGCTCTGAGCTCAAAAAGGGCAAATACCGCCCCCTATCGTCTCCCAGATGGTATTGCATCCATTGGATTGGAGTCAATGGAAATGCATGAGAAAAAAAAACTCCGGGCTCCACATTTTACCTCTGAGCCATGTAATCGGAGACTATTGCATTCATTGAGGGGACTGGAAGCAGCGTGGATTATGTGTTTCGAGGTATAACGTCGGATCAATAAACACAATCGATATTTGGAATGGCGATCAGGAATTGGATTAATCTTTTTGCAGAACATCTGATCTGAGGTAAGGAATCTATTTTACCAGTTTTGGGGTAATCAGATGTTTTTTCACATATTTCACAACATGTGTGTGTGTGTGTATGTGTGTGCATGTATGACGTTAGCGCCAGGCAGGGCATAGATAATCGATTTTTCAGCCCGCTTCTCTAGCGTGCATAAGTACACATATACTATCGATAATCTAGCGTTTATTTGAAAACGATTCATAAATAGGCCGAAAAATTACAATGTGTTTTGTGTATTCCAGTAAAGAGCTATTTTCGCGGATTTTTCTGGAATCACTAGAAATCTTCAAAACTATACTCGTATTCAAAACGGTATAAAACTGAAATGTACCAATGAAAAAACAATCCGTTTCGTACATGTTGACTGCAAGCAAGTCATTGATAAGCGACGGTTGTATTAGACACATAGCCATAATTTCAACTTCAACCAGGCGAATCTGAGGGGGGGCTACAAGCACGTCGGATCACGACTCCATTTACCTCTATCCGGCTTACAGGCAGAGATCACGTGACGCTGTCGTGTCATGTGAGGTAAAACGGTGGTCCGACGAATCAGAGATCACGCTTCAGGACGCCCTCGAGGACGTCGACTGGGGAATGTTCGAGGGAAGCGCCAGTGATGTCAGCGAGTTCGCAGATACTGTTGTTAGCTTCATAGCAACCTTAGCTGATAGTATTGTCCCCACAAAGAAGGCGAGGGTGTTCCCGAACCAGAAACCGTGGGTTGACAGTACTATCAGAGCAGCTCTGAAAACTCGCACCACTGCTTACAACCTGGGCAGAGCGACAGGAAACATGGAGGAGTACAATACTACAGTCTATACTCTGCGCAAAGTTGTAAAACTTGCAAAGAAGACATACGCTGATAAGATGGAGGCACAAATGGCACAGAATGACACAAGAGGCTTATGGCAAGGGCTACGGACGATAACAGTAGCGACGCTAGCTCACCGGCTAACGGCGTCACTGACGCACCGGCCGTCGTGGGGGGGGGGCATCCGCGGGGGGGGGCGGGGGCACTCTCTCATTGACGGAACACAGTGTGAGAAAAGCATTTATGCAGGTGAACACCAGGAAGGCTGCTGGCCCAGAAGGGATAACAGGACGGATACTTAAGTCCTGTGCTAACCAGCTAGCCCCGGTGTTCACCACCATATTTAATCTATCCCTGGCTGAGTCCGTGGTCCCTGCCTGTTTCAAGGTGTCTACTATAATACCGGTACCAAAGAAATCCTCCCCAACAGGTCTCAATGACTACAGACCGGTGGCACTCACCTCTGTGGCCATGAAATGTTTTGAGAGGCTGGTTAAGGATTACATTTGTGCCTCCCTCCCCAGTGATATGGACCCTATGCAATTTGCATACAGGCCAAACAGGTCCACTGATGATGCGGTCTCCCAAGTACTGCACAGCACCCTCTCTCACCTAGACTGTCAGAAGGGGGGCTATGTGAGACTGTTGTTCATTGACTATAGCTCAGCGTTCAACACCATAGTCCCCACCAGACTGGTGGACAAGCTGATCGAGCTGGGTCTGAGCTCCGCTCTGAGTGCCTGGATACTGGACTTTCTGAGTGAAAGGCCCCAGGCGGTCAGGGTGGGGGGTCAGACCTCCAACACCATCAACCTGAGTATCGGGTCCCCCCAGGGCTGTGTCCTGAGCCCCCTGCTGTATTCACTTTACACACACGACTGTATGACCAAGTTCAGCTCCAACTCCATAGTGAAGTTTGCGGACGACACAGTGGTAGTGGGGCTGATCTCTGACAACGACAAGAAGGCCTACCGGGAGGAGGTTGAGGTACTGGAACGCTGGTGCCAGGACAACAGCCTGCTCCTGAACATTGGTAAAACCAAGGAGCTGATTGTGGATTTTAGGAGAACACAGCAGGGGACACACACACCACTGAGGATAAACGGGGCTACCGTGGACAGGGTGAGCAGCTTCAAGTACCTGGGGGTCCAGATATCAGAGGATCTGACATGGACAACACACATAGACTCAGTCGTGAAAAAGGCGAAGCAGCGCCTCTACCACCTGAGACAGTTAAGGAAGTTCAGAGTATCGGGGAAGATACTGCAGTCCTTCTACTCCGGTGCTGTAGAGAGCATCTTGATTGGAAACATCACTGCCTGGTATGGAAACAGCACGGCACAGGACAAGAAGGCCCTACAGAGAGTGGTACGCTCAGCTGAGCGTACTACGGGTATTGCACTACCACCCCTGCAGGTCCTATATAACAAGAGGTGCAAATCCAGAGCCTGCAGAATAATGAAAGACCCCCACCACCCAAACAACAGCCTGTTCAAGCTGCTGCGGTCAGGCAGATGCCTGCGAACACCAGCAACTAGGACAGAGAGACTTCGGTTCAGCTTCTTCCCCCAGGCCATCAGAGTCTTGAACACTGAACTCTCCACACACAAGCACACATGAGCACACACACAACACACACACTGTACACGCTCACACACTAGCAGTCACTTTAACATGAACACACACACAACAGGAGTGGTTCTTGTATAGTAAATAGATGGATTGAAAACTAGCATTAGGACGCATAGTATAACTTGCGATTGTATTATATAGCATTGTATAGCAGTGTACATAATGACCCAGTGTCTCATCTGTAGCTAACAGTGTATTGCACTATCACAGGACCTAGCATGTCTTACCATGCTTTTGTAAAAGTCATGTACATATACCTGATATGTCTTACTCTTATTACTTGTATTATTGCACAAATGTCGCATTCTCATCCTATTGGATTCTTATTATTGTATTATGCACAATCGTTGAGGGCAAGACCCCCCGCATTTCACTGTATACTTGTATGCCGTGACAAATAAAACTCTTGACTTGACTTGACATAATTTAAGATATAGTTTATGCGTTTGCAAATGTGCTCGCCCTCTCATTGACTAAAGTGCTGGCACTCAAGCGATAATTCGTCATATCCGGCCGGCACACAATGTGTTAATCTGCTCGTGAATAATCTTTCCATGACCTTGGATAGAACACTTAAACTGAAATTGGTCTGTAGTTACCCTTTTCAGATGTTTTTCCCTTATTATGGAGGGGGATGACTCTTTTAAAATCAGAAGGTACCTTGCCCTGTTCTATGGAGAGATTAATGATATGAGTTACCACAGGTGAAATGCACTCAGCTGCATCCCTTAACACCAGCACAGCCATGGAGAAAATGCCACTAATTCCCGCCAGGAACGGGTCAGATGACCCGACAGCTTATATGAGAAATATGAGAAAAATAAACAGTGTAAACTATATAATTACCTCTGAATATAAAAATATGAGGTTTACCACAATGAAATGTAGGTAATTAATTAAACAATTTAATTAAAAAAATATATATATTATAATTTTTTTATTATAATTTTTTGGATGGAAGAGCCACACATTGACGGGCAAAGAGCCACATGCGGCTCGCGAGCCACGGGTTGGCCACCCCTGGGCTAGACGCTCGCAAAATGCTGTGACTTTCTTCTGTTCCAACGGCCCATTATGTGGAATAACGTTCTAATTACATTTTCCTGAAGTCATTTTGAAATTTCAGAAACCGTGGCAGATAAAACGGGTACTTTTAGGAAAAGTCATTGAGTGACAGAGCTGGAGCTCGACCGAGTGACGAGGATACATTTATTGAAAATGCCTCGGGGTCATTTGACCCCTTGTCGGCTGTGCTAGTGTTAAGAACCTGGCCGGTATATTATCGAGACCTGTGGCTTTGTTGTCTTTTAGTTCATTTAGCCTCTGGAGAACAGTAGTCTCCGTTACCCTGCTAACATGAAAGGAGTTGGCTTGAAGCCCTAGTTGATGATAAAAACTCTGAACATGTGATGCACCATATGTGCCAGTGTGGCAAGGGAGCTCCTTAACCAGGTTGCTTGCCACAGAAGTAAAATAGTAATTTAAGCATTCTGCCACTTTCACCTTATCAGATATGGGTTTTGTTAAAAAAAAATGCTGTAACCCAACTCTTTCAGGGATTTACACAGCTTGCGTGAATCATTTTTATGTTCTACTAGGTTTTCACACATAAAGGATTTCTTAGCTAGTTTTATTGTCCTGTTCACTTCATTTCTATTTTTTTTAAACTCATTAAAAGTTGTCTCATCCCTAGTTTTCTTAAAATTAATAAAACTTAAATTCCTTAACTTAATCAACTTTAAAATCTCATCAGTTACCCAAGCCTCGGGTACGTTGTTTGATTCTAACTATCTTACATGGGTTAGGGTTAGGGTTAAATGGGGCCAAACTATCTATATCTTAAATGGGGCCAAACTATCTATATCTTAAATGGGGCCAAACTATCTATATCTTAAATGGGGCCAAACTATCTATATCTTAAATGGGGCCAAACTAATGTGGTAATATTGCCTTGGAATTTCATAATTAATATGTGTGAATAAATTAGAGAACCATACTGCAAAAAGGAATGTGTACCCTTTCAACAGTAGAGGGTGTTTTAAGTGATACTGGTGTTACAGAAATAGTCAATAAACCCCCACTAACAAATGTACTCAGAACAAAGAGACAAAGGTCACACCTACTGTGACCAGATTACCGCAGAGGACAGCTGGTCTAACCAGAGACCTCATACTGGCTCTGACATTATAAGACAGGACAATCTATTAATCAACTGTTTAGTATCAAAAGGTCTCATATGATGTCTGGTATCAGTCTAAGAAAGCACTGACTGTACTTGGATGATATTAGACATCTATAGCCATATAGAAGGAATGTTAAAGTTATATATTATTCATTTAAGAGGAGATTTCTGTTGGGACAGACCCATCAGGAAGACAATGACGGGGGCCACTAGCGGCCCCTCTGGGTATTGAGTCAAGATCCACACAGGAGATCAAAGGGGGGGGCAGCCGGCCTCCCCCCAGAGAAACCCAGAGGTGGGGGTAACCAGCCCCAACAGGAAGAAAACACCAACCCCCCACAAGAGATCAACCCCCACAAGAAGACGCTGGATTGGACCAGCCATATGTATTATTGGCTAGAAATGATAGTATATAGGAGGGCCCTAAATGATAATTCGGGAGCTCTCAGGCCGGACCCAACCAAGGGGGTCTGGGGGCTCCTCCACCGCTTCACCACCAGAGAGACTGCTGTGCTGTTTGCATTTTATGTGAGTAAAATCATGGGAAAACACCATTTGTTGTTTAAAGTTTAGTGTAAATCCTTAATATCTGAAACCAGATTTACTCATGTATAAATGTGTGCAGCATGGTCAATGTATGTTCAGATTATGTTATCGACTGTTTTATGTACATTATTGAGGTTGGAGATGCAAACCTGATTGTGATATTTCTGTACAACAGACAGCTGTTAATGTTCTCTGATCATCTTTTGTATGTAGAAGTCACCCTTTTATTCACCCTTGGCCCTGACTCAAATAAATCAGTTAAGTTGAAATACAGTTCTGGTTTGTCTGGCTTACACGTTTTATTCCTCATCTGCTAAGTCAGATGAGGAGACCAACGATTCTATAAGTATGAATCTTTCCTCCTCCTTCCAGATAGTCAATCTCATTGTATTGTGCTACAATAACCTCAAATTATTGTAGAAAGTCTGTGGGAATTTACCACACTATCTACTATTTAAAAAAAAGAAGCTGATTTGAAGTTGACCCATGCCTTGTCGACATCAACACAATTCAGAACATTAGACCAATCTACTTTGGTCATATTCTCAATGAGAGTCTTTACTATACTTTTTCAGCTATCTAATTTTTATGAATTATGGCAATTAAAAAAGAAATTCTGGATCTTTCTGGTGGCGAAATTCATAGAGTGGTCACTGAGGCTATAATCAACCACGCCACTGTTGATAATCCTAATCCTGTGGGACAGCAGAATAAGGTCTATAATAGTTTGGGTTGTGGTTGTGACTCTCGTGGGATCTCTTATTATCTGAAGAAAATCAAACATTCTGCAGAGTAGCTCATAGAAATGGTTTTGGTTGGGTGGACGATAACATGATCCCAATAAAATAGGCTTACTCCTGGGAAGAGTAATATCCAACCACACTGCCTCAATCAACTAATTATTTAGGTCCGTTCTTACATTAAAATCCAAATCTGCTTAACATAAACACAGACACCACCGCCTTTGCGGTTCCTATCCTTCCTAACAACAATACAATTTTCTATTTCAATTTCAGAGTCTGTTATTGAGTCATCCAGCCAGGTTTCACTGCAGCAGATTATAGATACTTTACTCTGACTGGAGATAATCCGGAGTTCATGAAGCTTGGGGAGAAGACTTGGAGTATTTATGTGTAGGGCGGCTAGGTGGCGCAGTGGGCAAGGCGCTTGCCACCAACGCAGGATATGCTGGGTTCGAGCCCAGCTCTCGGCGTTGCTACCAGCTTGGCTGGTCGTTCATACTAATAAAATTGGCATTATTAGGGGGTGGGAAGCTGGTGGGTGGGGATCGGACGTTGTGGACAGCGACTCCTACAGGTCGGTTGGTGCGCCTGCGCAGTAGAATCAGGAAGCGACGGGGGCGGCGTGCCCTCCCACGCAGACCCCCGACGCTGAGAGATCGCGCTGTGCAGGTGAAAAGATGCGATGGCTGCCTCCTCGTGTACCGGAGGGGACACATGATGCAAGGCTTCGTCCACATTGCAGCCGGCTTGTGGGAGGCATGGCCTAACAGCGTTCGAGACAGGGGAGGATATAATTGGACAATACGA
This sequence comes from Notolepis coatsorum, assembly GCF_963971535.1. Classification (NCBI taxonomy): domain Eukaryota; kingdom Metazoa; phylum Chordata; class Actinopteri; order Aulopiformes; family Paralepididae; genus Notolepis; species Notolepis coatsorum. The sequence goes on along the minus strand of NC_140169.1, from coordinate 44,750,830 downwards.
AATTGGGGACGGGAGAAAAATAGAAAAATGGGGGGAAAAAAGTAGATAAAAAAAAATAGTATGTATGTGTAGAAAAGGAAGGCCCTTGGATTTGCAAAGCGGGTCTAGGATATTGGTGACAGACGGAGAATCACTGATGACAGGCGGGTTGAAAGGGGAGCCTGTGGGCCTGACGATACAGACACCCTCCCTTTGATCTCCCGGCGCGTGGGGTCCATACATGTTTGTTGCTAGGCACATAGGACCCTGTTGATATCAGTAATCAAATGTATTTTCTAAACCATTTGGAGCTGGGCTTGTCAGCTGGGAGGCCACCAGAGTGTGATTTCGACAGTGCTGTGGAGGAGAGATGGGTAGGGGGCATATCGCTCTCTGGGGCAGAGTTGGTGGCTGCGGGGCCTTGCGTTTGATAAGGGGGGTGAGTTTAATTCCAGCGCAAGTCATTCATGTCGTTGGTGAATTCGAGGAGACGTATTGGGGACAGGGAGAAAGATGGAGAGAATGATGGGGCTTCATCTTCACTGTCCTCCTCCCCATTGTCATTGATGGACCTCTCTGTCGCAATCTCCTCCCGGAGATTGTTGTATTCTTCAGTTGTTATGATTCCATCACTAGCTGCCTTGCTATCAGTGCTGCCAGCCGAGAGTTGGGTAGTTTTGATATCTTCTTCACCAGCCTCGGAGGGGGGGGGGGGGGGGGGCGCGACCTCGGCAGATAGGAGTTGTTTGTCTGTTGTTTGGGAAACTTATGTTCCGACCTTGTGCGTGTAGAACAGTTTTGCACCCCGCTTGTTCAGGTGGATTCCATCTGCAAAAAGGTGTCTGCAATCCCAATTTTTTTTTAAATAGTGAATCAAATCCATAGATTCATTGATACATGTGGTTGAAAGCCATTTGACACACATAGGACCCTGTTGATATTAAAGGACCTGAGACTTAAAGGACCTGAGACTTAAAGGACCTGAGTCTTAAAGGACCTGAGTCTTAAAGGACCTGAGACTTAAAGGACCTGAGACTTAAAGGACCTGAGTCTTAAAGGACCTGAGACTTAAAGGACCTGAGACTTAAAGGACCTGAGACTTAAAGGACCTGAGTCTTAGGGCGTTTTCACACCTGGCTCGTTTGGAGCTGTTGATCCGAAACCTGGAGCGTTTACCCCCTATTTCGGTTCAGTTGGGCATATGTGAACACAGCAATCACATTCTGTTGCGGAACAAAACAAGCGGGCCGAGACCACCTAGAGAGGCGAGGGTGATCTCGGCGCACTTCCAAACGAACCCGACGCGACTCGTACGCTGTGAGAATGCAATCGACTTAACAAACCGACACAATAATAATAATAATAATACGTCGTGGGTCAACGTGGAGCAGCGATGAGGTACACTGCATCATTGATATTTGGGCAGATGATCACATTCGTCAGATGCTGGAGAACACAAGTACACTGAAGTGTACAGACAGTTTAGTGACCGAATGAGGGAAAGGGGCTTTGAAAGGTCTGTCGAACAGTGTCGCGCTGCTGCTGCTGCACGTTGTTACAGTTGCCGGGTGTCAGTCAGTCAGTCAGCCGCGTGCAGGAGAGGAGAGCCGGGGTCTCTGTAGTGACGCTGCAACAGCAGCACCGTGCGGGTCTCGGGGTCTCTCGGTCTCTCTCTCTCTCTCTCGTCATCAGTAAAGTCAGGGTTAGGGGGGGGGGGGGGGGGGGGACACACCACAAAATCTGACCAATGAGTGACAGTTTGCTTGCGCATGCATTTGTTTGGGTCCACTATTAACACAGCCGTGTGAACACAAACGAACTAAAGGACAAGTGCAACATTGTATCATTATAGTCCCTGTGTCTCCCTGAATCGGAACAAAGCAAACGAACTACAGGTGTGAAAACACCCTTTTTTTTTATCCACTTTTTCTCCCATTTTTCTATATTTTCTCCCATCCCAATTTCGTATCATCCAATTCAACCATCCCCTGTCTCGAACGCCGTTTCTTGCCTCCCACAAGCCGGCTGCAATGTGGACTAAGTCATACATAGCACAAGTCCCCTCCGGTACTTGAGGTAACAGCAGTCGCATCTTTTCACCTGCGCAGCTCGATCTCTCAGTGGCGAGGAGTAACGCGTGGGAGGCTCACGCTGCCCCCGACACTTCCTGATTCTACTGCGCAGGCGCACCAACCGACCTGTAGGAGTCGCTGTCCACAACGCCCGATCCCCACCCATCAGTTTCCCACCCCCTAATACGGCCAATGTGTATTAGTATGAACGACCAGCTAAACTGAAAGCAATGTGGAGCGCTGGGCTCGAACAGGCGAGCCCAGCGTCTCCTGCATTCGTGGCGAGCGCCTTGCCCACTACGCCACGTAGCCGCCCACGTGAAAACACCCTTAAAGGACCTGAGTCTTAGGGTGTTTTCACACCTGTAGTTCGTTTGCTTTGTTCCGATTCAGGGAGACACAGGGACTATTATGATACAATTGTTGCACTTGACCCTTAGTTCGTTTGTGTTCACACGGCTGTGTTCACACGGACCAAAACAAATGCACCCAACGCAACAAGCCCATTTTAAAGCACCTATTACCCATGCACATGCGCAGATTGCCCACAGAGTCTGGACGACGCGAGATGACGCACGAATGAATGTGGACTGTTCCATCAGAGGGGGGAGCTTCGGTGGCCAGTGTCCTTTCAGCCGAACAGGATGATGAAACAATGATTCCACTAAATGGCCAGAAGCGTCTTATGGCGACATCTACAATTACCTCATTGAGTCTCCAGGTAGACTAATGTTTATATTTAAGTGCAGCGGTCTGTAGCCACTCACATTACCACCGAAGCTCCCCGATGGTGAGAGAGAGAGAGAGAGGGAGAGAGAGAGTCAGTGAGAGGGAGAGAGAGAGAGGTGTTGTCTCGCACGGTGCTGCTGTTGCAGCGTCACTACAGTCACTAAACTTTCTGTACACTTGCGTGTTCTCCAGCATCTGACGAATGTGATCGTCTGCCCAAATATCAACGAGGCAGTGTACCGAGTCATCGCTGCTGCACGTTGACCCACGGCTCACTATTATTATTATTGTGTCGGTTTGCTAAGTCGATTGCATTCTCACAGCATACGAGTCGTGTCGGGTTCGTTTGGAAGTGCGCCGAGACCACCCTCTCTAGGTGGTCTCGGCCCGCTTGTTTTGTTCCGCAACAGAATGTGATTGCTGTGTTCATATATGCCCAACTGAACCGAAATAGGGGGTAAACGCTCCAGGTTTCGGAACAACAGCTCCAAACGAGCTAGGTGTGAAAACGCCCTTAAAGGACCTGAGTCTTAAAGGACCCGAGTCTTAAAGGACCTGAGTCTTAAAGGACCTGAGTCTTAAAGGACCTGAGACTTAAAGGACCTGAGACTTAAAGGACCTGAGTCTTAAAGGACCTGAGTCTTAAAGGACCTGAGACTTAAAGGACCTGAGTCTTAAAGGACCTGAGTCTTAAAGGACCTGAGACTTAAAGGACCCGAGTCTTAAAGGACCTGAGTCTTAAAGGACCCGAGTCTTAAAGGACCTGAGACTTAAAGGACCTGAGTCTTAAATATCTGTCTCCTCCTACTAATTCCTCAGGTAAGTTATCCAGGTACAAATAGGAGAAGGTCTCCGGTATCTTAAAACTCAACATATCCTGCAGGGTGGAGTGAACATCTTGCCAATAACGTTGAATACCTGGACAATTCCAAGATATGAGAGTGGTTTGCCTCCCTCTGGCCGCAGAGGCTACCTGCTTTAGTTTACATTATTGTACATTATTTCATGAACGATGCATTTTTAAGAGGATGGTGAGACTGCCTTTAGCAGAGTAGAAATCTGTGTACAATATATTACCATCATGTATAATCCAAGAGTCTAGAAAATGCATCATATCAGAAGCAAAATCCATAGTGAATTTTTTTTATCCACTTTTTCTATTTGTCTCCCATCCCAATTTAGCCGTGCCAATTCTCCCACTGGCCGGTTGTAGGGATAGAAGCCTTGCATCACATGTCCCCTCCGATACATGTGGAGGCAGCCAGTCACATCTTTTCACCTGCCAGCGCGGACTCTCATTGGCGAGGTGTAACGTCTGGGAGGCTCACACTACCCCCGCCATCTCCTGTCTCTGCTGTGCAGGCGCCCTGACCGACCTGTAGGAGTCACTGTCCACAACGTCCAGATTACCACCCATCGACTTCCACCCGCTAACTCTGCGCTAACTCTGCCAATTGAGTTAGTATGACGGCCGGCCCAAGCCGGAGGCAACGCCGACAGCCGGAGTCGAACCCGGTGTCTCTTGCGTTGGTGACGAGCGCAATGTCCGCTGCGGCACCCAGCCGCCCTAATCCATAGTGAATTTATAATTTAGGCATCATGTGCCGAATTAATGTAGTTCCTCAATGTTGCCTCTGTAAAAAAATTTAAAAGTCACCCAGATATCTCTTCCAGAAATATACTGTACGTGACTCAGAAGTCATCAGAGATATACTGTACGTGACTCAGAAGTCATCAGAGATATACTGTACGTGACTCAGAAGTCATCAGATATACTGTACGTGACTCAGAAGTCATCAGAGATATACTGTACGTGACTCAGAAGTCATCAGATATATACTGTACGTGACTCAGAAGTCAGAGATATACTGTACGTGACTCAGAAGTCATCAGAGATATACTGTACGTGACTCAGAAGTCAGAGATATACTGTACGTGACTCAGAAGTCATCAGATATACTGTACGTGTCAGAAATCAGCAAAAAGACAAGAATCAACAAGCCAGTAGTTTTGCTAACAATATTTATTTCAAAAGTTTTTATATTCCCTTTTAAGAACATTCGATTTCCACGAAAAGCCCCAAATGATAGTCTCCCATAGTGCATCACTGCTTAGCACCCCCCCCCCCCCCCCCCCACCCAATATAAAAAAAATATCCACTAAGCAACACAAATGAGATAGTAACAACCCAGCTTCCTCTGTACAGAAACATTCGGCACCTTACATATATAAAGACAGATCGAGATAGACATTTAAACAATTGGGCTTCTTATAAACAGCTGCTTGATTATTGCAGCATTGAAACAGGAGGAACCAGAGACTAAATGTATTGAAAAGACATCAAAGTTAAACAAAGGAGTGTCATTTAAAGGAGCCCGTTAGCAGGTTTTCACCGGAGTGTAAAACTATTACCGTGGCTAGAGAAGATACTAGAATGTTGAGAACAAAAACTTAAACTAGAGTCTACGGTATTCAAAATGGCCACCCGTTAAAACAGTCTCTGGAGTGTTTTAACTCAGAATATGAAATAGAGGTCCGGAGGTCAAACACAATCAGGCACTGGGAGTCAGAAATGTTGGTCTGCGAGCTTTAGCTTCATAGGACTTCTTCAGATAGTCTTCTTGGGTCAGGTTCTTGCTGAAGGCGACTGAGAACATCACATCACATATATCATATATATATCAGCTCCCACTCAGTGCAGCCCTCAAGTCCCTACAGAATCATCACAGATACTGCATTCCAACACCAGCCAATAGACTGTAGGAGTGTATTTAAAGTTACTGGGGGACAGCAGTGTATTTAAAGTTACTGGGGGACAGCAGTGTATTTAAAGTTACTGGGGGACAGCAGTGTATTTAAAGTTACTGGGGGACAGCGGTGTATTTAAAGTTACTGGGGGACAGCAGTGTATTTAAAGTTACTGGGGGACATCAGTGTATTTAAAGTTACTGGGGGACAGGAGTGTATTTAAAGTTACTGGGGTGCAGGACGTGCTAATAATGCATGGATGTACTGTTGTTCTCGTCAGAAACACGGGGGAAATAAGTACAGTACTCATGGCTCTAACGACTACCTTAAAAACCTTGTAGCACTAACCTGACGACAACAAGACTTGCCATTAGCGACTGTATCCTTAATGCAGTATTTGGACGAACATTATAAATCGGGCAATAATGATTATTGTATCAAAAGCATTGACTTCCTGTGTGGGGAGTGAGGAGGAGGAGCCACATATCCTTCCTCTCCAAAACAAAGCTATAGTAAGGCTTGAATGATTGGCATGTGTTTGTCAGTACAGGCAACGTGGGACTCATCTGTAGTGGGGCTGGGGCTGGTCAGTGGCTGTGCATGTTCAGCTACAGGTCATGGAGCGTGTAGCTCACCTCAGACCAGGGAAAGAACACAGTGGGTGACCCCTCACATACACAGCTGGTGACTGGCTAGGGAGGGGGGTGTATGTGGCTGTTTGCTGCGGGGGAGGGGGGTGTATGTGGCTGTTTGCTGCGGGGGAGGGGGGTGTATGTGGCTGTTTGCTGCGGGGGAGGGGGGTGTGTGTGGCTGTTTGCTGCGGGGGAGGGGGGTGTGTGTGGCTGTTTGCTGCGGGGGAGGGGGGTGTATGTGGCTGTTTGCTGCGGGGGAGGGGGGTGTATGTGGCTGTTTGCTGCGGGGGAGGGGGGTGTATGTGGCTGTTTGCTGCGGGGGAGGGGGGTGTATGTGGCTGTTTGCTGCGGGGGAGGGGGGTGTATGTGGCTGTTTGCTGCGGGGGAGGGGGGTGTGTGTGGCTGTTTGCTGCGGGGGAGGGGGGTGTATGTGGCTGTTTGCTGCAGGGGAGGGGGGTGTATGTGGCTGTTTGCTGCGGGGGAGGGGGGTGTGTGTGGCTGTTTGCTGCGGGGGAGGGGGGTGTATGTGGCTGTTTGCTGCGGGGGAGGGGGGTGTATGTGGCTGTTTGCTGCGGGGGAGGGGGGTGTATGTGGCTGTTTGCTGCGGGGGAGGGGGGTGTGTGTGGCTGTTTGCTGCGGGGGAGGGGGGTGTGTGTGGCTGTTTGCTGCGGGGGAGGGGGGTGTATGTGGCTGTTTGCTGCGGGGGAGGGGGGTGTGTGTGGCTGCAGGGTCGTCACACGTCCTGGACCTTCATGGCCTCCTGGGGCCAGTCGTAGGTGTCCAGGCAGAACGAGTCGTAGTCGGGGCTGTAGACGTGGGACAGAACAAAGGCCTCCTTGTCCTTTGGCTCAGGATACACAGAGGCTATGTTGTTCCTGTACGCATAGTTCACAACCTGAGGGGGGGGGGGGGGGGGAGGGAGAGAGAGAGAGAGAGAGAGAGAGAGAGAGAGAGAGATCATGAGTAAAGAAGAACTACAATAGATGGTCATGAGTAAAGAACTACAATAGATGGTCATGAGTCAAGAACTACAATAGATGGTCAAGAGGAACTACAATAGATGGTCATGATTAAATAACTACAATAGATGGTCACCAGTAAAGAACTACAAGAGATGATCACGAGTAAAGAACTACAATAGATGTCATGAGTAAAGAACTACAATAGATGTCATGAATAAAGAACTACAATAGATGGTCATGAGTAAAGAACTAGAATAGATGATCATGAGTAAAGAACTACAATAGATGGTCATGAGTAAAGAACTACAATAGATGTCATGAGTAAAGAACTACAATAGATGGTCATGAGTAAAGAACTACAATAGATGGTCATGAGTAAAGAACTAGAATAGATGATTATGAGTAAATAACTACAATAGATGATCATGAGTAAAGAACTACAATAGATGATCATGAGTAAAGAACTACAATAGATGTCATGAGTAAATAACTACAATAGATGTCATGAATAAAGAACTACAATAGATGTCATGAGTAAATAACTACAATAGATGATCATGAGTAAAGAACTACAAGAGATGGTCATGAGTAAAGAACTACAATAGATGTCATGAGTAAAGAACTACAATAGATGTCATGAGTAAAGAACTACAATAGATGGTCATGAGTAAATAACTACAATAGATGATCATGAGTAAAGAACTACAAGAGATGGTCATGAGTAAAGAACTACAATATTTGGTCATGATTAAAGAACTACAATAGATGTCATGAGTAAAGAACTAGAATAGATTATCATGATTAAAGAACTACAATAGATTCAAGCCCAGCTCTCTGCGTTGCTACCAGCTTGGCTGGTCGTTCATACTAATACAATTGGCAGTATTAGGGGGAGGGAAGCTGGTGGGTGGGGATCGGACGTTGTGGACAGCGACTCCTACAGGTCGGTTGGTGCGCCTGCGCAGTAGAATCAGGAAGCGACGAGGGCGGCGTGTCCCTCCCACGCAGACCCTCGCCGCTGAGAGATCGCACTGTGCAGGTGAAAAGATGCGACGGCTGCCTCCTCGAGTACCGGAGGGGACACGTGATGTAAGGCTTCGTCCACATTGCAGCCGGCTTGTGGGAGGCATGGCCTAACAGCATTCGAGACAGGGGAGGGTAGAATTGGACAATACGAAATTGGGGACGGGAGAAAAATTGAAAAACTACAATAGATGTCATGAGTAAAGAACTACAATAGATGGTCATGAGTAAAGAACTACAATAGATGGTCATGAAAAAACAGCTCTTTCTGTGTGGAATAATTTAGTATGACAACAGCAGAGAAGGTAGGATCATTTAACTGATCATTTAACTTATACTTGTCTACATCATTTTGAAGTGTGTAACTTTAGGAATTCAAGTTCAAGTTTCTTTATTAGTTGTTATACAGAAGTACAGAATACTTTTATACAAAATGCTTCTTTCTGTTACGCTCCAGAGACTGTGCTAGACAAAATAGATAAGTACAAAATAAGTATAGCAACTTAGCAAGTATAAAATAGAAGTCAAGTACGTAGACAAAAATGTTCAGTATATACATATATATACAATGTACAATGCAGAGTAGAAGTAACTGAGTTACAATACAATACACTATACAGTACAAAGCAGAAATGGGATGAGGTACAATTTACAGTAAGGTGTAAATTTGTAGTGCAAATTCTTTACCAATAAATATTTTTAGAATAGAATTGTGTTCTTTAAATCTTAAAATCTGAACTAGTTTCATCCCAGCTGATACTGGAGGTGTGGCCATCTGCATGTGGCTTCTGTGGCAGGTGTCAGACAGCAGTACTTACTGAGAGAGATTTAAAGGCCTGCTGGATAAGCATTAGCATTAGCATATTTGTCACATACATACCAGGGCATACAGTGAAATGCGGGTGGCCATGCCCGCTTGGATTGTGCAATAATACTAATAATAAAATGGACATAAAAAACAGATAATAAAAATACATAAAATAGACATGATAAAATAGACATGCTAAAGTCCTGAGATAGTGCAATACAATGTTAGCTACAGATTTAAGGCACTGGGTCCTATGTACCCTACTATACAATATACAGTTTCTACTCTATATCCTTATGCTATACTTGCTATATCTAAACGATACTATACAAGAACCACATCGGTTCTTTCCTTAAAGTGACCTTTATTTTCCTCGTTCTTTTAAAGTGTCCTTTCCATTTTGTTTAAAGTGACCGTTTGTGTGTGAGCGATTGCAGCATGTGTGTGTGTGTGTATGTGTCTGTGTGTGCTCATGTGTGTGTGTGTGTGTGTGTGTCTCTGTGTGTGCTCATGTGTACTTGTGAGTGGAGAGATCAGTGTTCAGTGTTCTGATGGCCTGGGGGCGTCTATGCTTTTACCAACGCATTCGTGTTTCCGGGTTCCCGTTCTGCGCTCTGATTGGCCACTGACCTACTCTAGTACGCCCCCCTCGCTATGAGCGTAGAGAGAGAAATAATGCGTGGACACTTTGAAATGGGTACGCCCTACCGCCTCCAGGAACAGCTGTTTCCGCGTGACTTTATGTGCGCTAAAGTTAAAGTTTAAAGTGCTTAGAAATGCCGGTAAATGCCGGTTCATTCATGCTTTGAGGCACGCTTCCCGACAGGACTTTATAATATTGTAAAAGCATAGACACACAGGGCGTATCACTCACACAGACTAGGCGTTTCTAAAAATGCATCTCGTAACTATCCCCGCAGCTGAAATGTCTCGCCAGCTGGAAGAAAAGGAATCCCTAATGTCACAGCTAACCCGGGGAACACCGGCCTTCAGTCAGCAGATCGAGGTGCTAAAGAGACTTCACGAGGAGGAAGATCGTTCTACTTTATAAAATGCTAATTGTAAATATGTTTAAGTCCACTCCACATTACAGTTCTACTTTTGTTTTGATGTGAAAAGTGATGCTGCATAAGATGACTGCTGAGAGCGTCGTTTCTTGACTCTCGGCTGAGAGCGTAGTTTCTTAAAATTGTCAAGCTACAATATTATAAAATACAATATTATAAAATCCTGTCAGGAAGCGTGCCTCAAAGCATGAATGAACCGGCATTTACCGGCATGTCTGTCTCTCTTCTCTCCTTCCTTTCTAAAACACTTGAACGTGCTGTATCCAACCAACTCACTGATTATCTCTTACAGAATGACCTCGTAGACCTACCTTCACGGCGATCTTGAAGGACACCTCTCGAATGGTATTAAGTGGAGGGTAGAGTCTTCCCTCAGCCAAGTGCTCCTCTGTCACCATGTCAGCTATCGCCTGAGAGAGAGAGAGAGAGAGAGAGAGAGAGAGAGAGTGAACACCTGAAATACAAGACCAGATGCAGTATACAATATACATGTATGAACATGTCCTCTAAGAGTGTACCCCAACTAAAGCGATGATAAAGTCCTGATATTTTTGAAAAGTGAAAACGGTTACTTGTTTACATTGTGACGGCAAACATATCATTATTACAGATGTCATTATTTTCTAACGAGAGACGACAGCAGAAATGTTTAAACTTTAGTCGTCCTCGGGGGTCCATAGTGGGCAAGGCACTCGCCACGAAATGCTGGAGACGCTGGGCTCGACAGTTCGATCCCAGCGCTCCACATTTGCTTTCAGTTTAGCTGGTCGTCCGTACTAATACACATTGGCCGTATTAGGGGGTGGGAAACTGATGGGTGGGGATCAGGCGTTGTGGACAGCGACTCCTACAGGTCGGTTGGTGCGCCTGCGCAGTAGAATCAGGAAGTGTCGGGGGCAGCGTGAGCCTCCCACGCGTTACTCCTCGCCACTGAGAGATCGAGCTGCGCAGGTGAAAAGATGCGACTGCTGTTACCTCAAGTACCGGAGGGGACTTGTGCTATGTATGACTTAGTCCACATTGCAGCCGGCTTGTGGGAGGCAAGAAACAGCGTCCGTGACAGGGGAGGGTTGAATTGGATGATACGAAATTGGGATGGGAGAAAATATAGAAAATGGGAGAAAAAGTGGATAAAAAAAAAAAACTTTAGTCGTCCTCTGCTTTTCAAACAGAAGTTGAGCCGGTCAGAATTAGGCTCCAAAATAACAAAATAAGAGCTTTTTCTGACATGTTATTAGCAGGAATAGCTTTATTATCATCACCAACAACTTCACAATAAGTGTCAAGGACTGAACATTTCCCATATTTTAATTAACAAAACACTAGGGGGCGAATTCACAAAGGGATTGAGCGGCTTTTTCTGATGCAATGCTGTGCAAATAGCCCCAAAACAAACCTTGCTATGCACAAAGCCTGCGTAAAGGGTGAAATACCGCGCTAACTTTGTTGCCATCATCATTGCGTCTCTGTGCGTCAGTGCTATTTGCGGGTATTTAAATGAGGTAATATGGGTGGAAAATGTGCCCCTTTCTATGCAAATGAGCCTCATTGCAAAAACACTCCAATTCACAAAGATCGGCGCTAATTGCCACGTGCAGTTTAGTAGCCAGTGTCTCCAGTAATTTTTGATTGATTGATTACTTTATTTTGACACAATCGTAGGACAAACATTTGAAAAACAAACAATAACAGTGTCAACACGATGGTCAAAAATGGATAAAACACAATACAGCCAAGGCTTGTTTCCATTGTGGTCCATACATGGAACATAAAAAGGCACAAAAACACGAATGGACATGTACACTAGACAGGACACATCCTAAAAATTTGTATAAAAACACCTAACCTGACAACTCATACAGTCAACTAATGTTAAAAGAACATTTTAAATCCGCAAACCCTTAACACTTTGAGAGCCAGCCGTGTTTTCCTTTTTACCCCCTTGAATGCCCAAATCCACTCCAATGTTAACATTAATATCGCCTAATCTATGTTTTAAATTATGGCTATGTGTCTAATCTGCCCGTCGCTTATCAAAGACTCATTTTCCAGTCAACATTGTCAAAGCAGATTGTTTTTGTATCGCTTCATTTCAGTTTGATAGCATTTTGAAAATCACTCGTTTTCGCGGAAAAAACACATTCTATGATAATCATCTTTTACTGGAATATTCTAGAACGTTGTCATTTGTCGGCCTATTTATGAATCGTTTTCAAATAAACGCTAGATAATCGATAGTATATGTGTGCGCACGCACGCTCGTGCCGCGCGCTGATAATCGCTGCTCTTATTTCCTGATGGCTTTTACAGTCAAAACAGCCATATAACATATAGGGGAAACGCTTATATATCCGTGAAAACGAGTCTGATTATCCTAAGACTGATAACATAGATTCCTTACCTGAGATCAGATGGTATCCAAATGGTTTATTCCAATTTCCGATCACCATTCGAAAAAATCGCTCATTTGATTGATCCATCGTGTATACAGTATAACACATATTCACCGCGGCACCAAGGCTCCAGAATGAACTCTGGTAGACCCCGGTTACATCAGTGAGAAGTAAAATGTGGAGTCGGAAATCCTTTCTCCCATTCACTTTCATTGAGTCCAATCCAAAAGGGTGATTTACCATCTGGGAGACGATAGGGGGCGCTTTTTTCACATCTGAGAGCCTGGTGACTGGATCTCCAACGGTAGGCTCGCTTGATGCAATATGATTTCAGATCGCTAATAATAAAAAAAATTTAAAAAATAAGTATTCTCGTGATGGGCATTCAACCCGCGGAAACCCGAGAAATCTCGGGCGTGGCATCCAAAGTGTTAAAAGCAACTCATGATAAAAAGATAAAAACTAAGTTATGAGCGGCTGGGTGGCGCAGCGGACATTGCGCTCGTCACCAACGCAAGAAACACCGGGTTCGACTCCGGCTGTCGGCGTTGCCTCCGGCTTGGGCCGGCCGTCATACTAACTCAATTGGCAGAGATAGCGGGTGGGAAGTCGATGGGTGGTAATCTGGACGTTGTGGACAGCGACTCCTACAGGTAGGTTGGGGGACGCCTGCACAGCAGAGACAGGAAGTAGCGGGGGTAGTGTGAGCCTCCCACACGTTACACCTCGCCACTGAGAGTCCACGCTGGCAGGTGAAAAGATGTGACAGGCTGCCTCCTCGTGTACCGGAGGGGACACGTGATGCAAGGCTTCTATCCTCCCTACAACCGGCCAGTGGGGGGCATATGCGAGCAACGCTCAAGACAGGGGAGGGGAAAATTGGCACGGGAGGAAAAATTGAAAAAGGGAGGAGAAAAAGTAGATTAAAAAATATATATGTACCATCCCATTTCAATTTAAAAAAATGCATTCCAAAGCAACCCATAACACAAACAAATCAATCTGTTTATTAACCACTTAAGCCCTATTTTCTGAAAATCCTCCTAAAAATACATACCTAAGTAAATGGGAGATTGCTCCACTTCTACAAGGTCCATTTGCATGTTCTTGGTATCTAGGGACATCTATGGATCTCAGGGAATGTATTCAGTGTCAGGAATATTGTGTCTGTTACTAGGCTTGAGTAAATTGTGATGAACCAAAGGAGAATGTAATTTTATTATTTTCTTTGATCTTTGACGGTGAATTACACCATGCTAAAAATGACCAGACATGGATAATTGCCACTGAGCTCATTCAGCACCTTCTTGAGATCACCTGTACAAGAAATCTAAGCAAATTAATAAAGGGAAGATGATTAAACAGGAGATTTTGTAGAGACTGTACTGAATTTTGCCATCCGGACACATGCAATTTGAAACATGATTATAGAATATAACGCCTATAAATGACCTTATTATGACCATCTATGGATCGGGCCAAATATCCCCTTTCAAGTGGCAGAGTTCAATCTGGATTTAGTATCACCAGGCGTGATTCACAAACCGTGAATGAAATCTTTCAGAACTTTGAGAATTTGCGCCTCCTGGTGGCATATAACAGAACAGCACTCAACCTCAAAATCAACCTGTCGGCACCACGGTTGATGGCTGTAACTGTATATGGCTGGACCGTGTATGAAACACTAGAGGACTTGTAATCAGTCACTCACTCCGTCCGTTAGGGACAGACGAGACATTGGTTTACACGGCTGGTCCTGCACCTATCAACGTGTGCCATTATTACTATCTAAATGTAATCATTATGGAATATATTATGAGCTGTATGTGTATGAACCAAGCATCCTATATGAAGCACTTTGGTTGACAAGTGTCATGTTTAAATGTGCTATATAAATTAATTTGATTGATTGATTGACTCATCTAAACATGTAACTACTAGCTTAACGTTAGCTACTTAGCATGGCTGCTAGTTCAAGTTGTTTTATTTGTCACATATAAGGTACATTAGAGTGAAATGCTTGGTTCTGTATGAGCCTCCTGAGATTGTGCGTCATACTGTACAGTAAAAAAAGGTTAAAGAATAAAGACCAAACACTATACAAAACAAAAGTACAAAATGCAAAAAGAGGTAAGAGATGTCATGCAAATATTTTTTGCAATAAATAGATTAAATATGGTGTAGTGTTAAAAAAGTTTTTAAAGTTGTCTGAAGTGAATGAATGTTTAAGGTGAATGTTTAGAGTGAGTGTGTGCATGTGGATGTGTGTCCAATGAATGTAGCTCTAACATTAGATGGAAATATATTGTCACATGTGTTATTGGGCTTATCCAAGTGACTGGGGAAGTTACTTGGATAAATTACCTGCTTACTGCATGTTTAACATAATGTGCATTTCTCTCCATGCTCTCGTTTCTCTCTCCTTGCTGGTTGTTCCGACACATTCAGAATCATTGCGGCTTTTGCCAGTGTCGTTAACTGCCAACCTGCTTCGTGCGTGTGTTTGTAAAAATCTGTAATGTAGCACAGTGTCAACAATGTTACTTATAACATTCTTTCTCTGCCCTGGAACTCAAACCATATTCTGATGCCCCAAAATCTTGTTTTATTTTTTATATCATTGTGGGATTTGAGTCCGTCTCTTAGTGCGTTTTCTCATTAGGAACGGTTGGTCCGTTCTCGAGAACGATAGTCCGCCCTCCCCCGATGGCCAGCTTCCTCACTACCAATCTCGTTTCGTCCCCGAGCACACTTGAGGGAGCAACACCCCGATACAGCAGGGGGCGGTATGCACCTAGTCGGTTTGCTATAGCTGGCGCTTCAACCTTTCTTTGCTCTTGGATAAAGCATTTCGGGACGGAGTCTCTCTCTCTCTCTTTTACTCAACCTCTTTATTGGATTATCTGTCTGATAATGTCTGTCCGCTAATGTTGCACTGAAAACGACCAAAGCTAATTCATTGTATGCGAAAACTTGGCAATATTTCTCCATCACCGCAAATCCGCCCCTAATAAAGAAACTTGAACTTGAATTCCTAAAGTTACACACTTCAAAATGATGTAGACAAGTATAAGTTAAATGATCAGTTAAATGATCCTACCTTCTCTGCTGTTGTCATACTAAATTATTCCACACAGAATTTCGCCGCGGGGGGGGGGGGGGGGGGGGGGGGGGGATAATCCCACGGGACAATGCATTGGGAACTTGTTTTGCATGACGAGACATGCCCCCGTGAATATTATTGCACGGATCAGAATACTGGCGCGCGAGTGGGAGCGTGCGCAATGATATTTGCAGCAGGTTGACAGTGATATTTGCGAGTGCTGTCTTGACGAGAGAGAGAGAGATGTGGAGCAGGTTTTACAGACTACAATCCCAAACGGACCTAAATAATATTAAAAAATGTAAGTAGGAATACAACTCTATTCTGGGCAAGCAGGTCAGCACCAACAGAACCTCTTGTTACAGCAAGCCTCTCCCGTGTTTCGGTACAGGTTGTTTGTATATCTGTGATCGTTCCGTCGTCGCGGACGCTGATTCGCTCCCAAAACCACCTTTTCAAGTTGTCCCGGCATGGAGCGAATCAGCGTCACCGATGCTTACACTACATTTACGTTCTCATTACACTACTTTTACGTTCTCATTACACTACTTTTGGGGCAATAGTGCTCGGATTCGACCCCGGATGCCTAGTGAGAAAGCCCTCTTATGTTCCAAGGGGGCTGGACCTCCATGGGGAGGTTGATTCAACCTTTATATAATTTTCTCTCTCTCTCTCATCTCTTATGTCTGGGACACTTGTAAATTAATGGCTCCGAGGTGTCGGGTGGAGTGTCATCTATTTTCAAGGCCTTCGGTTGAACGCATAGCCATGATGTGTGTGGCAATGGGTCAGTCATAAATACAACCATTTTGTTTTTAGAACAGACCAATCTGTGTTAAAGGAGGGATCGAGAGAGATAGAGTTGTTCTGATGGCAGACTTAAGAGGGAGACAGACCTAGATAGGAGCTGGCTTAGGAAGAATGACTCGATTGAATATTATGCATCTTATCGACGCAAAGAAAATAAAAAATAAAACTCATTAGATCATCCTTCTATGCGTGTGTGGTTTTACAAAGTTTAACCAATGGGAAATCATTAAACCGATCATCAGTCTAAACCTCGTAACTCCATTCGCCCTCAAAATCTGTCTGTCAAAACCTCGTAACCGCCCCTCCAGTGTTTTGGCTGCCCGCTCGTGGAAGAATGGAAGAGAATTCGCTGCGACTTCGTCAGAGTTAAATTGATCAATATTATAAACGGTTTTAAAATTACCCATAGCCTGCAAACTCACGTACACTAGTATGCAGTGTATGCCTCTACCGGTCGTTATGTCCGATTGTCACGTTATGAATATAGATCGAAGTGGTTCTTTAGGACATTGAATGGTAGAAAGTTGTGAAGTAAGTTGTTGAAAACATGTAAACATTACGTTCGCTAGTACAGCACCACTAACGTCAGCTACGCTTATTTTTGCTAGTGAAATAGTGATTGATGAGAGAGAAAGGCTTGTCTAGTTGTACAAGTGTGTGTGTGTGTGTGTGTTACCCCTGGAGTGTTGGTGCCCGTTTTTTTTTATTGCCCATATTGTTAATGTGGGCTTTGTTGTATTGTAGCTTACAATAATATTCTAAGCGTGTTTTCTATTCAATGAGTTTACACTAATGTTTGTTCACTAATGACGCATCATTGTTCAGCATCTCTAGCTTCTTCTCTCCAATGTAATGTATGTGCTAAGTGAGTCCGAGTTAAAAAGAAAAATATATCTACTAAACACACTACCTAACTGGTAAGTGTTGTATTCAGTTGTGTCCAGTAGGGAGCAGTATCGAGCTAGAAACTGACACCTTTAGTGCAGAAATGGTAGGCGGTGTCTCAATTCATGGGTTATTTTATCATCAGGTCGTCGAGACGACTCCTCAGACCCAATGATAAAACACCACCTAGGTAGGATGTAGGCCTAACCCCTTCAATTTAGACACAGCCAAAGTCTGCAAATGGGAATAGGACCCGCAACCTTAGACTGCAGCGCGGCGTAGGCGACTTTGCCCCTGGTGGGAGCTAAGATTAAAAAAGCACCTAATATAAAGTTGTTTTTGAGCAGAAAGGGTCAGTGACAATTCCTGGTGAGTATTTGCAAATAGACACTTGGTAACATTTATGGAATACACGTTACTGCCGTTTGAATCGTTGAATAACAATAGCCTCTTATAGCCCTATTTTCAACATTTGTTTTTACAAAACCTCCATTTGAACTTTATCAGAGTAAAATATAAATAATGTATTGATACCGGCAAGTAACTGACCATTTGTGACATGGTGTGACATGACCAGGTCGTTTTTTTCATCTCCTGAAAAGTTGAGTTTTTGGAGTTACAAGGTTTTCTTCCGCCAGCGACCTTCTGTTATTCTTACTTCTGACCTGATAATATGCTACGTGTCAACATTTGAGTCTAGATAGGTATCCATATGGCATCTCTCGCAGAGGTTGTGTTGAACTTTAGGCACCAGAAAGGGATATAACCAAAGGAGAGGGTGATAACAAAATTGCCATATTATGCCACGAGGAGAGAGGATCTTGGTCTCTTGTCTTCATCTTGGAGGAGAGAGGATCTTGGTCTCTTCTGTCTTCATCTTGGAGGAGAGAGGATCTTGGTCTCTTGTCTTCATCTTGGAGGAGAGGATCTTGGTCTCTTGTCTTCATCTTGGAGGAGAGGATCTTGGTCTCTTGTCTTCATCTTGGAGGAGAGGATCTTGGTCTCTTGTCTTCATCTTGGAGGAGAGGATCTCTCTTCTGTCTTCATCTTGGAGGAGAGAGGATCTTGGTCTCTTGTCTTCATCTTGGAGGAGAGAGGATCTTGGTCTCTTGTCTTCATCTTGGAGGAGAGGATCTTGGTCTCTTCTGTCTTCATCTTGGAGGAGAGAGGATCTCGTCTCTTCTGTCTTCATCTTGGAGGAGAGAGGATCTTGGTCTCTTCTGTCTTCATCTTGGAGGAGAGAGGATCTCTCTTCTGTCTTCATCTTGGAGGAGAGGATCTTGGTCTCTTGTCTTCATCTTGGAGGAGAGGATCTTGGTCTCTTGTCTTCATCTTGGAGGAGAGAGGATCTTGGTCTCTTGTCTTCATCTTGGAGGAGAGAGGATCTTGGTCTCTTGTCTTCATCTTGGAGGAGAGAGGATCTTGGTCTCTTGTCTTCATCTTGGAGGAGAGGATCTTGTCTCTTCTGTCTTCATCTTGGAGGAGAGAGGATCTTGGTCTCTTGTCTTCATCTTGGAGGAGAGAGGATCTCTCTTCTGTCTTCATCTTGGAGGAGAGGATCTCTCTTCTGTCTTCATCTTGGAGGAGAGAGGATCTTGGTCTCTTCGGTCTTCATCTTGGAGGAGAGAGGATCTTGGTCTCTTCTGTCTTCATCTTGGAGGAGAGAGGATCTTGTCTCTTCTGTCTTCATCAGGACGTAGCAATAGAGGAGAGATGAGGAACTCCCTCAACCGTTTTCAGTTCATAAATATCACCATAGTATTGCATTAGTAGTATAGTCCGTAGCGCAGACTCGTGCACCCAATTTGATTGGCCTAAGGGTCGACGATATCAGTTGAGATTAAAGTGGCTCGCTTGCTACACAGGCACAGAAACAGCCCGTTGAGAACGGGACTGAAACAGAGAGGTATAGAGGCTGTTAGAACGCACAGTCTGGAACTCTGTCCTCTGACAGGTGAAAGGACCTCACCTCTGCTGTGGTCAGGAAGATGTCCTCTGATATGTGCCGCACCCCGCAGGCAATGACACCGAGCGCCACGCCGGGGAACACGTAGGCGTTGTTCCCCTGACCAGGGTAGAAGGTGCGCCCGTCAGCCAGGGTCACCTTACCGAAGGGGCTGCCACTGGCAAAGATAGCCCGACCCTGGAGGGCAGATGGGGATCATTACAGGGAACATTGCCAAAGTCACACACAAAGTCAATAGTAAAGGGTAAAATAGTGCATTTATATAGCATTTAACTGCTTTACAATTAAGTGTCTTGCTCAAGGACACTTCGACACACTGCGCAGGAGGAGCGGGAATTGAACCGGGAAGTGTACTGTAGTGCAGTAGGTTAGGGGGGGTACCTCTGTGAGGGTGTAGTGCAGTAGGTTAGGGGGGGTACCTCTGTGAGGGTGTAGGCCTGTAGTGCAGTAGGTTAGGGGGGGTACCTCTGTGAGGGTGTAGGCCTGTAGTGCAGTAGGTTAGGGGGGGTACCTCTGTGAGGGTGTAGGCCTGTAGTGCAGTAGGTTAGGGGGGGTACCTCTGTGAGGGTGTAGGCCTGTAGTGCAGTAGGTTAGGGGGGGTACCTCTGTAAGGGTGTAGGCCTGTAGTGCAGTAGGTTAGGGGGGGTACCTCTGTGAGGGTGTAGGCCTGTAGTGCAGTAGGTTAGGGGGGGTACCTCTGTGAGGGTGTAGGCCTGTAGTGCAGTAGGTTAGGGGGGGTACCTCTGTGAGGGTGTAGGCAGTAGGTTAGGGGGGGTACCTCTGTGAGGGTGTAGGCAGTAGGTTAGGGGGGGTACCTCTGTGAGGGTGTAGGCCTGCTCCGCGGTGCACTCTGCCTTGCTGGTGGGGTTGCTGAGTGCGAAGATGATCGGCCTGTCGTTGAAACTCGCCATGTCTCGGATGATCTTCTCAGTAAAGGCTCCAGTGATGGCAGCCACTCCTTAAAAAAAACAATAAAAAAAAAAAATGTATTAATCAATTCAATTTATGCCATGTGGTTGCTGCATAATATACAGTGGACTGGTCAGCGTACATTGTTATACCTGCATTTTCCACAGCAGAGGGCAAGTCATTACTAAAACTGTGGTCCCAGACCACTTCTTGGAGGTATGCCACATGCTGAACTACTACCATTTGATTGACCGTTGTAAAAGACCTCCTGTGTTCCAGAGGAAAACTAACTTTCCATCAAGGTAGTTGTAGATGGGCCAAAACCACAACATTTCAATAAAAAAATCGTGATCAATGACGTCAAATACAGCACTGACATCTAACATAACTGCTCCCGCTATATTAGAGTCATCAATCTCACTCAACCAGTCGTCATTAATGTGTACGTATGAGTGCTGTTTCTGAATGCATGTGGATTGTATATATTTGGTTATTGTTAAAGTAGTCTTGGATCTGAAGACATGAATAATTCTCTCCATAAACTTACTAAGTGCAGGAAGAATACTTACAGGTCTACTATTAAACCCACTGAAAGTTAACTTATTATTAATAGTTCACTTATTTACTTATTATCCTTAAAAAAAACACGGCAACATTATAGGAAATTAACTTACAGTCTCCTCCAGAGTCAGACAAGAAGATTTACCAATTTCCTGTGTGTTCAGTAAAAAGCTACCCGGCTGCAAGCTAGCCCTGCTTAGCACACATGAATGGAAGAGGATACGGACCACTAGCTACTGAACGAGAGGACGCTGGTCTCCATCTTCTCATCTGACTCTGGAGAAGACGGTGAGTGCATTTCCCATAATGTTGGTGTGTTCCTTTAAAGGAGAACTATCTTATAAATGGCCTTTTTCAGTGTTTAGCATTGTTTCCTAGCTATGTGGACTTATATTAATAGGATCTATGTCTCTAATTCTCATATTGGCGCATTCTTCCAATTCTCCTCTCACAATATTCACCCTCACTGAACTGAGTCATCTGAAAATGTGCATATCTGTGATGTCAGAGATTTCTCAGCTGCATAATAATGTGGCAGTTGATGTGGCAGTTGGTTGGAGCCCAGCCTCAAAATGGCTTAAGATCTTGAGGTAGAAAAATGCTGTTTTTGAGTATTTGATTAGAAATACAAAACAATGAATAAATTTTTTTTTAAAACGTACAGGGGTGTTCCATAGACTCACAGGAATTGTGTAAAAGTGCCCAAATAGTGAAAGAAATAGTAAAATAGTTCCCCTTTAAGCAATGGGATGATTGTTCCCTCCTTCGACAGATGCCCCACGTAACCTACATCTATTCAATATGTAACAGAGACCTGAGATTAGGGCTGGGCGATAAAACGATAACGATAACTATCGCGATAAATTATTTCCTCGAAATAAACATGAAACGTGGTCGCAAAGTTTCGATATATCGATTTCCAAGCTTGGCTCCGTTCAGCCTCGGCTCAGCTCACTCACTAACAACAACCAACGTTACGTGATGACGTGACGTGCTTACGCACCACAGCTAACAACCAATCAGTGAAGGAGATGGCCGAGAGCGAACGAGATCCGGAAGGAGACCCAGAGGTACTAGGACTCACTCAACAACAAGGCTTGCTAGGCTAATTAGCTTGCACAGCGCTGTTTTATATATTTACGTGCCGAGTATGTGTGTGTTTTGAATTCTGAGGCCACGTTTAAGTAGTGTGGGGTATACAGTGGACGTCGTTTCAATATATTGTGGCGGAAGAGTTTTAGTGTCATATTTATTGTCATGAGATGCTCCGCTTGTCGGCTACTGTTAACGTGCGCGGATCTATTCAATATGTAACAGAGATGTAACCTACATCTATTCAATATGTAACAGAGATGTAACCTACATCTATTCAATATGTAACAGAGATGGAACCAGCAGTAGGGCTGAACGATTAATAGATTTTTAATCGAAATCGCGATTTGAAATGATGCAATTAAAAATCGCCAAGCCTGCAATTAAAAAAAAACATTTTCTTTTTTTTTTAACCAGGAAGTCCCATTGAGATACAAGCTCTCCTTTTCAAGGGAGACCTGGCCAAGATGACAGCAATAACATTTGCAATACATCACACATATAGTCAAGTTAGACCGCGCTCACAAGTTCTCACACTGGGTGCTGTAATCCCATAAAGTTCAGTATATCAAAGCAGGGTAGCCGGACCAGCACTCACAGGTTCAATGTTTTTTATTGGCAGCCTGAATCAAAAGCAGACATGTTTCAGACAATGTCCTTCATCAGTGGTATGGCTAGCACTGGAAATACATTCAAGGTGATGGTTAAATACACCTGGCAGGTAAATGACACGGCAGGAAATGACATCACAACGCAGGTGTGCCTATGGAATATGACTAAATGAATGACCTATCAAATAGAGTCCAATCATAATTTATACATATGTATAGATATATCTATATCTATCATCATTTAATATTTATAAACAATACAATACAAAACGAAACAAAACAAACTCTATGGACTCTATTTGATAGGCTGCCAATAAAAAACATTGAACCTGTGAGTGCTGGTCCGGCTACCCTGCTTTGATATACAATACATCACACAGCAATAAAATGTGCAATACATCACACAAGAACATAATAAAAGTGCATGTATACAATATACAATACATCACATGTAAACACAAACACAAAGCAGAATAGTCTACATGATAGTAAAAGTGTATAATACAGAGTAATACAGTAATTTTGCAGTTGGGACCCGACTACAGAAAGCAGCAACATTCTTCTTGTAGGAAGTAATGTAATACAGATTTAAATTCACCAAGAGAGACCGGGGTGTCTAAGTGGATAATGGTCCTGTAGCCCATTCCATGCCCAAGGTGCGAAGCTTGATGGCTGCTTTTTTTTTTTAATATAGCGCTTTTAACCAAAGCGCTTTACAATTTGTTACTTACATATTACCCATTCACACACCGACGGCGGAGGCAACCATGCAAGGTGCCAACCTGCTCATCGGGAGCAATTAGGGGTTAAGTGTCTTGCTCAAGGACACATCGACACGCTGCCCAGGAGGAGCGGGAATCTAACCGGGAACCTCCGGATTGCCAGACGACTGCTCTACCTCCTGAGCCACTGTCGCCCCTTGAGAAAGCTGTTCCTAGCTAACCCAGAACACATCTGAACTGAGTAAGGAAAGGGGGGGGGGGGCATCTCTCTCTCTACTGGTTCAATTAATGTAGAAAAGTAGAAAAACTTTGCACTATAAAAACAAACTGGATAGTTGATGATAATAAACATTTAACTTCATTAGCTGAAGTATTCTAAAATAATTTAAGCCATTCTCCTTTTCTGTGTGTGTGTGTGTGTGTGTGTGTGTGTGTGTGTGTGTGTGTGTGTGTGTGTGTGTGTGTGTGTGTGTGTGTGTGTGTGCACGCGTCTCATATCTGGTCTGACATCAGAGGAGTTTGATAGTATTTACTGAGGATTGCCAGATAATGTTGATATTTAAACAAACAAAAAAATTATAATACAAAATAAATATACATAAAACAAATTGTTGTAGGAACAGTTTGGATGAGGGAGGTAGGGAGGGGTTTTAGATTGTGTGTTGTGAAGTTTAGACTTCAGAGAGGGAGAGTAAAGTACAGTAAAAAAGGTACCGTTGGGTACCGTACCTGGAACCAGCAGACATCTATTCAATATGTAACAGGGACCGGGATGTGGGCTTAACTCACCTATGATAACAGTGGGCTTAACTCACCTATGATAACAGTGGGCTTAACTCACCTATGATAACAGTGGGCTTAACTCACCTATGATAACAGTGGGCTTAACTCACCTATGATGGCAGTGGGCTTAACTCACCTATGATGGCAGTGGGCTTAACTCACCTATGATAACAGTGGGCTTAACTCACCTATGATGGCAGTGGGCTTAACTCACCTATGATGGCAGTGGGCTTAACTCACCTATGATAACAGTGGGCTTAACTCACCTATGATGGCAGTGGGCTTAACTCACCTATGATAACAGTGGGCTTAACTCACCTATGATAACAGTGGGCTTAACTCACCTATGATGGCAGTGGGCTTAACTCACCTATGATAACAGTGGGCTTAACTCACCTATGATAACAGTGGGCTTAACTCACCTATGATGGCAGTGGGCTTAACTCACCTATGATGGCAGTGGGCTTAACTCACCTATGATAACAGTGGGCTTAACTCACCTATGATAACAGTGGGCTTAACTCACCTATGATGGCAGTGGGCTTGACTCACCTATGATAACAGTGGGCTTAACTCACCTATGATAACAGTGGGCTTAACTCACCTATGATAACAGTGGGCTTAACTCACCTATGATAACAGTGGGCTTAACTCACCTATGATAACAGTGGGCTTGATGGCAGTGGGCTTAACTCACCTATGATGGCAGTGGGCTTAACTCACCTATGATAACAGTGGGCTTAACTCACCTATGATGGCAGTGGGCTTAACTCACCTATGATGGCAGTGGGCTTGACTCACCTATGATAACAGTGGGCTTAACTCACCTATGATAACAGTGGGCTTAACTCACCTATGATGGCAGTGGGCTTAACTCACCTATGATGGCAGTGGGCTTAACTCACCTATGATGGCAGTGGGCTTGACTCACCTATGATGGCAGTGGGCTTAACTCACCTATGATGGCAGTGGGCTTAACTCACCTATGATAACAGTGGGCTTAACTCACCTATGATAACAGTGGGCTTAACTCACCTATGATGGCAGTGGGCTTAACTCACCTATGATGGCAGTGGGCTTGACTCACCTATGATAACAGTGGGCTTAACTCACCTATGATAACAGTGGGCTTAACTCACCTATGATAACAGTGGGCTTAACTCACCTATGATGGCAGTGGGCTTAACTCACCTATGATGGCAGTGGGCTTAACTCACCTATGATGGCAGTGGGCTTAACTCACCTATGATAACAGTGGGCTTAACTCACCTATGATAACAGTGGGCTTAACTCACCTATGATGGCAGTGGGCTTAACTCACCTATGATAACAGTGGGCTTAACTCACCTATGATAACAGTGGGCTTAACTCACCTATGATAACAGTGGGCTTAACTCACCTATGATGGCAGTGGGCTTAACTCACCTATGATGGCAGTGGGCTTAACTCACCTATGATAACAGTGGGCTTAACTCACCTATGATGGCAGTGGGCTTAACTCACCTATGATGGCAGTGGGCTTGACTCACCTATGATAACAGTGGGCTTAACTCACCTATGATGGCAGTGGGCTTAACTCACCTATGATGGCAGTGGGCTTAACTCACCTATGATGACAGTGGGCTTAACTCACCTATGATGGCAGTGGGCTTAACTCACCTATGATAACAGTGGGCTTAACTCACCTATGATAACAGTGGGCTTAACTCACCTATGATAACAGTGGGCTTAACTCACCTATGATGGCAGTGGGCTTAACTCACCTATGATGGCAGTGGGCTTAACTCACCTATGATAACAGTGGGCTTAACTCACCTATGATGGCAGTGGGCTTAACTCACCTATGATAACAGTGGGCTTAACTCACCTATGATGGCAGTGGGCTTAACTCACCTATGATAACAGTGGGCTTAACTCACCTATGATGGCAGTGGGCTTAACTCACCTATGATAACAGTGGGCTTAACTCACCTATGATAACAGTGGGCTTAACTCACCTATGATAACAGTGGGCTTAACTCACCTATGATAACAGTGGGCTTAACTCACCTATGATGGCAGTGGGCTTAACTCACCTATGATGGCAGTGGGCTTGACTCACCTATGATAACAGTGGGCTTAACTCACCTATGATAACAGTGGGCTTAACTCACCTATGATAACAGTGGGCTTAACTCACCTATGATAACAGTGGGCTTAACTCACCTATGATGGCAGTGGGCTTAACTCACCTATGATGGCAGTGGGCTTAACTCACCTATGATAACAGTGGGCTTAACTCACCTATGATAACAGTGGGCTTAACTCACCTATGATAACAGTGGGCTTGACTCACCTATGATAACAGTGGGCTTAACTCACCTATGATAACAGTGGGCTTAACTCACCTATGATGGCAGTGGGCTTAACTCACCTATGATGGCAGTGGGCTTAACTCACCTA
The DNA here is from genome assembly GCF_963971535.1 of Notolepis coatsorum. Lineage (NCBI taxonomy): Eukaryota > Metazoa > Chordata > Actinopteri > Aulopiformes > Paralepididae > Notolepis > Notolepis coatsorum. Next base: position 44,724,533 of record NC_140169.1, on the reverse strand, counting down.
TGATAACAGTGGGCTTAACTCACCTATGATGGCAGTGGGCTTAACTCACCTATGATGGCAGTGGGCTTGACTCACCTATGATAACAGTGGGCTTAACTCACCTATGATAACAGTGGGCTTAACTCACCTATGATAACAGTGGGCTTAACTCACCTATGATAACAGTGGGCTTAACTCACCTATGATGGCAGTGGGCTTAACTCACCTATGATGGCAGTGGGCTTAACTCACCTATGATGGCAGTGGGCTTAACTCACCTATGATAACAGTGGGCTTGACTCACCTATGATAACAGTGGGCTTAACTCACCTATGATGGCAGTGGGCTTAACTCACCTATGATAACAGTGGGCTTAACTCACCTATGATAACAGTGGGCTTAACTCACCTATGATGGCAGTGGGCTTAACTCACCTATGATGGCAGTGGGCTTAACTCACCTATGATGGCAGTGGGCTTAACTCACCTATGATGGCAGTGGGCTTAACTCACCTATGATGGCAGTGGGCTTAACTCACCTATGATAACAGTGGGCTTAACTCACCTATGATAACAGTGGGCTTAACTCACCTATGATGGCAGTGGGCTTAACTCACCTATGATAACAGTGGGCTTAACTCACCTATGATAACAGTGGGCTTAACTCACCTATGATGGCAGTGGGCTTAACTCACCTATGATAACAGTGGGCTTGACTCACCTATGATAGCAGTGGGCTTAACTCACCTATGATGGCAGTGGGCTTAACTCACCTATGATGGCAGTGGGCTTAACTCACCTATGATAACAGTGGGCTTAACTCACCTATGATGGCAGTGGGCTTAACTCACCTATGATAACAGTGGGCTTAACTCACCTATGATAACAGTGGGCTTAACTCACCTATGATGGCAGTGGGCTTAACTCACCTATGATAACAGTGGGCTTAACTCACCTATGATAACAGTGGGCTTAACTCACCTATGATAACAGTGGGCTTGACTCACCTATGATAACAGTGGGCTTAACTCACCTATGATAACAGTGGGCTTAACTCACCTATGATGGCAGTGGGCTTAACTCACCTATGATGGCAGTGGGCTTAACTCACCTATGATAACAGTGGGCTTAACTCACCTATGATGGCAGTGGGCTTAACTCACCTATGATGGCAGTGGGCTTGACTCACCTATGATAACAGTGGGCTTAACTCACCTATGATAACAGTGGGCTTAACTCACCTATGATAACAGTGGGCTTAACTCACCTATGATAACAGTGGGCTTAACTCACCTATGATGGCAGTGGGCTTAACTCACCTATGATGGCAGTGGGCTTAACTCACCTATGATAACAGTGGGCTTGACTCACCTATGATAACAGTGGGCTTAACTCACCTATGATGGCAGTGGGCTTAACTCACCTATGATAACAGTGGGCTTAACTCACCTATGATAACAGTGGGCTTAACTCACCTATGATGGCAGTGGGCTTAACTCACCTATGATGGCAGTGGGCTTAACTCACCTATGATGGCAGTGGGCTTAACTCACCTATGATGGCAGTGGGCTTAACTCACCTATGATGGCAGTGGGCTTAACTCACCTATGATAACAGTGGGCTTAACTCACCTATGATAACAGTGGGCTTAACTCACCTATGATGGCAGTGGGCTTAACTCACCTATGATAACAGTGGGCTTAACTCACCTATGATAACAGTGGGCTTAACTCACCTATGATGGCAGTGGGCTTAACTCACCTATGATAACAGTGGGCTTGACTCACCTATGATAGCAGTGGGCTTAACTCACCTATGATGGCAGTGGGCTTAACTCACCTATGATGGCAGTGGGCTTAACTCACCTATGATAACAGTGGGCTTAACTCACCTATGATGGCAGTGGGCTTAACTCACCTATGATAACAGTGGGCTTAACTCACCTATGATAACAGTGGGCTTAACTCACCTATGATGGCAGTGGGCTTAACTCACCTATGATAACAGTGGGCTTAACTCACCTATGATGGCAGTGGGCTTAACTCACCTATGATAACAGTGGGCTTAACTCACCTATGATGGCAGTGGGCTTAACTCACCTATGATGGCAGTGGGCTTAACTCACCTATGATAACAGTGGGCTTGACTCACCTATGACGGCAGTGGGCTTAACTCACCTATGATGGCAGTGGGCTTAACTCACCTATGATAACAGTGGGCTTAACTCACCTATGATGGCAGTGGGCTTGACTCACCTATGATGGCAGTGGGCTTAACTCACCTATGATAACAGTGAGCTTAACTCACCTATGATAACAGTGGGCTTAACTCACCTATGATAACAGTGGGCTTAACTCACCTATGATAACAGTGGGCTTAACTCACCTATGATGGCAGTGGGCTTGACTCACCTATGATAACAGTGGGCTTAACTCACCTATGATAACAGTGGGCTTAACTCACCTATGATGGCAGTGGGCTTGACTCACCTATGATGGCAGTGGGCTTAACTCACCTATGATAACAGTGGGCTTAACTCACCTATGATAACAGTGGGCTTAACTCACCTATGATGGCAGTGGGCTTGACTCACCTATGATAGCAGTGGGCTTAACTCACCTATGATGGCAGTGGGCTTGACTCACCTATGATAACAGTGGGCTTAACTCACCTATGATGGCAGTGGGCTTGACTCACCTATGATAGCAGTGGGCTTAACTCACCTATGATGGCAGTGGGCTTGACTCACCTATGATAACAGTGGGCTTAACTCACCTATGATAACAGTGGGCTTAACTCACCTATGATAACAGTGGGCTTAACTCACCTATGATAACAGTGGGCTTAACTCACCTATGATAACAGTGGGCTTAACTCACCTATGATAACAGTGGGCTTAACTCACCTATGACGGCAGTGGGCTTAACTCACCTATGATAACAGTGGGCTTAACTCACCTATGATGGCAGTGGGCTTGACTCACCTATGATGGCAGTGGGCTTAACTCACCTATGATAGCAGTGGGCTTAACTCACCTATGATAACAGTGGGCTTAACTCACCTATGATGGCAGTGGGCTTAACTCACCTATGATAACAGTGGGCTTAACTCACCTATGATAACAGTGGGCTTAACTCACCTATGATAACAGTGGGCTTAACTCACCTATGATAACAGTGGGCTTAACTCACCTATGATAACAGTGGGCTTAACTCACCTATGATAACAGTGGGCTTAACTCACCTATGATAACAGTGGGCTTGACTCACCTATGATAACAGTGGGCTTAACTCACCTATGATAACAGTGGGCTTAACTCACCTATGATGGCAGTGGGCTTAACTCACCTATGATGGCAGTGGGCTTGACTCACCTATGATGGCAGTGGGCTTAACTCACCTATGATAACAGTGGGCTTAACTCACCTATGATGGCAGTGGGCTTAACTCACCTATGATGGCAGTGGGCTTAACTCACCTATGATAACAGTGGGCTTAACTCACCTATGATGGCAGTGGGCTTGACTCACCTATGATGGCAGTGGGCTTAACTCACCTATGATAACAGTGGGCTTAACTCACCTATGATGGCAGTGGGCTTAACTCACCTATGATGGCAGTGGGCTTAACTCACCTATGATAACAGTGGGCTTAACTCACCTATGATGGCAGTGGGCTTAACTCACCTATGATAAAAGTGGGCTTAACTCACCTATGATGGCAGTGGGCTTAACTCACCTATGATGGCAGTGGGCTTAACTCACCTATGATGGCAGTGGGCTTAACTCACCTATGATAACAGTGGGCTTAACTCACCTATGATGGCAGTGGGCTTAACTCACCTATGATGGCAGTGGGCTTAACTCACCTATGATAACAGTGGGCTTAACTCACCTATGATGGCAGTGGGCTTAACTCACCTATGATGGCAGTGGGCTTAACTCACCTATGATAACAGTGGGCTTAACTCACCTATGATGGCAGTGGGCTTAACTCACCTATGATAACAGTGGGCTTAACTCACCTATGATGGCAGTGGGCTTAACTCACCTATGATAACAGTGGGCTTAACTCACCTATGATGGCAGTGGGCTTAACTCACCTATGATAACAGTGGGCTTAACTCACCTATGATAACAGTGGGCTTAACTCACCTATGCTGGCAGTGGGCTTGACTCACCTATGATGGCAGTGGGCTTGACTCACCTATGACGGCAGTGGGCTTAACTCACCTATGATGGCAGTGGGCTTAACTCACCTATGATGGCAGTGGGCTTGACTCACCTATGACGGCAGTCGGCTTATCTCACCTATGATGGCAGTGGGCTTAACTCACCTATGATGGCAGTGGGCTTAACTCACCTATGATAACAGTGGGCTTAACTCACCTATGATGGCAGAGGGCTTAACTCACCTATGACGGCAGTGGGCTTAACTCACCTATGATAACAGTGGGCTTAACTCACCTATGATAACAGTGGGCTTAACTCACCTATGATGGCAGTGGGCTTGACTCACCTATGATAACAGTGGGCTTAACTCACCTATGATAACAGTGGGCTTAACTCACCTATGATGGCAGTGGGCTTGACTCACCTATGATAACAGTGGGCTTAACTCACCTATGATAACAGTGGGCTTAACTCACCTATGATGGCAGTGGGCTTAACTCACCTATGATGGCAGTGGGCTTAACTCACCTATGATGGCAGTGGGCTTAACTCACCTATGACGGCAGTGGGCTTAACTCACCTATGATAACAGTGGGCTTAACTCACCTATGATGGCAGTGGGCTTAACTCACCTATGATGGCAGTGGGCTTAACTCACCTATGATGGCAGTGGGCTTAACTCACCTATGATGGCAGTGGGCTTAACTCACCTATGATGGCAGTGGGCTTAACTCACCTATGATGGCAGTGGGCTTAACTCACCTATGATAACAGTGGGCTTAACTCACCTATGATGGCAGTGGGCTTGACTCACCTATGATGGCAGTGGGCTTGACTCACCTATGATGGCAGTGGGCTTAACTCACCTATGATGGCAGTGGGCTTAACTCACCTATGATGGCAGTGGGCTTAACTCACCTATGATAACAGTGGGCTTAACTCACCTATGATAACAGTGGGCTTAACTCACCTATGATGGCAGTGGGCTTAACTCACCTATGATAACAGTGGGCTTAACTCACCTATGATAACAGTGGGCTTAACTCACTGTGAAGTGCCACAGAACAAGTGACACTTTTGGACAATGACATCCTGAGTCGTTCCTATATGACCAGTATAAATCTTTAAACTTAACTCTGGAAAGATAGCTCTATGATGGCTCTACTTATAAAAAATGGAACTGAGCCTTTAATGTCTCCATAGAAGGGGCCTGTTCTTCACAGTTTTTCACAGACAACAGGCAAAAGGGAGTCAACCTGCGGAATGTGGGCCTCAGCAGAGGAGAGAGAGCAGTAAAATGTTAACCCTTTCAGACGGGAAGGGAATTAAAGGTTGAGGGTTGAAAGCCAGGAGTCCGGAAACTATTGAGGAAATCTTAAAAGAAAAAACTATATAACAATTAAATGTTTAATGTGTACAGTAAAAGTTTTCATAAATGGCATGCTTATAATTGACTGTCAGTAGAGAATTATACTAAAAGAATGATGTGTAAAACTGTTTGTCTGGAGGGAACCTTTAAGAAATCTTGATAAGAAATCCTATGGAGGGCGGCCTCGTGCATGGTACCATGTCACGTGGTCACCACAGACAAAGCCGTTGTCTGTTTTGAAGGAATAAGGGACTTTCTGTTACTTAAAAACCACTAGGTAACTAGCAGTAACGTTAGTACAAAGAAGGAGGAGTTAATACGAATTATGTATTGTATTTTGGTTTGCTAAACAAACATGACAACCCTGTGACATCACTGTGTTTAGACCAATCGGAAATATGGTACAATGTCGATAAAAAGAGACGGTTGCTCATTCAAGAGCCAGACTTTTTTGAGAGATTTTGAGGAGATGACTGAAACCTGATATATTGTAAGCTGAAACTTGTGTACTTGAAAATGAAACTGAACCTTTAAATGTAATCTTCTACTGTTAAAAAATAAAAACAATCTTCTTTTGGAAACAACGTTTGCTTCTATTTTTCCTAAAAAGACGGGTAAGCATGGAGATGTATTTTTGCATTGTAACTTTACCAGTAATGTGCCTGATTTATGATGTAAAAAAGAACCTCATGAGTGTGGTTTTCCCCAGACGGAGTAGGAGGAGAAATAGGATTATTGCATTAAGGAGAAAGGTGGGTTCGGCAAGCCTGGTTTTATCAAGTAATGCCATACAGTAAACTCTACGGCGAACCGAGTAGATTAAAGTAGAATAAAGTAAATATACCCCGCAACTCCAATCAATAAACTGTATTACTGGAGGGGACGGGGGGTGCCTGTGTGTGAGCCGAGGTCTGCTGAGTTTAAGCCCTGAACTTTATAGACAAATTGAGTCCTAGACGTCCCACACTTCGCATGACGCTGCTTGAAGCTGGGATTCGGACCAATGAGTTATGGGATAATCAATCTGACCTCGGTTTACGACCGGTGCTCAACATGGCGTCCCTGGGTGGGCATTTATACTAACCAAAATAGGTGCTAAACGGCCGAAGAAGACAGGACTACTGTCAAAAGCCTCTGAGTAAAATTAAATTACAGATTTGGCAAAATCAAAATTGTAGAAGGTTCTACTCGAAGAAAGAATCGCATTTAAAGTATATATTTGTGATTACGGTGACAGATCACTTATGACTAAAAAGTTACGTAATGTTTTCTTAAAGTCAAAATTGTAGAAGGTTCTACTCGAAGAAGGAATCGCATTTAAAGTATATATTTGTGATTACGGTGACAGATCACTTATGACTAAAAAGTTACGTAATGTTTTCTTAAAGTCAAAATTGTAGAAGGTTCTACTCGAAGAAGGAATCGCATTTAAAGTATATATTTGTGATTACGGTGACAGATCACTTATGACTAAAAAGTTACGTAATGTTTTCTTAAAGTCAAAATTGTAGAAGGTTCTACTCGAAGAAGGAATCGCATTTAAAGTATATATTTGTGATTACGGTGACAGATCACTTATGACTAAAAAGTTACGTAATGTTTTCTTAAAGTCAAAATTGTAGAAGGTTCTACTCGAAGAAGGAATCGCATTTAAAGTATATATTTGTGATTACGGTGACAGATCACTTATGACTAAAAAGTTACGTAATGTTTTCTTAAAGTCAAAATTGTAGAAGGTTCTACTCGAAGAAAGAATCGCATTTAAAGTATATATTTGTGATTACTGTGAAAATTCTACTGGGTGAAGTTACAATGCAAAAATCACTTTCATGCTTTGCTCACAGAAAGGCGAACTGGAGAGCCAACTACCCAAAGCTACTGTATGCAAGGAGGAGGGGAGACAGTATGTGAAGCGAAGTCAAAACGACCGTTCACAGAAAGGCGAACTGGATGGCTCCTAGCCCAAAGATACTGTATGCAAAGAGGGGAGAAAGTATGTGAAGCGAAGTCAAAACGACCGTTCACAGAAAGGCGAACTGGATGGCTCCTAGCCCAAAGATACTGTATGCAAGGAGGGGAGACTGGATGTGAAGCGCAGTCAAAACGACCGTTCACAGAACTGCAAGCTAACTAGCTCACCATCGGCTAACAAACCAGTGCTAACACGATGTCTCACAATCATTCCCACATCATAGAGGAGGAATTACCCTCGGAGGAGGGATTGGGAGTGTTTATACCCGACCTGGGTCTGGACTACCCAGGAGAACGGGAGGAACGCCCTGAGTCCCCTGATACGTTTGCGGGAAGTGAGGAATTCACAGAACCAAGCGAATCCCTATATCCAGAGCTGCCAGCTGTACAGCAGGCCGTAATTGGAACACGAACGGTCCCGACGGCTACGGCCCCTGCATACTGGCCCGAAGGCCTGGGACTTCAGGGACAGTGGAGCCCCCTGCCCCAAGTCCCTACAACAAACTCTACGCCAGAGGAGCAGACCATGCCCCCTGGCATGTCAAGGTTGAATGAAATCTCATGTACTATCAAACCCAGATCTCAACCAGGAAACCCTAAGCATATACAGCACCTATGGGTCTGCTCCATATGGTTACAAAACTTTGTACCAAAAGGAAACCACACATTTGTGGTTAACCCGGCCAACAGAGGCCTACGTAATGGGGGGGGGATGGCAAAAGCCATACAAGACATGGCAGGACCCGGCTACGCCGACTGGTGTGCAAGAGAAGTGGCCAGACAACCTCATAACCTCCTTAAGGATGGCACAGTGCTGGTAGGAGTCCCCTACCTACTTAAAAATAAGGGTTACGAGGGGATACTGACAATTGCCATGCAAGACATACTGCCCGGAACAGACCTTGAAGGCCAAACCCGAGTACTCCTGGCATATTACAGGAGCATTTTCAGACAAGCCCAGAGAGTAGGCATAACAAGCCTAGTCATGACACTGTTCGGAACAGGGATTTGGCACTATGACGTCAACACGAGCATATGGTGCTTCTTGGAAGCCTACCAAGAAATACCAGCTGCATCCATGGCAGTGGTCTTGCTAGTCCCGGACAAATACCAAGCAAACACAGTGCGCAGAGCTCAAATGGAGGCATGGCCATCACATTACCGTAATGGCTGGGGAAATCTGTTCGAAGAAATTGAGCCCACTATGGTCGGAGACCTCACACAGGTCATGAACGAGGTGGCATACAGAAACCAGACATGGTCTGGTCCTCAGGGAACACCGCGGGAAGCGAGTCACTCAGAACAGAGGGCCCAAATCACGTGGCCCCCGTCTGGACCCGGGAGGATGTATGAGGAAATACCAGACACTCGGCCTCCCAGCACTGAGAGAGAAGGCTCAGGGGGTTTCACTAACCCTGGAAGCCCTGCACTCCAGTTTTCCGGTGCGAGGCACACCCAGGAGGGGGTGACGCAGGAACGTAGTCAGGACTCAGGAGCAGACGCAGACCAAGCACGGCCTGTACCCCCTCACAAGTACATCAGCCAGAGGGAACCCCGCTCCATTAGTGACCCCTCTGGATGTGAAATGAGGGAAGTTACTAGCGGGGGACAACTACAGACGCTGGGGGGATCAGCTACACCAATGGCTACATCAACCCCAGGGCGAGATTACTCCCTGGGGTGCTTAAGCCCAGGACCACGTGTTCACGAGGAAGTGAAACAAGCGAGAGCAGCCTACACCTCTTGCCGTGGTGAACACTCAGGGGCGAGAGGAATATCTACAGACTCTCACAAAGAAACACCAGACATAACAGTCACTAACTACCCAGTCTGGACCGACAACTCTGACGCACCATGGTCAATTCTCACCTTCACTGGACCATCTTTGACGAGCTATGGTAGATGGGAAACAAGCATGGTAGTGGCAGGAGGCGCTTATTACCGGAACCTGAGGAAACAGGTGATGGAAATAAGGACCAAAGAACCCCTGAAACCGGGCAAGGCAGTAATCACTGAGTGTGATTATAATGTGTTTCACGCGGAGAAAGTTGTCCATGTGACACTAAGCCAAAACAGGTACAATAAAGTACAGTCCTCACAAAAGAACTGGGACAATCTGGTGTCCCGGATGAAGGATCTACTGCAGAGAAGAGAAATCTATGCTGGCCATGGTACCAAGGACATGCCCTACCGACTAGCCATAAACCTGATGTGGGGCAGGTCTCGAGTATATGGCCAAAGAGGCATATGGTTGGGGGAGGCAGTAGTCCGCGCAATCTCAACCATAAGAAGTGCAAAACACACGGAAATCTGCCTCATGGTAGAACCCAAGGACCATGAGGGAATAACCCAGGCCTTGACTGAAGCAGGAGAGAGTGAGGAGGATGAGGACAGTGAACCGGCATCGGTACCCCTCGATCCCCCTCCAAACCCTAAGGGGTCGGGAATTGGACCCAGGAAGGAAAAGTCCAATTCCCAGAGCTCCTCCCGAACAACAGAAAGAGGGAGATCATCCACTCCCCGGAAACCAACAGTACAGTTCGAACCAGAAAGGGATGGACTTGCCAAATCCCGGGCTAAGAGTATTCTTAGACGACTAGGCTGTCCCCAGGAGTCAGGGGACGACCCAACAGATAGCGGACCGGAGTATACTGATCCAGATCAGGACTCAGAAGAAGAGGGAGACCGGGATCGGTCAAGCTCCAGAGCCTCCTCAATGTCCTCATCTCGGTCAAGATCTAGGGAGAGAGTTCGGTACCCAAGGGGCGAACCTCCTAGGCCTCGGAACAAGAGAGCCAAACCGGTCAAACTGAGACCTATAGGCCCCGGGCCCCCCCTGAAGGGCACCGCCTTCCAGTCACCTTCAGGCTTGACCTGGAGCTCAGGATTGGAGGACGTCTCCGACGAAAGTGAAGGAGAATTGGCAGGAGAAGAAACAGGGGATATTATGCCAGCATATCCCCGTGACATGGAGGAAGGCTCAGGCCTTAGCACGGTCACCTGAGGCAGAGAAAGTGTTGTCTCACCCGGGAATAACGGAACCATACAAGCATGCATATTTACATGCTGGCTATGACGTACTGCGCGAACAAGTGTACAAACGGGACAGGGCCATGGCCGAAATAGCCAGGAGAGAAAGACACTGGTTGAACAAAGCCCCGTCCATAAGCCCAATCCGAGCCCTGAGACACAGCACAGAGGAACACCGCCCGGAGGTAAGCCCTCACTCCATACTGGCCCAATCTCCCGGAGACATATACCGACCAAGAGGAAAGAGTTTACATACCGACAGGAGTCTGTATGACAGTGCCCAATATGGCGAAAGCAACAAAGCACAAGAATTATTGAGCAAAACCCAAGTGCTCAAGAAACTGGCCCCAGAAATGATTCATGGGGAGACCCAGGCTGCTTATATCCATAGGATTGCTCAGATTTTCCATGGGTCCCCTCTCTACGATGACCCGGATGCCGCTCGCATTTTGCGACACCTCAAAGGACTGGAGATCCCCGAAGGGGCGTCTATGGCCCAAATTATGGAAATAGAAGTGAGAACCCCCGGTCAAGATCCAGGGGAAAATATGGTGGAGAAACTAATCCCACAGGTGAGAGACGGGAGTGTGTCTCTCACTGTTGCAGCGGAATCAGTCATACGTGGAGGACCTATGCAAGGATCAGGCTTACTAGTTGAAAAAATTTTCATAGGAGTACCAGGGGGTAACCGTCTTGCAGCCAAATGCGCAGCATGGTCCCGAGATCAGTTACGGACGGAATGCATGCTGTATGACCAAGTCAAAATGCTTTCTCAAACCAAATACAATAAAAGCGAAAGGAAAGGGGAGAACCCACGAGAGGAGAAGGCTCAAATTCGGCCTCCCAGAGCCCAGCAACAGCCAGCGGCTAACGTTAAACCTACCTACTCAAAAAACGACAAAAGGGGGGGCTCCCAGGAGTTCCCCCCGAGGATAACCAAGGACGAGAAAGGGAAGAAGAATTACATGTACCTACCTCCCGACGAGTGGGCCGCATTAACCCCAGAAAAGCAAGCAGAAAGGAGGGCAACAAGGGAGGAATTCAAATCCCGGAAGGAGAGAGAATAGAATCCTGGCCTCCTGGTGATGTGACACATGACACTCGAACATGGGAAGAAGACAGAGTGACAGAGAGTCTATTAACCCTCAATATAGATCCCCAGGAGAGGCCCCTACTGAATGCTATTGCACTCAAGACACAGGAGACTGATGGGAAGTTAACGTGTCAAGTGGGAAACGACCAATACCTAGTAGACACCGGGGCGGAAATTTCCCTGCATGTAAATACACCCATTACCGGATCCATAGAAGTGGAATTAGGTAATGGGACCAGAGCCCTCATGGGTACAGGGGAGAAGCATGGGATATCAGGAGTGGTAGGACCACCTAATTCGGAACCCCTGTTATCCCCAAAAGACTTGATACTACTGTACGAAAAGGAAAAATTCATACCCAAGGGTGACCCGCAAAGGCCACAGCACAGAGTCCGTGTCAAATATATGAAGCCAGTGGACATACGGGGCGAAATGGAAAAGGTTGTGGAAGAGTCCGAAAGCCACGAGAAAACCCTCATACGAGAAATACTCAAGAGAGGCTTATATGCTGCCCACAAGAACGACGTGGGAAGGGTGGACCCCAAGTATACACACACTATAAAGGGGACCATACCACCGAGACAAGCACAGCACAGGGTGGACCCGAGGTGCAAAAAGGAGCTGACAGAAACCATCACGGAATTGGAAGAAATGGGCGTGTTGACTATGTTGGACTCTGCTCTAACAAATACCCCTGTAATGGGAGTCCCCAAACCTGATGGGTCATGGAGATTAGTGCACAACTTAATTGCCCTGAATGCTAGAACATGCTCAGATACCAGGACAATGATAAACATAGCACAAACAACCAGGAATCTGCCCAACAAACGTTGGAAGTCTAGCATTGACCTGGCTAATGGATTCTGGTCAGTACCTATCGACCCCCTATCCACCCAAAAGACGGCGTTCACCTGGAACGGGCTGTCCTATGGATGGACAGTTTTACCACAGGGGTATAAGAACTCCCCGAATGTGTTCCAAGGAGTCATAGAGGACATCCTAAGAGGCCTGGATGTCACCATATACATCGACGACCAATGACTCGGAACAAGAACACTTGGAACTACTGGACCAGGTAGTGACCCGCCTCTCCAGGGCCGGGTTAAAGATAGGCCTCAAGAAGTGCGAGATCGCGAAACATACCCTGAGGTATCTGGGTTTCAACATCACGGACACCGGAAAGTCAGTCAGCAGGGAATACCTGGATCAGGTAGCGGCCATTGAGAAGCCTGTGTCCCTGAGTCAGCTGGACTCTGCCATGGGAAAATGCGGCCACATTATGACCCATGTGCCTGGCTATGCGACAAAAGCATCCCCGCTCCACAAACTGAAAGGCAAAGCTCTCGAGGGAAAAAACCCTAGGAATAGGAACATCCCCATAGAGGAAGTGGAGCCAGGCTGGACGGTGTTCAAAACCCATGTGCTGGAAAACTGCAAAGATCTGGAAAAAAGAGACCCCACCAAACATCTAGAAGTATTCCCACAAGTGGAGGGTACGCAAGGGATAACTCTGAAATGTCAGAATAGAAAGGGGAAGACCCCTTGTCTACTTTTATCCATGCAGTTCACCAATACGGAGGAGCGGTATACAGAAGAAGAACGAATCCTATGTGGAGTATTTAGATTCTGGAATGCCCTGAAGGACTTGGCTCAAGACAAAGATATAATAGTAACCACAGAATTTCCTGCCCTGCAGAGTGCCTCGAAGGGAACTATTACAGGCTCGAGGGCCATGACCTCACGATGGGGACATTGGTCAATGATGTTAACAGATCCTAAAATGAGATTTATCACAACAGGAACCAAGTGTCCCCTAGAAACGAAAACCAAGCTCACCGAGCCTGAGGCCGAACCCAACTGGGTACTCTACACAGACGGAAGTCAGCACAAACAGGACGGAACAAAGGCCAAGTGGGCCTATGTTCTAAAACACAACAATGAGAACATCAAAACAGCGAGTGGCTGGACCGAGGGATCAGCCCAAACGGCGGAGGTAACAGCTATACTGGAGGGCATAATAATGGCCAAAGGGAAGCACATACCGAAACTACTTATTGTAACCGATAGCCAATACTGTTACAACGGAGGAACAGAGAACCTGGAGTACTGGAAAGCGAAAGGATTTGAAACCAGCACAGGCAGACCAATGGCCCATGGTGACCTCTGGGCCCTCATAGTGGAACAATTCCGAGGCATGAAAATAGCTTGGAAATGGCTAAAAAGCCATACGGAGGAAACCGGGGTCCACTACCAGGGAAACAAAGAAGTCGACACCCTGGCCCAAAACCGCCCTGAGGTCAGCGGGCTAAAACTCAAAAGACTGGCCTTAGTCACGCCCACAGCCTGGGAAGACAAAGGCACGGTGAGAGTACCGGAGGACGAGGCTACTCACATGATCCGACTGGTACATGATAACCTTGGACATGTTGGAAGTAAGAGGATGTTGGTATACCTAAGAACCAACCACATTCACATACCTAAAGCGAAACAAAGAGCGATAACAATCCGGAAGGCCTGTGAACGATGTGCGCTGGTAAGAGGGACAAAACCTGAGCCTGTGCCACTGGGACAAATAGCAGTATCGGAAGCAGGGCTGCATTTTTCCGCCGACGTGTTTGGACCCATGTCAGAGGGGACGAAAAAGAAACACAGGCAGGGACTGGTGATAGTGGACAATGGGCCAGGTAGACTCAGAATGTACCCTATCCCCACTCCGACGGCTGCAGTAATATGCAACTGCATATCACAGTTCCTAAGGGAAGAGCCAAGGGCTACATCGCTCAGGATGGATAATGCCACCTACTTCACTCACGGATCAGTGAAGACACTACTGGAGGAAGCGGGTGTAATGGCCCAATACTCGGTACCCTACCAGCCCAATACGAACGGAGTGGCCGAGAGGGCTGTGCGCTCTATAAAAGAGCAGATAATCAAGGAGGATATGTTGCGATCCTGGGATGAACCAATCTCTCTCCTTAGGATACACCAAGCTGTGAACTTGAGAAGAGAGGATAAGAGATGTGTTTCAGAAGATAACACGGCTGTCTCTTCTCCCTTCTCCTTAGGTGAAGCCGTGTGGGTGCTCCGAAAACCCCTGGCAGGGAATCCCAGCAAGAAGTGTGAAAGCAAAGATACCATCGTTGAAATACTTAGTCCCAGGCGACTTAGATTACAGGACCTAGGTATAGTGCACGTAAATCAAGTCCGCAAAACCGGGTGAAGAAAGGGGAAGATGGCTGGAATCTCAAGCTCTACACCACAGGAAACGGGAAGCAAGATGGCCCAAAGGGGTGTACCGGGACTTAGAGAATCCATGCCTTTCGCCTTGGAGTGCGCCAGGCACAAAATATTGATCTGTATGGCGCCAGGATTGTCCCCTTTGAATGGGGACGCTGGAAACATACGAGGCGCCAGCGTTTTTATGGGTGTGGCTGATGGAGCAGTTAAGGCGGCGAAAAAGGGGTATCTGTCGGATAACAGATCACTAGTACGTCACCCCGACACCCCGGAAGCAGAACCTGTGGAGGGACCAGGAGGAAGTATAATCAGATGGACGAAATGGGGACACAACCTGGATAAATGCACCTTGTGCCTCGTCCAGGTGACTAACCTACTATGGCACGGACCATCACGGAATCGTCCAGAACAGGTCCCCACGGATCACAAACCTCTATATCGCCCAGGCGATGATACCTACACCTTTGGGCCAAAGGAGGGCCCGAGGGGATGCAGAATAATTGTCTGCCAAGCATGTTATATGGAATACGGACCCCGTATAGTACTGGCAGCGTACCCTCCTATGACCCCACAGTTAGCATCCAAGTGCGGGTGCTCATGGCTGGGTTATGCTCTAGCCAAATGCCAAGACCATACGGAAGTGAAACTAGGGTCAGGAATATACCTGACAAAGGGCAGTGGATACCTGCAAGATGGGGATGCTCCAGTCCGCAAAGGGGCCGCGGGCCGAGGAGGTATAGCCTTCAAGGGCAGCACGGAAAACCTGGCCAGCCTGATGGAAACCTATCTTGAGAAAACCATAAACACCGGTTTCCCCAGGGCAATGCCTTCAAGGGGGGATAAGATGTTCCTGGTGAAAGGACCAGACACATTCTGGGTGAAGGATACGGAGGAGAGGTCAAGACTGTTCACCAAGGGACAGGAGGTCATGACCAATGATAGACTAAAAGGAAATGACCTTCTACTGGATGTAGCCAGCCTGGTGCGCATGATGTTGGCTAAAAGGGCTGTGCTACTAACCTCGGGACTGATCTCCTTGCCCTTCCCCAGCTCTGGACACAGACACGGTGGTGAATTCGATTGGTTGACCACTATAAGTGGAGAGCTCAGAGAAGGGTTCCGTGAAACCCTATCACTAGAACTACTGGTGAGGGACGGGCCTGGAATAACTAAAACGGGCACGAAAGGGAAGTCTATATCCCCAGGAGATACAGAGAGACCCGTGAATGGGAAAGAATACCAATGGGTGATACTCTCTGTCACGCTGAGTGTGGGGCATATGCCACATCCTATCAGAGGCCTCTCTGTGGAGATTGCCCCGGGGAAAGACACTCCTGTGATCGGAAGCATTAGGAAGGGGTCCATGATCAAACCAAAGAGGGTACACTACCCCGACGGCATGGGACCAGGCTCGAGGGCGCCCAGTATATGGGATCGCATCAGGCGAAGATCAGAAGCCTTGACCAAGTAGTACATGCTCGATGCGCACAGGCGATAACCGTCTCACCTTTTCTTCTCAGGCAGCGAAGGAAAGGCGAGAGGGAGGAATATGGCCTACCTGAAGAACACCACAAACACCTATAACCTGGTAGCCCCGGAGTACGGGGAACAACCCATACCCATGCGCAGTGGGCCTAGTCCCGAAGACACACTGGGGCCCAGTACCCAGACATCAGTATATTGGGCACCACCCAACCCACCATACCATGACCTGCCAGTCATAATCAGACAACCAACGCATATGGGCAGGGACTATATATATGAGCACATGACCTGTCTAAACAAAGGGGCATATGCGGTGCCCCGCCCAAATGATGAATCCGCTCGAAGAGAGATCATGACCTGCTTGACACTGGTGGCGGCACGGTGGTGTAGTGGTTAACACTGTCGCCTCACAGCAAGAAGGTCCAGGGTTCGAATCCCGCTTGGGGACCAGGTTTCCATGATGCCAGTTACCCAGGTGGGGTATCTCCCAGGCCTTTCTGTGTGGAGTTTGCATGTTCTCCCCGTGCTCGCAAGGGTTTCCCCCCCCGATAAGATAAACCCAATGGAAAAACATGCACAACAACAAGATCGCTAACGCTGTGGCGTCCTTGACGAAGACGGACAGGAGCACTTGGATTGGTCCCCTGGCGCGGCTCACGTGGCGCCTGTCTGCTCCCGGCTGCCCTTGGGGGGGAAGGACGACGGGATGGGTTAATCGCAGATACGCATTGTATGCATGGTTCGCATGTGTGCCAAATGATGACCTCGGAGCAGGTCCTAAATTATTATATTAAATTACAATGGATATAGACCGGGAATGGGAGCAGTCAGATTCTGACAATGAATCCGAGAACAGGGCCGCTCCCAACATAGAAGAGATATCGCCAAGCCTGGCGACTCAACCCAAGAAATCCGCCAAGGCTGTGGCAAGTAAATGGATACTAAGAGTGACTCTGGTAGTACTCGCCATCACACTAACCCTGGGATTTATAAGGGCAATTGATTACCCCAGGACTCGTACTGAATGGGAGTTTGAAGAACCAACGGTTAAGGACCATAGAGGAATACCAGTGACCCACTATAGGATGGTCACTCAGGTCCCGTGTGAACCAAGAAACGCATCAGAGAGATGGGAGGCCTGGTCGGACTATATATCTACCTCTTTTAGTGACACGGGTCAGGCCAAGGAACAATTCCCTGACTGCTCACTGCCTGATCCGGAACCACAATGCTGGTTACTAAACCCAGAGGAGGGATGTAATCCATACATGACATGGAAAGATTTGGCCGCTCAGAGGGACGAGATATGCCTCGGTGCGGCAGGAGCGGAGGTGACGGCAGTATACCCTTCTAACCCCAGAGGCGAAATCTCAACTAAATTGAAACTAGCCAAGGGAGAGGCACGGATATACCCCTGCATCAGGGTCAGAGCACACTCCAGGTATCAGGGTGACCCGGAGTGGGGGCCTTGGGAGGAATTATCCAACTGTTCTACTACCAGACTGAATGGGACCCAAGCAGTAGAAGTGACCCTGGGCAGGAAACCCAGTGATGACACAGGAGAATCAACCTTGACCAAGGTGACCCTGTATACAAAATGGCCCCCGGCATGGGAACGAGAGGTTGAGGCCTTTTTTGGGTTCTTGACCCCCAGACAAGACACTCAGCCGGAGGCTCAGGTCCAGGAACGGCCTGAACAGGATATACCTCTCACAGCTACTGACCAAGCAGGAGGATGTCCTTTTCAGACTACCGCTACATGGTTCAAATGGACTGTGGCGGTAACCAACCCAGGACGGGTAAAAATCAAACCATACCCACCTACACTTCCATGGGTGCGCGGTCTCCCCCTGGCGGGGGGGAGGACCTTATGGTACACAGACGTCCCAACCTTGACCCCGAGCCAGGTGGAGAAACTCGAGGGAAAGTGGGGCACGCAAATACTAGACTCTCTCCTCGATTGCCTATCTGATAACCTGGCAAAAACTGACGAGGTATGGAGGGGTCTTACCACCCTTGAAGTGGGAAAAAGAATGATGAGAGAAGCGGGTGAATTAGTCCCTATATGCCGAGAAGCACGGAATATGGGGGTCCCACGCCCATACTCGAATGGAACTCTGGGCCAGGAAGCCACCTGTCGTGTGAATTTCAGGAATTATTTGAGGAGGTATAGAGTGTACCCAGAACCCTCACAATACGACAGATACCACAGCAGGTGGGCAAAACGGCCCCTCAATGAATGGAAGGCCTATGCAGGAATAGGCCTCACGGATGAGGTCAACCTGGTGGCGGCATGCTGGCAGAAGGAGCCAGATACGGAAGAGACCAAGTTGACCCTGTTCATCCACCAACAGTTAGCTGCTCAGGTTTTGGGGTTCCAACTAAATGTGGGTAGGCATATAGACCCAAATTCCAGCACCCCATACCCCGGAGCATTGGTAGTGGCGGTGGGGAGCAATAACAAAGATCCCCCAAAAGAAAGCAAACCTAATCCAAACCTCAATCCCGATGGATCAGAAAAAGAGGATATATTGGAGTGGGTACACGATTGGAAAGAAAAGGATCCACAGCTACCATTCACTATGGTGAACATTAAAGAGAGACAATTAGGCGAAATCCTACTACCCCCACCTCTTATTCTCACTAGAAAGACCTCTAGTGGCTACATAATGAGGTGGGGTCTGGAACCAAGCTTCAGAGCGACGGGGGCCCAGCTCGGGGCCTACCCCGGAACTACTTATGGTAGATGGGGGAAACAGTATTGTACGCAGAATGATCAGAGTCTGTGTACAGAGAAGGATACTTATCCGCACCTACATGTGGAGGAAGCTACCTCAGCTATGGTAGACCTAGCTTCTACTAGGACCCTGACTAGGGGGAGATCCCGGGATGGGATTAACAGTACGTGGATCCATTGGGGCACTCTCCCTCTGGCTAAGGCTCAGGAGATAGGATGCGACCCTCGAAGAATGGTAGAAAGGTACTACATTGTGCGTAACCCTCCGCCGCAAGAACATGCATGGAGTAATATGCATTGGTTCGACTCTCCAACCTCACGGGACACCAGTGACCTAATGAGATGAAGGGCAGTTTCGGGGGAGGGTGGAACACTGTATTATGACTCAAAATTCCCCCGGCAGGTGAGCATCCCCTTGATAGTGGCTAACTGCTACCGCTCTTCTCCCACTGCGCGATGGGGAGCTAAACAGAATGAAGCCACATGGCAGGCAAAAAATTCAAAATGCGGACCCCTAGCAACGCTGTTTGAACACACCCTGGATAGAGGATTCCCCTACTATTGGCCACCGGAGGCATACCTGTTGAACCGATGGAATTTCATCAATACCCAGTACTGCAATAACAGACGGGGAAACAATCGACATCTGTTTAACACCTGTACGGGATGCAACAAGGCCCTGTTTGACTTTGTATCCCCATGGAAACCCATATCTGATTATTTGGAAACGGGAGGAAAGCTGAATCCAGAGTTTGGATGGACAACAAGAGGATTCTACCTGGATGGTGTTTTTCCCATTTCACATGCTAACAACATGACAAACGGGTCCTGTTCACAGGATCGAGCACCGCATGTGGACGAATGGAGCAAGAGGAGGGACATAACTCAATTTGCGATAGTACTGGGTACCATTATCGGGCGTGCAGCTGAAGATATAGGAGGGGCCGTGAAGGATGGAGTGGGTGATATTTGGAATTTTGCCACTTCCATGGTACAAACAGCCAGGGCGGTCATGATGGGGATTGTGAGGTGGGCCCTCCCCTGCATTTTGATAATAGGGGTCATTATTACAATAAATCTACTACGTCGTATGGGCCTCCTCTCCCGGTCAGGGAGGGCCGTAAATTATGCAAAAAAGAGAATGTGGCCTTCAACTATGACGGAGCCTCTTCTGAAATGAAGATAAAAGGGACCAGTGCTTTCTCTCGCACACTAGTCAGAGACGCTGGGACGCATAGACACCACAACAACTAACGGAGAATGGCGGTTAAGGAATATACCATCTCAGACGAACTTATGTTACATGGTGATAGCGTATTGAGTATTTTGGATCGTGACCCCCTTGTTTCTAGGAGAGCGACCCTCGTGTCATCATCACCAAGCCTGGTTTCACCAAAAATGCCTGACCAGGGCCAGACAGCAACTGCGATTACATCACCGGAGGATAAACTGTCTCTGGGCCTAGGAGTAACCTGGATGAAGAAAATAACGCTCCAGAGAGGAAAATGGGACGCTATAGACGACGGCCAACGATCTCAGTTATATGCAGGAAATGGAAGAATGATGACAAATGAAGAGCTTAAGTCCCCAGCCAGTTGGCCTGACATAGTGGGAATAAAACCAGGGAGAAGACCTTATTCTGACCCTTTCACCAGGATGCCGTTCGAGGACTTCTTCTACTTGGACGGTGCGTCAGAAGAGAGATCCAGTGTCGCCCATGTTCTGGTGGGAGGTAACTGGGCCGGTATCCTCCCGGCCTGGGTGAAGATCTACATGGTTACCCAAGAGGGTGACACAAATCTCGGCAAGACATGGGCGACCGTCAAGAGCTGGGGAAACAGCTGCGAATATTATAGGGTGGATTTGATCTTTTACCCTAAGATGAGCACGTCTAACATCAATGTTGCATCTGGATTCCGTTATGCGCGGAGGGATCCGAAGATTTATCCTGTCCTGCCCTCCACCGAGCACAGGAGTGTGGTCAGTCAAGAAGTCAGGGGAGGTGAAAAAGGTCAAAGCCTGCAAGACCCAAGATCCATGGCCTCTCGACCCGGGGGGTCAAGACAAGAAGTCCCCAGTACAAGTACCTCACCACCATCTACCAGAGGCTGGGCGGACTACGAGAGGCCAAAGAAAGCAAGAAAGTCATCAAAATATCCAACAACACCTTACCAATGACATAAAAATGTTGGTAAAAATATAATCAAAAAAAGCAAAAGCCCTGTTCTCTAAAAAAGAACAGTGATTTCTATTTCAAATTTTTTTTTTGTTGTTTATGTAACAATATAGCCCTATATACCTATTTTTCACATGTAATTATATGCTTCATTATTCAATTGATGATGGACAATGATCTCCCAGGATGGCAGAGTGGGTGTGAAGTGCCACAGAACAAGTGACACTTTTGGACAATGACATCCTGAGTCGTTCCTATATGACCAGTATAAATCTTTAAAATGAACTCTGGAAAGATAGCTCTATGATGGCTCTACTTATAAAAAATGGAACTGAGCCTTTAATGTCTCCATAGAAGGGGCCTGTTCTTCACAGTTTTTCACAGACAACAGGCAAAAGGGAGTCAACCTGCGGAATGTGGGCCTCAGCAGAGGAGAGAGAGCAGTAAAATGTTAACCCTTTCAGACGGGAAGGGAATTAAAGGTTGAGGGTTGAAAGCCAGGAGTCCGGAAACTATTGAGGAAATCTTAAAAGAAAAAACGATATAACAATTAAATGTTTAATGTGTACAGTAAAAGTTTTCATAAATGGCATGCTTATAATTGACTGTCAGTAGAGAATTATACTAAAAGAATGATGTGTAAAACTGTTTGTCTGGAGGGAACCTTTAAGAAATCTTGATAAGAAATCCTATGGAGGGCGGCCTCGTGCATGGTACCATGTCACGTGGTCACCACAGACAAAGCCGTTGTCTGTTTTGAAGGAATAAGGGACTTTCTGTTACTTAAAAACCACTAGGTAACTAGCAGTAACGTTAGTACAAAGAAGGAGGAGTTAATACGAATTATGTATTGTATTTTGGTTTGCTAAACAAACATGACAACCCTGTGACATCACTGTGTTTAGACCAATCGGAAATATGGTACAATGTCGATAAAAAGAGACGGTTGCTCATTCAAGAGCCAGACTTTTTTGAGAGATTTTGAGGAGATGACTGAAACCTGATATATTGTAAGCTGAAACTTGTGTACTTATAAAAATGAAACTGAGCCTTTAAATGTAATCTTCTACTGTTAAAAAATAAAAACAATCTTCTTTTGGAAACAACGTTTGCTTCTATTTTTCCTAAAAAGACGGGTAAGCATGGAGATGTATTTTTGCATTGTAACTTTACCAGTAATGTGCCTGATTTATGATGTAAAAAAGAACCTCATGAGTGTGGTTTTCCCCAGACGGAGTAGGAGGAGAAATAGGATTATTGCATTAAGGAGAAAGGTGGGTTCGGCAAGCCTGGTTTTATCAAGTAATGCCATACAGTAAACTCTACGGCGAACCGAGTAGATTAAAGTAGAATAAAGTAAATATACCCCGCAACTCCAATCAATCAACTGTATTACTGGAGGGGACGGGGGGTGCCTGTGTGTGAGCCGAGGTCTGCTGAGTTTAAGCCCTGAACTTTATAGACAAATTGAGTCCTAGACGTCCCACACTTCGCAGGACGCTGCTTGAAGCTGGGATTCGGACCAATGAGTTATGGGATAATCAATCTGACCTCGGTTTACGACCGGTGCTTAACACTCACCTATGATGGCAGTGAGCTTAACTCACCTATGATAACAGTGGGCTTAACTCACCTATGATAACAGTGGGCTTAACTCACCTATGATGGCAGTGGGCTTAACTCACCTATGATGGCAGTGGGCTTAACTCACCTATGATAACAGTGGGCTTAACACTCACCTATGATGGCAGTGAGCTTAACTCACCTATGATAACAGTGGGCTTAACTCACCTATGATAACAGTGGGCTTAACTCACCTATGACGGCAGTGGGCTTAACTCACCTATGATGGCAGTGGGCTTAACTCACCTATGATGGCAGTGGGCTTAACTCACCTATGATGGCAGTGGGCTTAACTCACCTATGATAACAGTGGGCTTAACTCACCTATGATGGCAGTGGGCTTAACTCACCTATGATGGCAGTGGGCTTGACGGTGCAGACCACCTCCTCCAGTGTCTTCAGGTGTGGGTGGTCCTGGGCGAACGCCTGCTTCTCATGGTTCAGATTGCCTCTTCCCTGGATGAGAGGAAATAAGAGTTTTATCAGATGATAATACAGTACAGTAGCACCATCTGGTGTGACCTAAATCCTGGTATCTGCAGGTTGCAACAAGTTCAATTTAATACTTTTTAATACCACTTAGAGCTACATTTAATAGCAATTTCTTGACCATGCTAGCAGAAAAAACTAACACATAGCGCACATGCAGCACCAATTTAAATTAGTCTCACCAGACTCACCAAGCTGTTCCATACAAGCTCTCACCAGACACACCAAGCTCTCACCAGACACACCAAGCTCTCACCAGACACACCAAGCTCTCACCAGACACACCAAGCTCTCACCAGACTCACCAAGCTCTCACCAGACTCACCAAGCTCTCACCAGACTCACCAAGCTCTCACCAGACTCACCAAGCTCTCACCAGACACACCAAGCTCTCACCAGACACACCAAGCTCTCACCAGACTCACCAAGCTCTCACCAGACTCACCAAGCTCTCACCAGACTCACCAAGCTCTCACCAGACTCACCAAGCTCTCACCAGACTCACCAAGCTCTCACCAGACTCACCAAGCTCTCACCAGACTCACCAAGCTCTCACCAGACTCACCAAGCTCTCACCAGACTCACCAAGCTCTCACCAGACTCACCAAGCTCTCACCAGACGCACAAAGCTCTCACCAAGCTCTCACCAGACGCACCAAGCTCTCACCAAGCTCTCACCAGACTCACCAAGCCTCACCAGACTCACCAAGCTCTCACCAGACTCACCAAGTTCTCACCAGACTCACCAAGCTCTCACCAGACACACCAAGCTCTCACCAGACACACCAAGTTCTCACCAGACTCACCAAGCTCTCACCAACATCTCACCAGACACACCAAGCTCTCACCAGACTCACCAAGCTCTCACCAGACACACCAAGCTCTCACCAGACACACCAAGCTCTCACCAGACACACCAAGCTCTCACCAGACACACCAAGTTCTCACCAGACACACCAAGCTCTCACCAGACTCACCAAGTTCTCACCAGACACACCAAGCTCTCACCAGACACACCAAGCTCTCACCAGACACACCAAGCTCTCACCAGACACACCAAGCTCTCACCAGACTCACCAAGCTCTCACCAGACACACCAAGCTCTCACCAGACACACCAAGCTCTCACCAGACTCACCAAGCTCTCACCAGACACACCAAGCTCTCACCAGACACACCAAGCTCTCACCAGACACACCAAGCTCTCACCAGACTCACCAAGCTCTCACCAGACTCACCAAGCTCTCACCAGACTCACCAAGCTCTCACCAGACACACCAAGCTCTCACCAAGCTCTCACCAGACACACCAAGCTCTCACCAGACACACCAAGCTCTCACCAAGCTCTCACCAGACTCACCAAGCTCTCACCAGACACACCAAGCTCTCACCAGACTCACCAAGCTCTCACCAGACACACCAAGCTCTCACCAGACACACCAAGCTCTCACCAGACACACCAAGCTCTCACCAGACTCACCAAGCTCTCACCAGACACACCAAGCTCTCACCAGACACACCAAGCTCTCACCAGACACACCAAGCTCTCACCAGACACACCAAGCTCTCACCAGACACACCAAGCTCTCACCAAGCTCTCACCAGACACACCAAGCTCTCACCAGACACACCAAGCTCTCACCAAGCTCTCACCAAGCTCTCACCAGACACACCAAGCTCTCACCAGACACACCAAGCTCTCACCAGACTCACCAAGCTCTCACCAGACTCACCAAGCTCTCACCAGACTCACCAAGCTCTCACCAGACACACCAAGCTCTCACCAGACTCACCAAGCTCTCACCAGACTCACCAAGCTCTCACCAGACTCACCAAGCTCTCACCAGACTCACCAAGCTCTCACCAGACTCACCAAGCTCTCACCAGACTCACCAAGCTCTCACCAGACTCACCAAGCTCTCACCAGACTCACCAAGCTCTCACCAGACACACCAAGCTCTCACCAGACTCACCAAGCTCTCACCAGACTCACCAAGCTCTCACCAGACTCACCAAGCTCTCACCAGACTCACCAAGCTCTCACCAGACTCACCAAGCTCTCACCAGACACACCAAGCTCTCACCAGACTCACCAAGCTCTCACCAGACTCACCAAGCTCTCACCAGACTCACCAAGCTCTCACCAGACTCACCAAGCTCTCACCAGACTCACCAAGCTCTCACCAGACACACCAAGCTCTCACCAGACACACCAAGCTCTCACCAGACTCACCAAGCTCTCACCAGACTCACCAAGCTCTCACCAGACACACCAAGCTCTCACCAAGCTCTCACCACCAGACACACCAAGCTCTCACCAGACACACCAAGCTCTCACCAGACACACCAAGCTCTCACCAGACACACCAAGCTCTCACCAGACGCACCAAGCTCTCACCAGACACACCAAGCTCTCACCAGACTCACCAAGCTCTCACCAGACTCACCAAGCTCTCACCAGACTCACCAAGCTCTCACCAGACTCACCAAGCTCTCACCAGACTCACCAAGCTCTCACCAGACACACCAAGCTCTCACCAGACTCACCAAGCTCTCACCAGACTCACCAAGCTCTCACCAGACACACCAAGCTCTCACCAAGCTCTCACCACCAGACACACCAAGCTCTCACCAGACACACCAAGCTCTCACCAGACACACCAACCTCTCACCAGACACACCAAGCTCTCACCAGACACACCAAGCTCTCACCAGACTCACCAAGCTCTCACAACAGGAAAGAAATATTTATAATTATTATTATATATTTATAATAATAATAATTATTATTAAATAGAATCATTTTCTATAGGCTTGCTGTGGTAGTCAGTGATACTGGTGTCATTCTGTGTTCAGGCATCCACTGAGTAAATTAATTGCCTACTGCCCCCTTAACAACTTATGCAATGCAGCCATTTGCTTGTTAAGTTTCAGTTTCACTTGTAGAGAGGATTTAACTTCACGTGAAGCCGAGACTGAAGAAGACTAGAGAACAGATGACATGTTACACGACAATGGCAGAGGATTTATCAATATTTTGGATTTAAACACCGTAGCAGTTCAACTGGAGAGGAGCTCAGATGATCAGTCCGGAAAGGTATGTATTGCTTCTTTTTTTTTCTCCGATCAGCTGTGAGAGAAAGTCCGTGGGAGAAAGTTCATGTGTGTGTTGGAACTTGGTGTGTGTCTTTCCATTGGTTAACATTATTGGGCAAACAAGAAAACTAAAGTAAACTGTAAAATTGTAATGACCCTGCTGTGTTACAAACATATAATTCATTCATGGTTTTGTTTTAGGGACACCTAGGCTCTACTAGACTAGTAAACGGGAGGGGAGGAGGGGAGAAGCGGCCCAGTGCAGTGTCAGTGCGCGTTGTTAATTTGTTCTGTCCGCTTGTCATCATGCCTTCAACGTTTTATTCATCATCTAAATTTGGCAATACAAGCTTAATATTCAACGTTAAAGATCAATGTAAGCCAGTGTAAAGTAAAGTAAAGATATTGAGCATAGATTTGTAAAATGTGCAACCCTAGTTCCACCTAGTGGTATGAGATGTATTCTTCGTATGGCTGCGCGTGCCGCACCGTGACGTCCGTACCGTAAATTCGCGGGATGAATACACGTACCGTTACACCCCTAAGGCCTTACATTACCTTATTATGGCCAAGTCACACATCTATGGATCGGGCCAAATCTCCTCTTTCGAATGGCAGTGTTAAATCTGGATTTAGTATCACCAGGCGCCAGTAACAGGGCAGCAAAGACCGTGAATAAAATCTACTGTAGGTACAGTTACTTATATATATATATTTTTTTTTTACTGCTGCCCCTGTGCCTATGCAAATGCCCCCGCGTGCCTATGCAGGCACGCGTGCCTAAGGTTGCCTACCCATGCTCTAAAGATAGACATTTAGACTAGAGGCAGGCTATATGCTATAAAGAGTAGACTACTATTAAAAAAAAAATAAATAAAATGCATTCCATTTTTTTGCTGTTAATACTGCGTGGTATGAAATATTACGCAAATTTGTGCGGTAAGGAAAATATCAATACCGCGGCAGCTCTACATTTGATGTAAGCAAACTGATGCCAGACTCAGCATTCATGCATTGGGCTGAATAGCTAGATGAAGCACATCCTGCCTGGTCTTTGTTCCAACACACATCAGAAACGCCAGCTCCATACACATTTTTAAAGGAAAATTAAAAACGTACCTATACAGTCTAGCTTACAAATAGTTATGGCTTGGAAAAACCTGATGGATCCATGAGGCTAGGATAAGCCTTGTGGACCCAACTTTTTAGATGAAGGAACGGGTACATACGCACACAATACACGACCACTGATGGATCCGTAAGGCTTGGAAAAGTCTTGTGGACCCAACTCTTTAGATGAGGGAACGGGTACATACGCACACAATACGCGGCCACTGATGGATCCATGGGGCTTGGATAAGTCCTGTGGACCCAACTCTGGCCACTGACCACATGAGGGAACGGGTACATACGCACACAATACACGGCCACTGATGGATCCATGGGACTTGGAAAAGTCCTGTGGACCCAACTCTGACCACTGATAAAAACGTAACTACACTAGCGTTATAAGAGCTAAACATTGCTACCTACCGTACAAGTGCATTGGTTTAGTGCACTTCCGGTTGCTACTGAGCGGACATGTTTGTGCGGACCTGTTCTCCCAAACTGGTAAGCAAATGACTGTTTTCATTTTTACGTTATTTTCATTTTTACGTTATTATTATTATTATTATTATTATTATTATTATTATTATTATTATTATTATTATTATTATTATTATTATTATTATTATTATTATTATTATCATTATTATTATTATTTTTTTTAAACATTGATCTTAACTGATCACGGTGACTTTATTGCTTTTTTCGTTATATATGCCTATATTTGTGTACAGCACTTTGAGCTACATGACATGTATGAAAGGTGCTTTATAAATACTTACTTACTTTGTTAGAACTCAACTTGTTATGATGTCCGTCATAAAACCATAAAGCAGACAGAAATGCGGGAACGTTTTGATTATATTTAAAAGGCGTTGACATTGAATCTAAATCTATAGTTTATTATCCGTGGCCGTCAGATAGACTCATTGGTTGCTCGTAATGTAGGATAGACCGGTCTATCAAGAGAGAGAGAGATAGACCGGTCTATTAAAAATAATTAATGAACAGGAACAATTCAAATAAATAACGTTAGTGTTGTGATTTGTGTGTGCTAATTTAAGGCAGTCAATGAGTTGTGCTCTCTCTCTCTCTATAGACCGGTCTATCTCTCTCTCGATAGACTCATTGTTTGCCTGAATACTTTCGAGAACAAATGTTTGTTTCCGCGTCTCTGATTGGCCACGCGCGTTTCTGGTCATGTGACATGTGCGCCAATCGTGGGACCACAAGTTTCTACACTGGTTAAGCTTAGGCGCTCTTTCGAAGTTGGTTAAGGTTAGAGTTTGTCTTAGAGCAGGGCGATAGAACGCCTGCCCTGATTCCAAACTCTAACCTTAGCCAACTGCGAAAGAGTCGCCTAAGCTTAACCAGTGATAAACTAGGCGTTAGGTAGTTTGCAGGCTGTTAGACCCAGAAATAGGCGCAGAACTTGCTGTCCCACGATTGGCGCACATGTCACATGACCTGGCCAATCAGAGCGCAAAACTCGCACGCGGAAACAAACATTTGTTGTCGAAAGTATACACGTGTATATGATAGACCGGTCTATCCTACATTACGCTTGTGACGGAGACAGACTTTCAACCTTCATTTGGGAAAAATAAATAATATGTTTAATAATAAGTAAGACAACAAATCCGTTTAACACTTTGACTGCCGGGAGCCGTCTTTAGACGTCTTTGCTGGCCATGCTAAAGTTGCCGGGGGACGCTGTACGTCGTCTTTATATCAATATTTCAAAAATCTGCGATCGGATTCATAATGTCCCTCCGCTGGCCTGAGATCCACCAGCAGGACCCACTGAGCTCTCTGGCGGTTCAGGAGCGCCATCTGGTGGCCGATCGGCGCAAGCACTTAACAGGAAACGCATTAGAGGTTTTGCTAGACGTCCGTATTGCTTCCGGCCACTCGGTACATGTCCCGTGACTCTAGCTCGTCACTCTACATAGCGATCGATTGCCAATAACTCGATAAACAACATGATTTGGACGTATATACCATTATACAAGCTGGAGATGGACCGGGTAATAATATATCCCATAATGATAAAATTTCTACTCGACGATGATCGCCCAACGGCGCGCGGAGACTGGGGTGAGTTTCAGCGTGTAACGTTACCGTCTTCGATAATAACTGATATTATCAACATTTGACCCACATTAGATGATTGGTATAACGCTGCCCACGGAATTATAAACGCCCCCTCGCCCATCCGGTCAACATCAGATGACGTGTAGTAACTTCTAGAAGTACGTCTAGTTGGAATTTTTTATATCGCGCTGATTGCCATCAAACTGTATTTCATCATCAATATAATGCATTTGGGGCTATATATCACGTTCTGGAGAAAGCTGCAGAAAGAGATGAAAACATACTTATACATTAGACCATACTTTACTATGAATATGTGAATGAAAAAGTTTAACGTTGCTACACAATGAACAATACATATAGGACTTTGAATGGGCCCTAATAATGGCAATGTAGCAATAGAATTTAAAAATGTATAGCCCTGCAAAGAAGGGGACTTTCTCCATAGACAAATAGCGCTGGCAATCTATGGTATATCATTAATTTAACCTTAGGCAACCAAAGTGTTAACGAATTCCATATAAATCTATAGTTTATTATCCGTGGCCGTCAGATAGACGGCCAGTGTCAACACACACACACACACACGTTAGGGCTCGCAGTCACGCACACACATTTCCACTCTCTAGACGAGCGCCCTTTTCGACCGTGTGACATTGTTCAGAAAGTTCGGTGCGCTTGACAAATTGCAATGTGAATGCAGACCGAACCAAATGAAGAATGCAACAATGTTGCAACTTCACCCCCCGTATCGCACAGAGTCCACCAAAACTATATGTGAAAGCGCCCTAAGAAGTCCGGTCCAGATTTTCCTTCTCGGGCATGCAGTATCCTTATAACACTTTGACTGGGGAGACTCGGAGCAGCGTGGATTATGTGTTTTGGACATATAACGTTGGATCAACAAACACGATCAATATTTGGAATGGCGATCAGGAATTGGATTAATCTTTTTGCAGGACATCAGATGTGAGGTAAGGACTTTATGTTACGAATCTTGGGTTAATCAGATGTTCCTTTCTCCGCCATCGGAGAGTGTGTGTGTGTGCGAGGTTCGCGCCGACCAAAGTACGGAAAAGCGATTTTTCAGACCCCGCTTCTGTTCGCCCATGATGACACATAATATCGATAATCTAGCGTTTATTTGAAAACTATTAATAAATCAAGCGAAAAATGGCACGATTTCTAACGAAATACATTGAAGCTCGATTTGCTGGAGTTTATTGAGATGAGACAGAAATATATTCATTCATCACGGTATAAAACGGAAATGTATGAAAAAATTATTTGTTTCGTGCATGTTGACTGGAAGCAACTCACTGACGATCACCGTGTTATTTAGATCTATTGCTATTATATTTTAAATATTTTAAGCACTCGCAAATAAGTCCTATCCTACATTGGATAAAGCACTGGCGCTGATGGCCATCAGTGGCCTCTGCTGTTGGCGCCGGAAGTGTTAATAACCCACAGATACCCTGTAAATAACATGAGCCTCAAGACACACTCAAAGAAAGTGCGTGTGTGTGTGTGTGTGTGTGTGTGTGTGTGTGTGTGTGTGTGTGTGTGTACCTGACGCGTGAATACTTTCCCCAAGGCAGTTGTCCTTCCGCGTTCGGTTTGCGCGGCCTGATTGGGCACTGACGCTTCTCTCAGCGCCCAATCGCGTTGCGCCTACCTTTCAGTTCCACAGCCCAAGTCCTCGCCCATTTCCTCGTATTGTTTTCATCTCTCTATATTAACGTAACGCGCTATTCATATCAATCGACATCACATCAATATATAAATAACGTATTGTTTTCATCTCTCACATCAACAGTCCTCGCCCATTTCCTCGTATTGTTTTCATCTCTCTATATTAACACATTCCCGCCCAAGCACGGAGATCTCCGTGTTTCGATTCCACCCGTTGTGGACAGAGGCACGGATATATCCGTGGGAAGTTGTTATTGCTTTTATTCCATTTTAACACTTTAACTGCCACACACGAGATATCTCGGGTTTATTTTTATGTGGTTGAAAGCCACTCACGAGATTTCTCTGATTTCTTTTTCTTTTTTAGCGATCTGAAATCATATTGCATCACGCAAGCCTACCCGAGTATACACGAGCTCCGCCGGAGATCATATGTGGAAAAAAGCGCCCCCTATCGTCTTTCAGATGACATAAGGGATTTTGGAATGGACTCAATGAAAATGGATGGGGAAAAAACTCTGGTACTCCACATTTTCCAGTCCACTGATCCAGCCGGGGTTACCACAGTTCATTCTGGAACCTCAGAGCCCCGCTGATCATGGAGTTCTACTGTATCGCGTTGGATCTATCGATTTTTTCGAATGGTGATCAGGAATTGGAATATACCAGTTGGATACCATCTGATGTCAGGTAAGGACTCTATGTTATCAGTGTTAGGATAATCAGACAAATTTTGATGAAGATATAGGCTGTTTTGTGAAATGGTAAAACTGTAAAACTGTAAAAGCTGTAAAAGTCCGAGAGGAAATCAACGCGGCGATTATCCGTGCGCGGCCCGAATGTGCTTGCGTGCACGTATAATATTGATCATCTTTCACGGTCCATCTTTATTAGACATAAAGCATTTAAAAATACTTTGATTAGTCTACATCAATAGCACATTGTCAAGGTTGACAGAATAAAGTTCTGTATATTGTGCACGGCGGTAGCGAGTTAGGCAATAGTTAGTTTTAGTTTTAGTATATTGTGCACGGCGGTAGCGAGTTGGGCAATAGTTAGTTTTAGTTTTAGTATATGATGCACGCCGGTAGCGAGTTGAGTGATAGTGAGTTGAGAGATAGTTAGTTTTAGTATATGATGCACGCCGGTAGCGAGTTGAGTGATAGTGAGTTGAGTGATAGTTAGTTTTAGTATATGATGCACGGCGGTAGCGAGTTGAGTGATAGTGAGTTGAGTGATAGTTAGTTTTAGTATATGATGCACGGCGGTAGCGAGTTGAGTGATAGTGAGTTGAGTGATAGTAGTATATTGAGCGAGTAGTTAGGCGATAGTAGGGCTAACGCGATTGGGCGCTGAGAGAAGCGTCAGTGGCCAATCAGGCCGCGTAAACCAAACGCGGAAGGACAACTGCCTTGGGGAAAGTATTCACGCGTACCTGACACATTCTGCTACAAAATAAATGCAAGTCAATGCAATAATAATGGTGTAAGCAGCCCAACAGCGCCTGGTGTGTGATGTTACCTTGACAATGAGACCTTTGGAGTCGACCATCCAGATCTTCTTGGCAGCATCTGCTGGTGACACACCCTCCTTGGCCATGGCCATCATTATCAGGTGCGCGATGCCCATGGCAGCCTGGCAGAGAAGAGGAACATTAGAAAAACAAAAACATTTTTAATCCTGTATCCGAGGAATAATTCCCCGTCTTCCTACCGTATTAAGGCACAAAAGAGCCAATTTTCAGGGAAAAACCGTTCTGTATCACACTAGCTCACGCTCAGCGTTTCATTGCATATATCTCGCTTCAGCATATATACACTGAATAATTTCACAAATGTACCTTTAAATGCCAGCATAGTCTTTTCCCCTTACTGGACCATGTTGGAGGTATTTCCATAGTCTTTTCCCCTTACTGGACCATGTTGGAGGTATGTTCATGCACCACGACCATAGCCTTCCATTGTATCTGAACATGTCTTAATTAAGCACCTTGTGGACCCATGAAAGTCACCACATCTGCATTTATTATCAAGAAAACGTTAGGTTATGACTATAACCAAGTTCTGTTAACACTTAGTGAACGCTCAGCGTTTCATTGCATATATCTCGCTTCAGCATATATACACTGAATAATTTCACAAATGTACCTTTAAATGCCAGCATTCATCTGGCCACACCCCCATCCGCTTACCTATATAAGCAGGGATGGTGCCACACACTCATCTCCTTCTCAAATTTCATCACAAGCAACGTGTTGCTCATATGCCCACTTGACGTGGAGAAAAATATTGACTGGAAAAGCAATGTTTACAAGGAAAGGAAGAACAAGGAGATACGTTGACATCATATCTTTATTTTCTCTCTCACTATTTTCGAGAAAATACGGCGATGTTGTCTTCGTCACTGGAGTGTCTGGAAGATGGTGATCATTCTAAAAACCCTCCACCGGTTTTCGTATTGGGAGCACGCCGCTGCATGCTTCTCAACTGCAGTTCCTTGCTGTGTTGGTTGGGGTGAAACCTTTCAGGCCACAGCTGAACTGTAGGACGCGCCGCTGTTGTGAGAAGCGGTGGGTTTCAGGTTGGGTGAGTACTGTTGCTGGCAGGCTTCACTTGTCTGTTAGTGCTATGGGGGCTAATTGACAATGTTTATGAAAACCGGCCCCAGGCTAGGGTCCTTTGTTCAGCCTCCTAGGCGACAGAAGACCTTGGTCTGAAGACCATTGTAGTGTTAACTAGTGGGCCGCGACCATTAACACTGGTGATCCCTGTGTTTTTTGGACGAGTGGATTCTCTCTGTCACCGTGTAGCCCCTTCTTTCATATCCAAATGAGAGTATTCCTTCACGAGGAGATATGTGCATAAGATGTTCGATAGCGGAAGATCTATGTTCAAGTCAGCTACACAGGCCAGTTGGTATTATGCTGACTCCGTCGGGTGTTGGTAAAATCACCGTTGTAAAGCTGTGTTGACATCTTGTTTCTCTTTTCTCTTAAAAAGTGAGGAGGGTTTCAGAACGGCGGCCTGTCTGGGTGAGTGTTATATCATTGTGTACAAGTTCAGGTGATAGCTGCTTAGCTTACGGTTAGCCAGTCAGCTGTTAGCTGCGGCGTTAGCCTGCTGGGATCACTGCGTGGCCTACAGAGGTTGGGCCTACTGTTAGCCAGTCAGCTGTTAGCTGCGGCGCTAGCCTGTTGTGATCACTAGGAAACGTTAGCTTGCTGCTATCGGACAAGGCCAGCGCGGGGTAGCTCCGGCTACTCGCACGCCGCCACGAGCTCCCCTCTGGTCGCGTGCGCCGTTCGCTCGGCGTCTCGCGAGCAGGGGCAGTAGCGACCGACGGTTGGAGCGGCCGTTAGCTTAATGCTACTCTGTTGAACGTGCTTTGATTATAACATGTTTTACACTCTTGACTACGACGTCATCTTTGACAGGGGATGTTCGTCGACCCTGCCCTGAGCCAGGACGGCAAGGATTGCGTCAACAAAAGGGACCGTAGCGACGGGTGGAGCGGCGACGCTGCCCAGATCGAACAACACAGGATGGCTGTGTTTCTACGGTGTCTTGAGACTGCACTTCGCTGATCTACGCTCCGGGTAGGACAAAGGTTTGACCAGACCTTATACGCGTCTTCCGGCTTTACCTTCTACATGTTTTGTAAATAACGCTGTTTTCCAAAAACGTGTGTTGCTGCAATGCATTTGGGATACGACGCGAGTTTTGTGTGAACCGTCTTGTCACTGGTAATTAGCTTCTCCGGGCAAATCGGGTTGTTGTTACAGATGTGAAAATGATCTGGTTGTTGTGTGAGAAACATCATGCGTGTTGTTATGTACCGTGTACTCACAACTAAGGTAACTAACCTATGAAGCTATGCTTAGTGACAAATGAGTGAAAGAATATTCTTTTCTCAGCCTGTGATGACAATGAACAGAGTGTTCACATATTAACAGGTTCCTGTTTTAACTGGCCGTATTAAGGGTAAAGTAGGAGGATTGTGTTTTTCCCCACGGTTCCCTGGGGACTTCTTCATCCTCCTATCAGACATGTTGTTGCACTACATTGTGTCTTTGTGTGGTAGGGATGCGATGTAACCCTTAGCTTGATTGCTGAGGTTGTGCTATGACTGCTGGAGAAACTTTATTTTTCTAAAAGAAAAGATTGTTTGGTCGCTGTCGTGTGTGCTTAGCAAGGCCTGTGGCCGATACTAATCGAGAATTATGTATTCTCTCATTGTGAAAAACGGCGTTCCTCTGTAGAGTGTTTTTGCCATTTTTTGTAGATGATGATGGGTTGTGTGTGTCATGTGACCTACAACTGGGTTGGACTGGCCACAGAAGCACATGTGTATGTTGGACCGGGGCTCTTAGAGAGCCCTCTCTATTCTGTGTTTTTTCCTTAGTAAAAATCAGATAGCAGGTTAGCTTATGCGCTGTGTGAAGCTGTCAAACGCTTCATAGAGCTGACTATGACTGTGTCATATTCTCTTTTTGTCATTACATCGTATCATGGGTGTGGGGTCGTAAAGGGGTGAACTGGTAACCTTTCCTCTCCCCCTTGTTTCTGTTGGTCAGGGGTACACCCCCTGTCCTTCAAGGTTCCTGTCACGTTGCGGTCCCGCACGTTACGGGGTGAGGGGGGGGGGGGGGGGAGTTTCCTGGTCCCACGGCCTGGAATATTGGGCGTGTGCACCGCAGAAATTCCCCCGCCATAGAGTACGTCACCGTGCGTGTCTCTGTTGGTAGGACTTCCGTGTGCTGTTCAGGTCCATGTGATGGATCTGTTTCGGGGGGGTGGTCAGGGCTCCTCCTCACCAAGAGCCTATTCGGGCCTTCTGTGAGTTTGGACTCCTCCTTCCATGTGAGGGAGCCTCCTTCAGAGTACAGAGCCTCCTCCTCAGATTGTCAAGGTGAGTGGAACCTCAAGAAGGAGTCCTATTCTATTGTGTATGTATTCGATTCAATTCGATTATTGAGTGTGTATGGGTTCAGTGCCTCTTCCCCGGAGAGCCCTAAAAACCAATTTTTTACATGGCTCAAGGTGCAATATATTCTTTTCAATCTGTACAGCTCGCGTGGGAAGTCTCTCTGGGGATTCCCGTCTCCTTCCTATGAGAGGGTGGTGGGATGTAAAAATGTGAAAAAATTTTACCCCCGGCTGTGTAGACTGGGATACATACTGTTCTTCTTTTCTATTACAAAAATAGTTGGAGTTAGGAAGTGTCACACCCCTCTTGTCGTTCCCCTGGGCGCCTTGGGGATTCAATGACAGGTCTAAATAGCCTGTTCATTGATGTGGGTGTGTCCCGACGCACGTATAGTGCTAGCTCGCTATAAACAGGCGACTGACTGGCACACCTTGGTTGCTTGAGGTTAAAACTGCGTTTTTATAGAGCAACTGAGATGGAGGTTTTTCCTCTTCCGATGACCACATCCCACGACCTGGGTTGGTTATCGACGGATTCTCGTTCATGTCTGGGGGATGATGACGGAATGGATCTGAACATATGTAGAGGGGTCTCACGCCCTGGGGGTGGGCCACCGGGCGCGGTTCGCCCGAAGGTCTGGGTGGCGCCTTCTTTTCATGTTAAGATCAACACGCATATCTGCCCTTTCTCCTGGAGTAGGCATGTCGGCGTGGTTAGGGCACGGGACTGGTTCTGGTCACGCTGGTCCGGATCAGTTGAACCCGTTGTCCGCCGGGGATGCAGATCTGCTGTTCTGGTACCCTGAGGGACTTGGGCTTTTTTCAGGGGGAAAAATGCCAGGTTGCTGTGAGTGCATTTGATGGTTGTTGCATAGTGTTATTGTTCGTTGAGCATCCTGACTAAACCTTGTTAAACTAACTCCAGGTCTCTCTCCTGCTCCCTTGTTAAACTAACTCCAGGTCTCTCTCCTGCTCCCTTGTTAAACTAACTCCAGGTCTCTCTCCTGCTCCCTTGTTAAACTAACTCCAGGTCTCTCTCCTGCTCCCTTGTTAAACTAACTCCAGGTCTCTCTCCTGCTCCCTTGTTAAACTAACTCCAGGTCTCTCACCTCTCCTGCTCCCTTGTTAAACTAACTCCAGGTCTCTCTCCTGCTCCCTTGTTAAACTAACTCCAGGTCTCTCTCCTCTCCTGCTCCCTTGTTAAACTAACTCCAGGTATCTCTCCTGCTCCCTTGTTAAACTAACTCCAGGTCTCTCTCCTGCTCCCTTGTTAAACTAACTCCAGGTCTCTCACCTGCTCCCTTGTTAAACTAACTCCAGGTCTCTCTCCTGCTCCCTTGTTAAACTAACTCCAGGTCTCTCTCCTGCTCCCTTGTTAAACTAACTCCAGGTCTCTCTCCTGCTCCCTTGTTAAACTAACTCCAGGTCTCTCTCCTCTCCTGCTCCCTTGTTAAACTAACTCCAGGTCTCTCTCCTCTCCTGCTCCCTTGTTAAACTAACTCCAGGTCTCTCTCCTGCTCCCTTGTTAAACTAACTCCAGGTCTCTCTCCTGCTCCCTTGTTAAACTAACTCCAGGTCTCTCTCCTCTCCTGCTCCCTTGTTAAACTAACTCCAGGTCTCTCTCCTGCTCCCTTGTTAAACTAACTCCAGGTCTCTCACCTCTCCTGCTCCCTTGTTAAACTAACTCCAGGTCTCTCACCTCTCCTGCTCCCTTGTTAAACTAACTCCAGGTCTCTCACCTGCTCCCTTGTTAAACTAACTCCAGGTCTCTCACCTCTCCTGCTCCCTTGTTAAACTAACTCCAGGTCTCTCTCCTGCTCCCTTGTTAAACTAACTCCAGGTCTCTCTCCTGCTCCCTTGTTAAACTAACTCCAGGTCTCTCTCCTGCTCCCTTGTTAAACTAACTCCAGGTCTCTCTCCTGCTCCCTTGTTAAACTAACTCCAGGTCTCTCTCCTCTCCTGCTCCCTTGTTAAACTAACTCCAGGTCTCTCTCCTGCTCCCTTGTTAAACTAACTCCAGGTCTCTCTCCTGCTCCCTTGTTAAACTAACTCCAGGTCTCTCTCCTCTCCTGCTCCCTTGTTAAACTAACTCCAGGTCTCTCTCCTGCTCCCTTGTTAAACTAACTCCAGGTCTCTCTCCTGCTCCCTTGTTAAACTAACTCCAGGTCTCTCTCCTGCTCCCTTGTTAAACTAACTCCAGGTCTCTCTCCTCTCCTGCTCCCTTGTTAAACTAACTCCAGGTCTCTCTCATCTCCTGCTCCCTTGTTAAACTAACTCCAGGTCTCTCTGCAGTGCAGTCGTGGTCACACGCGGTTACACGCCGTGTTACTAGATGATCACTGAGGCAGAAGTACGCGCGCACAAAGATGCGCTCTATCCATTCGTTGTGCGCTAAGTACCCGGCCAGTGGCCGCCCGCAAATACAAACAGATATAAACAGATCATTTGAGTACACCCGGCCACCCATAACAAAAGCGCATCTTCAACCACGCCCCCGCCCGCAAATACAAACCGATATAAACAGATCATTTGACAACAGTATCATGTTCCTACCTGCAACGCAACCTGAACCAACGATGCCACCGCCGCTCCCCAAGAGAAGAAAGTTGCAGCTTCAGAATCAGCTTATCCAAAGCAAACTTAGTTTCGCTATACCTGCACGACCTCCAACGCCCGGGTACAGTACAGTACAGCTCAATACATGCATACAATTGTTAAGGGGATGCAGACCAAGACTTTCGTCTTGTTTACATCAGGGTCCCCCATTTTCAATTCAACATAATACACCAGATACAGTCTTGCTCTCTTAATATGCTGGTTAAATCGGCTGTCTTTAACCTGAATTAGCAAACAAGATACAAAGCATTCAGTTGACTAATTGTATATGTTCTAATGTTCTCTGTTCTAATGTTCCTGCTACCTTTTTCAGCATCGCTATTTCAAAAAAAAAAAAAAAAATCTGTTCTGTGCGCATACACGTACCGGCGGTCCGGCGCGTGTGCACGTGCGTGGCGTGTTACCAGTTCCCATATTACGACTGCACCACTGCTCACGCTGCCCCCGACACTTCCTTCTTCTACTGCGCAGGCGCACCAACCGACCTGTAGGAGTCGCTGTCCACAACGCCCGATCCCCACCCATCAGTTTCCCACCCCCTAATACGGCCAATGTGTATTAGTACAGACAACCAGCTAAACTGAAAGCAAATGTGGAGCGCTGGGCTCTAACAGGCGAGCCCAGTGTCTCCAGATTTCGTGGCGAGCGCCTTGCCCACTACGCCACGTAGCCGCCCTGGTTGTAGTGCAAATTCTTTACCAATAAATATAAAGTGTGTTTAGGTGTTCTAAAGTGTGTAAATTGGGTGCTGCAGTGAGTTGTCTGTTTAAAGTGAGTGTGTGGGTGTGGTGTGTGCTGTGAGTGCATTTGATGGTTGTTGCATAGTGTTATTGTTCGTTGAGCATCCTGACTAAACCTTGTTAAACTAACTCCAGGTCTCTCTCCTGCTCCCTTGTTAAACTAACTCCAGGTCTCTCTCCTGCTCCCTTGTTAAACTAACTCCAGGTCTCTCTCCTGCTCCCTTGTTAAACTAACTCCAGGTCTCTCTCCTGCTCCCTTGTTAAACTAACTCCAGGTCTCTCTCCTGCTCCCTTGTTAAACTAACTCCAGGTCTCTCACCTCTCCTGCTCCCTTGTTAAACTAACTCCAGGTCTCTCTCCTCTCCTGCTCCCTTGTTAAACTAACTCCAGGTCTCTCTCCTGCTCCCTTGTTAAACTAACTCCAGGTCTCTCACCTCTCCTGCTCCCTTGTTAAACTAACTCCAGGTCTCTCTCCTCTCCTGCTCCCTTGTTAAACTAACTCCAGGTCTCTCACCTCTCCTGCTCCCTTGTTAAACTAACTCCAGGTCTCTCTCCTGCTCCCTTGTTAAACTAACTCCAGGTCTCTCTCCTGCTCCCTTGTTAAACTAACTCCAGGTCTCTCTCCTCTCCTGCTCCCTTGTTAAACTAACTCCAGGTCTCTCTCCTGCTCCCTTGTTAAACTAACTCCAGGTCTCTCTCCTCTCCTGCTCCCTTGTTAAACTAACTCCAGGTCTCTCACCTCTCCTGCTCCCTTGTTAAACTAACTCCAGGTCTCTCACCTGCTCCCTTGTTAAACTAACTCCAGGTCTCTCTCCTGCTCCCTTGTTAAACTAACTCCAGGTCTCTCACCTCTCCTGCTCCCTTGTTAAACTAACTCCAGGTCTCTCTCCTGCTCCCTTGTTAAACTAACTCCAGGTCTCTCTCCTGCTCCCTTGTTAAACTAACTCCAGGTCTCTCTCCTGCTCCCTTGTTAAACTAACTCCAGGTCTCTCTCCTGCTCCCTTGTTAAACTAACTCCAGGTCTCTCTCCTGCTCCCTTGTTAAACTAACTCCAGGTCTCTCACCTCTCCTGCTCCCTTGTTAAACTAACTCCAGGTCTCTCTCCTGCTCCCTTGTTAAACTAACTCCAGGTCTCTCTCCTCTCCTGCTCCCTTGTTAAACTAACTCCAGGTCTCTCTCCTGCTCCCTTGTTAAACTAACTCCAGGTCTCTCTCCTGCTCCCTTGTTAAACTAACTCCAGGTCTCTCACCTGCTCCCTTGTTAAACTAACTCCAGGTCTCTCTCCTGCTCCCTTGTTAAACTAACTCCAGGTCTCTCTCCTGCTCCCTTGTTAAACTAACTCCAGGTCTCTCTCCTGCTCCCTTGTTAAACTAACTCCAGGTCTCTCTCCTCTCCTGCTCCCTTGTTAAACTAACTCCAGGTCTCTCTCCTCTCCTGCTCCCTTGTTAAACTAACTCCAGGTCTCTCTCCTGCTCCCTTGTTAAACTAACTCCAGGTCTCTCTCCTGCTCCCTTGTTAAACTAACTCCAGGTCTCTCTCCTCTCCTGCTCCCTTGTTAAACTAACTCCAGGTCTCTCTCCTGCTCCCTTGTTAAACTAACTCCAGGTCTCTCACCTCTCCTGCTCCCTTGTTAAACTAACTCCAGGTCTCTCACCTCTCCTGCTCCCTTGTTAAACTAACTCCAGGTCTCTCACCTGCTCCCTTGTTAAACTAACTCCAGGTCTCTCACCTCTCCTGCTCCCTTGTTAAACTAACTCCAGGTCTCTCTCCTGCTCCCTTGTTAAACTAACTCCAGGTCTCTCTCCTGCTCCCTTGTTAAACTAACTCCAGGTATCTCTCCTGCTCCCTTGTTAAACTAACTCCAGGTCTCTCTCCTGCTCCCTTGTTAAACTAACTCCAGGTCTCTCTCCTCTCCTGCTCCCTTGTTAAACTAACTCCAGGTCTCTCTCCTGCTCCCTTGTTAAACTAACTCCAGGTCTCTCTCCTGCTCCCTTGTTAAACTAACTCCAGGTCTCTCTCCTCTCCTGCTCCCTTGTTAAACTAACTCCAGGTCTCTCTCCTGCTCCCTTGTTAAACTAACTCCAGGTCTCTCTCCTGCTCCCTTGTTAAACTAACTCCAGGTCTCTCTCCTGCTCCCTTGTTAAACTAACTCCAGGTCTCTCTCCTCTCCTGCTCCCTTGTTAAACTAACTCCAGGTCTCTCTCATCTCCTGCTCCCTTGTTAAACTAACTCCAGGTCTCTCTCCTGCTCCCTTGTTAAACTAACTCCAGGTCTCTCTCCTGCTCCCTTGTTAAACTAACTCCAGGTCTCTCTCCTGCTCCCTTGTTAAACTAACTCCAGGTCTCTCACCTCTCCTGCTCCCTTGTTAAACTAACTCCAGGTCTCTCACCTGCTCCCTTGTTAAACTAACTCCAGGTCTCTCACCTCTCCTGCTCCCTTGTTAAACTAACTCCAGGTCTCTCACCTCTCCTGCTCCCTTGTTAAACTAACTCCAGGTCTCTCTCCTGCTCCCTTGTTAAACTAACTCCAGGTCTCTCTCCTGCTCCCTTGTTAAACTAACTCCAGGTCTCTCTCCTGCTCCCTTGTTAAACTAACTCCAGGGCCCTCATTCATCAACGTGACTTACGCACAGATATGTGCTTAACCTGTGCGTACGACCATTTCTAAGCAAAGGGATTCATCAATTTCAACTTGAACTTGACTTCGTGCTTATATTTACGCACAGCTCGGAGCATGTTTAGCTGACGCCCAGTGGTAGAATATCGTTACTACGGCATATGCGCTGCTCAGTTCATGCATTAGTTTCAACGCGGAAATAAGATTCCGTGCATTAGTTTCAACACTGGCGTGTTCATCTTCTGTATGACCCGTAATTCATTATAGTTCATTGTAAAATAGCGACAGTAGTGTAATTATAACGGGTCACACGCGAACAAGAGGTTGGCCTGCTTGTTTGGCACGGGGGGGCAGACGCAGAACACCAACCTCCAAACGCGATTAAATATTGTTTCAAATAAAAAGCTAATTATTTTGTGTGTCATGTTTCCAAATAAGATTGGTCACGAAATGCTTTCTACTTCAATTTGTTGGTTAGAATAGATGACCTCCGTTGAAACTTCACTGAGACTAACAGTCTATTTGTGAGCTCCCTCACAGATGTGATAATAATAATAATAATAATAATAATAATAATAATAATAATAATAATAATAATAATAATGATAATAGCTTCATTTTATATAGCGCCTTTCAAGAGACCCAAGGTCGCTTTACATAGATAGGGGGGGGGGGATAACAAAGTAACAAACATAGTGGACAGACACAACATATAAATATGATGATGGAATTCATTCAAGTCCTCTCCACCCTCGGGTCTTTGCCACCGGCACGGTCCATCGTGATATTGGAGATGGATCGAGCAATAGACTGTTACTGTAGCTGTCAAAGCTCCATCACAAATGCAGTTATGTGAATAGAAAGGGATTCCACTCAGTCAATGTTGCGATGCGCATTTGCCTGATACATGTTGTTGCTGCATGTTTTCAATTCATTAAATAAAACGGATACTTTTTGCAAGGGTTTACTGACTGTCGTACAAATAATCAACCAACTACATACTGTAACTTTTCAGTGCACGTTCTTATTTACATTGTGACAACAGCCTTGTGAGCTCCGGCAGACCCGCACACAGACATGATGGAATTCAAGTTCAAGTTTGTATTGATCACATATAGGCAGGCTACACATGGCGTAGGCTACATCATACATGGCAGTGAGATTCATTGTTCTTGTATATGCTCTCGTATTATTGTTTATATAGGCTACCCAATACTGACATCAAAATAGATTGTATGCCTCTAGAAATCATATGCAGCAGGTAGAAGATTGACGGAAAATCTGTCGCGATTTGGAATAA
Source organism: Notolepis coatsorum (assembly GCF_963971535.1). NCBI lineage: Eukaryota > Metazoa > Chordata > Actinopteri > Aulopiformes > Paralepididae > Notolepis > Notolepis coatsorum. The sequence continues at coordinate 44,680,986 of NC_140169.1, read as the reverse complement.
AATTGAGGAGAACTTTAATCCCTGGGTATTAATCAAACAAAACGGAAAAAGGCAGTCATATTCCAGCACGGTCTTTATTAGTGTTTGCGCTGCCCAGGCAGCAATGGTTAATAGATATCATATCCGACATCACCGTACGTGTACACCAGCGTTTCCGTTAGCCGGTAATTACCGGTATTTGACCGGCAAAATATGTTGAAGTCCGAATATTTAAATCTCTCCGGTCATAATGTCCGGTGAAAATAATTTCTCTAAGCACAATTTTATTATTTGAATTGTATTAAAATAGGCTAAAATTAAATAGCCTATGCGATGAACGAAACAATCATTACATTTTGTTTCATTGTTGCTTCACTCTGATAAAGCGCGGATGGCGCCGCTCGGATGTGAATCTTTTTTTCTTTCTTTTTTTGAGCCTGCCTGGCCACCATAACGACAAACAGGTATACGAGCGAGAGAGAGAGATGGCCAAACAAGCTAAGCTTAACAAATATTTCATGAAACCAAGCACAAGCAGGTCTAATAATAATGACAACGAAGATGAGTCTTCTGAACTTGAAGTCACAGAGACCGCTGATGCCGTGGTGAAAGAAAACAGAAACAGAAATGTTGAGCGTTCAGGCCCGAGTGGAAAGTTTAATTCTCCTGGCTGAGGTGCGACATTATATCCACATTTTCCAGTTCACTGATCCAGCCGGGGTTACCACAGTTCATTCTGGAACCTCAGATCCCCGCTGATCATGGAGTTCTACTGTATCGCGTTGGATCCATACACGTATCGATTTTTTCGAATGGTGATCAGGAATTGGAATATACCAGTTGGATACCATCTGATGTCAGGTAAGGACTCTATGTTATCAGTGTTAGGATAATCAGAGTAAGTTTGATGAAGTTATAAACTGTTTTGTGAAATGTCTTCTTTCGGTTTCACTGTAAAAGTCTGAGAGGAAATGAACGGAGCGATTATCCGTGCGCGGCCCGAATGTGCTTGCGTGCACGTATAATATTGATCATCTAGCGTTTATTTGAAAACGATTCATAAAAAGGCCGACGAATATCAACGTTGTGGAATATTCCACTAAAAGACGATTTTCATAGAATGCTCCAGAATGAGCTGTTTTTTTATCTGAAAACGGGGGCTTTTCTAACTGCTCTGAAACGGAAACGACGCGATAAACAGCCTTGACAGCACTGACTGGAAAATAGTCTTTGATAATGCGATGGGCAGATTAGACACATAGCCATAATTTAAAACATAGATTAGGCGATATTAACGTTAACATTGGCGCCGATGGTGGCATTCAGCCGGTAAAAAGGAAAACCAGGCTGACCGGAATTTCTCGAATATGTCCGGGGATAGAAATCTTGCAGGACACCCAGACCGGCACGAATATGTTCTAACGGAAACGCTGGTGTACACGTCTGTCAGCCTGTCTCATAACACGCTTCCCTCGGTTTAGTCCATTCTTCCACATTTCATGGGGGTGTCCATTACCGTATATGGTTAATCGGGGCGGTTTTGGTATGCAAATACGTGAAAGTGTGCACGAGCCTCGGCGCAGGGCCAAGGTGATATTTATCACGACAGGTGTGCGTAGAACCTGCGTACGCACGTGTGGTAAATCCCGTTTCTTTTGTGCGTGCACTCATTCTAAATTCTGTGCTTACGTGTGGAAATAGAACATTTTCTACGTCACGTTGATGAATGAGGGCCCAGGTCTCTCACCTGCTCCCTTGTTAAACTAACTCCAGGTCTCTCTCCTGCTCCCTTGTTAAACTAACTCCAGGTCTCTCTCCTCTCCTGCTCCCTTGTTAAACTAACTCCAGGTCTCTCTCCTGATCCCTTGTTAAACTAACTCCAGGTCTCTCTCCTGCTCCCTTGTTAAACTAACTCCAGGTCTCTCTCCTGCTCCCTTGTTAAACTAACTCCAGGTCTCTCTCCTGCTCCCTTGTTAAACTAACTCCAGGTCTCTCTCCTGCTCCCTTGTTAAACTAACTCCAGGTCTCTCTCCTGCTCCCTTGTTAAACTAACTCCAGGTCTCTCTCCTCTCCTGCTCCCTTGTTAAACTAACTCCAGGTCTCTCTCCTGCTCCCTTGTTAAACTAACTCCAGGTCTCTCTCCTGCTCCCTTGTTAAACTAACTCCAGGTCTCTCTCCTGCTCCCTTGTTAAACTAACTCCAGGTCTCTCTCCTGCTCCCTTGTTAAACTAACTCCAGGTCTCTCTCCTCTCCTGCTCCCTTGTTAAACTAACTCCAGGTCTCTCTCCTGCTCCCTTGTTAAACTAACTCCAGGTCTCTCTCCTCTCCTGCTCCCTTGTTAAACTAACTCCAGGTCTCTCTCCTGCTCCCTTGTTAAACTAACTCCAGGTCTCTCTCCTGCTCCCTTGTTAAACTAACTCCAGGTCTCTCTCCTGCTCCCTTGTTAAACTAACTCCAGGTCTCTCTCCTGCTCCCTTGTTAAACTAACTCCAGGTCTCTCACCTCTCCTGCTCCCTTGTTAAACTAACTCCAGGTCTCTCTCCTCTCCTGCTCCCTTGTTAAACTAACTCCAGGTCTCTCTCCTGCTCCCTTGTTAAACTAACTCCAGGTCTCTCTCCTCTCCTGCTCCCTTGTTAAACTAACTCCAGGTCTCTCACCTGCTCCCTTGTTAAACTAACTCCAGGTCTCTCTCCTGCTCCCTTGTTAAACTAACTCCAGGTCTCTCACCTGCTCCCTTGTTAAACTAACTACAGGTCTCTCTCCTGCTCCCTTGTTAAACTAACTCCAGGTCTCTCTCCTGCTCCCTTGTTAAACTAACTCCAGGTCTCTCTCCTCTCCTGCTCCCTTGTTAAACTAACTCCAGGTCTCTCTCCTGCTCCCTTGTTAAACTAACTCCAGGTCTCTCTCCTGCTCCCTTGTTAAACTAACTCCAGGCCTCTCTCCTGCTCCCTTGTTAAACTAACTCCAGGTCTCTCTCCTGCTCCCTTGTTAAACTAACTCCAGGTCTCTCACCTGCTCCCTTGTTAAACTAACTCCAGGTCTCTCTCCTGCTCCCTTGTTAAACTAACTCCAGGTCTCTCTCCTCTCCTGCTCCCTTGTTAAACTAACTCCAGGTCTCTCTCCTGCTCCCTTGTTAAACTAAATCCAGGTCTCTCTCCTCTCCTGCTCCCTTGTTAAACTAACTCCAGGTCTCTCTCCTGCTCCCTTGTTAAACTAACTCCAGGTCTCTCTCCTGCTCCCTTGTTAAACTAACTCCAGGTCTCTCTCCTGCTCCCTTGTTAAACTAACTCCAGGTCTCTCTCCTGCTCCCTTGTTAAACTAACTCCAGGTCTCTCTCCTGCTCCCTTGTTAAACTAACTCCAGGTCTCTCACCTGCTCCCTTGTTAAACTAACTCCAGGTCTCTCTCCTGCTCCCTTGTTAAACTAACTCCAGGTCTCTCTCCTGCTCCCTTGTTAAACTAACTCCAGGTCTCTCTCCTCTCCTGCTCCCTTGTTAAACTAACTACAGGTCTCTCTCCTGCTCCCTTGTTAAACTAACTCCAGGTCTCTCACCTGCTCCCTTGTTAAACTAACTCCAGGTCTCTCACCTGCTCCCTTGTTAAACTAACTCCAGGTCTCTCTCCTGCTCCTTTGTTAAACTAACTCCAGGTCTCTCTCCTGCTCCCTTGTTAAACTAACTCCAGGTCTCTCTCCTGCTCCCTTGTTAAACTAACTCCAGGTCTCTCTCCTCTCTTGCTCCCTTGTTAAACTAACTCCAGGTCTCTCTCCTGCTCCCTTGTTAAACTAACTCCAGGTCTCTCTCCTCTCTTGCTCCCTTGTTAAACTAACTCCAGGTCTCTCTCCTGCTCCCTTGTTAAACTAACTCCAGGTCTCTCTCCTCTCCTGCTCCCTTGTTAAACTAACTCCAGGTCTCTCTCCTCTCCTGCTCCCTTGTTAAACTAACTCCAGGTCTCTCTCCTGCTCCCTTGTTAAACTAACTCCAGGTCTCTCTCCTGCTCCCTTGTTAAACTAACTCCAGGTCTCTCTCCTGCTCCCTTGTTAAACTAACTCCAGGTCTCTCTCCTCTCCTGCTCCCTTGTTAAACTAACTCCAGGTCTCTCTCCTGCTCCCTTGTTAAACTAACTCCAGGCCTCTCTCCTCTCCTGCTCCCTTGTTAAACTAACTCCAGGTCTCTCTCCTGCTCCCTTGTTAAACTAACTCCAGGCCTCTCTCCTGCTCCCTTGTTAAACTAACTCCAGGTCTCTCTCCTGCTCCCTTGTTAAACTAACTCCAGGTCTCTCTCCTGCTCCCTTGTTAAACTAACTCCAGGTCTCTCTCCTGCTCCCTTGTTAAACTAACTCCAGGTCTCTCTCCTGCTCCCTTGTTAAACTAACTCCAGGTCTCTCTCCTGCTCCCTTGTTAAACTAACTCCAGGTCTCTCTCCTGCTCCCTTGTTAAACTAACTCCAGGTCTCTCTCCTCTCCTGCTCCCTTGTTAAACTAACTCCAGGTCTCTCACCTCTCCTGCTCCCTTGTTAAACTAACTCCAGGTCTCTCACCTCTCCTGCTCCCTTGTTAAACTAACTCCAGGTCTCTCTCCTGCTCCCTTGTTAAACTAACTCCAGGTCTCTCTCCTGCTCCCTTGTTAAACTAACTCCAGGTCTCTCTCCTCTCCTGCTCCCTTGTTAAACTAACTCCAGGTCTCTCTCCTCTCCTGCTCCCTTGTTAAACTAACTCCAGGTCTCTCACCTGCTCCCTTGTTAAACTAACTCCAGGTCTCTCTCCTGCTCCCTTGTTAAACTAACTCCAGGTCTCTCTCCTCTCCTGCTCCCTTGTTAAACTAACTCCAGGTCTCTCTCCTCTCCTGCTCCCTTGTTAAACTAACTCCAGGTCTCTCTCCTGCTCCCTTGTTAAACTAACTCCAGGTCTCTCTCCTGCTCCCTTGTTAAACTAACTCCAGGTCTCTCTCCTGCTCCCTTGTTAAACTAACTCCAGGTCTCTCACCTCTCCTGCTCCCTTGTTAAACTAACTCCAGGTCTCTCTCCTCTCCTGCTCCCTTGTTAAACTAACTCCAGGTCTCTCTCCTGCTCCCTTGTTAAACTAACTCCAGGTCTCTCTCCTGCTCCCTTGTTAAACTAACTCCAGGTCTCTCTCCTGCTCCCTTGTTAAACTAACTCCAGGTCTCTCTCCTGCTCCCCTGTTAAACTAACTCCAGGTCTCTCTCCTCTCCTGCTCCCTTGTTAAACTAACTCCAGGTCTCTCTCCTGCTCCCTTGTTAAACTAACTCCAGGTCTCTCTCCTGCTCCCTTGTTAAACTAACTCCAGGTCTCTCTCCTGCTCCCTTGTTAAACTAACTCCAGGTCTCTCTCCTGCTCCCTTGTTAAACTAACTCCAGGTCTCTCTCCTGCTCCCTTGTTAAACTAACTCCAGGTCTCTCTCCTCTCCTGCTCCCTTGTTAAACTAACTCCAGGTCTCTCTCCTGCTCCCTTGTTAAACTAACTCCAGGTCTCTCTCCTGCTCCCTTGTTAAACTAACTCCAGGTCTCTCTCCTGCTCCCTTGTTAAACTAACTCCAGGTCTCTCTCCTCTCCTGCTCCCTTGTTAAACTAACTCCAGGTCTCTCTCCTCTCCTGCTCCCTTGTTAAACTAACTCCAGGTCTCTCTCCTCTCCTGCTCCCTTGTTAAACTAACTCCAGGTCTCTCTCCTCTCCTGCTCCCTTGTTAAACTAACTCCAGGTCTCTCACCTGCTCCCTTGTTAAACTAACTCCAGGTCTCTCTCCTGCTCCCTTGTTAAACTAACTCCAGGTCTCTCTCCTGCTCCCTTGTTAAACTAACTACAGGTCTCTCTCCTGCTCCCTTGTTAAACTAACTCCAGGTCTCTCACCTGCTCCCTTGTTAAACTAACTCCAGGTCTCTCTCCTGCTCCCTTGTTAAACTAACTCCAGGTCTCTCTCCTGCTCCCTTGTTAAACTAACTCCAGGTCTCTCTCCTGCTCCCTTGTTAAACTAACTCCAGGTCTCTCTCCTGCTCCCTTGTTAAACTAACTCCAGGTCTCTCTCCTGCTCCCTTGTTAAACTAACTCCAGGTCTCTCTCCTGCTCCCTTGTTAAACTAACTCCAGGTCTCTCTCCTGCTCCCTTGTTAAACTAACTCCAGGTCTCTCTCCTCTCCTGCTCCCTTGTTAAACTAACTCCAGGTCTCTCTCCTGCTCCCTTGTTAAACTAACTCCAGGTCTCTCTCCTCTCCTGCTCCCTTGTTAAACTAACTCCAGGTCTCTCTCCTCTCCTGCTCCCTTGTTAAACTAACTCCAGGTCTCTCTCCTGCTCCCTTGTTAAACTAACTCCAGGTCTCTCTCCTGCTCCCTTGTTAAACTAACTCCAGGTCTCTCTCCTGCTCCCTTGTTAAACTAACTCCAGGTCTCTCTCCTGCTCCCTTGTTAAACTAACTCCAGGTCTCTCACCTGCTCCCTTGTTAAACTAACTCCAGGTCTCTCTCCTGCTCCCTTGTTAAACTAACTCCAGGTCTCTCTCCTGCTCCCTTGTTAAACTAACTCCAGGTCTCTCTCCTGCTCCCTTGTTAAACTAACTCCAGGTCTCTCACCTGCTCCCTTGTTAAACTAACTCCAGGTCTCTCTCCTGCTCCCTTGTTAAACTAACTCCAGGTCTCTCTCCTGCTCCCTTGTTAAACTAACTCCAGGTCTCTCTCCTGCTCCCTTGTTAAACTAACTCCAGGTCTCTCACCTGCTCCCTTGTTAAACTAACTCCAGGTCTCTCTCCTGCTCCCTTGTTAAACTAACTCCAGGTCTCTCTCCTGCTCCCTTGTTAAACTAACTCCAGGTCTCTCTCCTCTCCTGCTCCCTTGTTAAACTAACTCCAGGTCTCTCTCCTGCTCCCTTGTTAAACTAACTCCAGGTCTCTCTCCTGCTCCCTTGTTAAACTAACTCCAGGTCTCTCTCCTCTCCTGCTCCCTTGTTAAACTAACTCCAGGTCTCTCTCCTCTCCTGCTCCCTTGTTAAACTAACTCCAGGTCTCTCTCCTCTCCTGCTCCCTTGTTAAACTAACTCCAGGTCTCTCTCCTGCTCCCTTGTTAAACTAACTCCAGGTCTCTCTCCTGCTCCCTTGTTAAACTAACTCCAGGTCTCTCTCCTGCTCCCTTGTTAAACTAACTCCAGGTCTCTCTCCTGCTCCCTTGTTAAACTAACTCCAGATCTCTCTCCTCTCCTGCTCCCTTGTTAAACTAACTACAGGTCTCTCTCCTGCTCCCTTGTTAAACTAACTCCAGGTCTCTCACCTCTCTTGCTCCCTTGTTAAACTAACTCCAGGTCTCTCTCCTGCTCCCTTGTTAAACTAACTCCAGGTCTCTCTCCTGCTCCCTTGTTAAACTAACTCCAGGTCTCTCTCCTCTCCTGCTCCCTTGTTAAACTAACTCCAGGTCTCTCTCCTGCTCCCTTGTTAAACTAACTCCAGGTCTCTCTCCTGCTCCCTTGTTAAACTAACTCCAGGTCTCTCACCTGCTCCCTTGTTAAACTAACTCCATGTCTCTCTCCTGCTCCCTTGTTAAACTAACTCCAGGTCTCTCTCCTGCTCCCTTGTTAAACTAACTCCAGGTCTCTCTCCTGCTCCCTTGTTAAACTAACTCCAGGTCTCTCTCCTGCTCCCTTGTTAAACTAACTCCAGGTCTCTCTCCTGCTCCCTTGTTAAACTAACTCCAGGTCTCTCTCCTGCTCCCTTGTTAAACTAACTCCAGGTCTCTCTCCTGCTCCCTTGTTAAACTAACTCCAGGTCTCTCTCCTGCTCCCTTGTTAAACTAACTCCAGGTCTCTCTCCTCTCCTGCTCCCTTGTTAAACTAACTCCAGGTCTCTCTCCTGCTCCCTTGTTAAACTAACTCCAGGTCTCTCTCCTCTCCTGCTCCCTTGTTAAACTAACTCCAGGTCTCTCTCCTGCTCCCTTTTTAAACTAACTCCAGGTCTCTCTTCTCTCCTGCTCCCTTGTTAAACTAACTCCAGGTCTCTCTCCTCTCCTGCTCCCTTGTTAAACTAACTCCAGGTCTCTCTCCTCTCCTGCTCCCTTGTTAAACTAACTCCAGGTCTCTCTCCTCTCCTGCTCCCTTGTTAAACTAACTCCAGGTCTCTCTCCTGCTCCCTTGTTAAACTAACTCCAGGTCTCTCTCCTGCTCCCTTGTTAAACTAACTCCAGGTCTCTCTCCTGCTCCCTTGTTAAACTAACTCCAGGTCTCTCTCCTGCTCCCTTGTTAAACTAACTCCAGGTCTCTCTCCTCTCCTGCTCCCTTGTTAAACTAACTCCAGGTCTTTCTCCTGCTCCCTTGTTAAACTAACTCCAGGTCTCTCTCCTCTCCTGCTCCCTTGTTAAACTAACTCCAGGTCTCTCTCCTGCTCCCTTGTTAAACTAACTCCAGGTCTCTCTCCTGCTCCCTTGTTAAACTAACTCCAGGTCTCTCTCCTGCTCCCTTGTTAAACTAACTCCAGGTCTCTCTCCTGCTCCCTTGTTAAACTAACTCCAGGTCTCTCTCCTGCTCCCTTGTTAAACTAACTCCAGGTCTCTCACCTCTCCTGCTCCCTGGAACACGAAGGAGTGGTCCGTCAGCTCGTTCTTGGTGATCTTCAGCGCAGCCAGGATGCCGGCGACAGCTACCGAAGCCGTGCCTGCCAGAGAGAAGTGGCGACCGTGCCGGTTTAAGAGGAAACCATTTCTACCATCATAACGATGCCATAACAGAGTCAGACAGATATAATAATAATAATACATATATATACAACAATACATGGTTATTATTGTATTATTGATTATACGATGATATATAATCAATAATAACCATAAAGATAGTAGATATAAGCATAATAATCATAAAGATAGTAATCAGAATAATCATAACCATAAAGATCATAGTAATAATGATCATAATAATCATGATCACAATGAGCACATGAATGAATGGATGAATGAATGAATGAATGAATGAATGAATGAATGAATGAATGAATGAATGAATGAATGAATGAATGAATGAATGAATGAAAACTTTATTTAACAGATTGCAGAGTGGGTACAATACAGTACGGCTCAATACACACAATTGTTAAGGGGATGCAGACCAGAGAAAGACGTTTGTCTTGTTTACATCAGGGTCCCCCATTTTCATTTCATATTGACATTTATGACACTCAACATACATGACATTTATGGCATAGGGACATACAGGTATTTAGTACTGATACATTTGTTCAGATTCAGATTCCTTTATTAAGCCATTTGTGTAAAAACACATTGGTAATTGTTGCAGCATTAGTGTATGCATTTTTCATTTCTTTTTTCACAGTAACGACAAACACCAACACAGACACAGGACAAAAAACAGTGCAATGGAGGATTAATCATTTAAATACATATATATATATATAAAGTGTAAAGTGCAGAGTTCCAGTAAGGACTAGTGCAGTGCAGTGACATATACGGTATTCAAATATACAGTACTGTTACCCCTAGATCCTGACAGAGTATATACATATGATGGGGAGGGGACTGTACATTAGGAGGGGGTGGGTGGGTGGGAGAGAAATATACATATACGGCGGGGAGAGAATATATACATGCGGTGGGGAGGAGACTGTCTATTAGGAGGGGGTGGGGGGTTTGGACATTTACAGTGGCCAGTTTCGAATTGCAGTCTTCCGTAGGTTTTCTTTAAGAGCGGTTTTGAAAGTGGGTAGTGATTCACATTCCTTTACAGCTTTGGGTAGGGCGTTCCACATTGATGTGGCATAATTGCTAAACGTGTTTAGTCCCTTGTTTGAGCCGAATCTGGGTTTAACATGATTTGTGGAGCTCCCTCTGGTGTTGTGGTTGTGGTATTCACTGACCTTTGGGAAGTATTTTGACATGTACATGGGTACCTTAGTCGTATAGTGCATCTTGTAGACCAGGCCCATTGCAAGTAGCTGTACTCTGTCGTCTACTCTAAGCCATCCTAGGTTGTCAAGGTTGTCAATCTCATTAGTTGCTTTGCTGGGTGTTTAGATTTAAAAAATAATTTACTTAATTTTTCAGTTAATTTTTGAGCCGTTAGGTTTACTTTATTTGCTCATGGGGGACAGCGTACATAAATGCACACTTTTAGCCAAAAGGCTAATTTCCATTGGCAGTCCCTGTGAGTTCTAGTATGAGTTCAGTTGTATTTCCCATTGGGGGAGGGGGGGCCTTCAGACCAGAGCAATAGATCCCAACAAACCCAGAACAGCTGGCACTCTACTTACATTTTTTATTCTGAGGTTTTAAGCGTGAACTCAGCAACACCAAGGAGTCAAGGAGTACAGATTACTTGGAAAACCTGATCTAATGGATGACTTTACAGCTGTAACTCTCTCTCTCTCTCACACACACAATATACAATATTGATCGACTGATATTGACACATTGCATTTTGACCACATTGCATTTTTCCTCAGCCACATTGTCTGACCAATCACAGGAGCTCCTGTGTGCCGTGAGCGCTTTTCTCTCGTTTATGTCGGTAGCCTCAAACAAAGTTAGAGAAGAAATTAAAGAGCTCCTTAACACATCCAGTGCCAGCCATTAGACTGGGCCCGCTGTTGTCAGGCCTGCTTTCCATTACAAACGTTCACTGTGCATCACGTTGTTTGTAGAAAACCTATATGTTATGGTTTTGTGTTCACCCCTAAAACTAAACTCTAAACTCGCCGATTTGCACACGGCTCCCACGGGCCGAATATTGCCCCATCCTCTCGAGATTTAATGCACGGGGACATCTCGGCGTGTGGAAGCTTTTCCTAAATCACTTCCATCACGAGGACTCTATATGTTCATGGTTTTGTGTCACACTGGTATTATGTTCCATCATGAATGCGTGAAAGGGGGGGGGGGGGGGGGGGGGGGGGGGGGGTCGTTTGTGATGAATTTATCAACGACTGGTTCACGTGCCATGCGAGTTGATTACCGGAGGACCTGAATGGGTATTATGACAGGAGAGGACCGGGTTAGGGTTAGGGTGACAGGAGAGGACCGGGTTAGGGTTAGGGTGACAGGAGAGGACCGGGTTAGGGTTAGGGTGACAGGTTAGGGTTAGGGTGACAGGAGAGGACCGGGTTAGGGTTAGGGTGACAGGAGAGGACCGGGTTAGGGTGACAGGAGAGGACCGGGTTAGGGTTAGGGTGACAGGAGAGGACCGGGTTAGGGTTAGTGTAACTGAGGGGTACAATTCCCTGACTGTATTGATAAGTATGGTATTATTAAACCACTACCGCTTGTACTTTAACTTCTGGCCATCCAGTACATGATATAGATATGATGAACACTTTCCCACCTGATGAAACGAAGTCCACACAAATGTATAAATCGAATATTTTATATAGCAAAGGGTATATACAACGTTCACTTAATGACATTTATGATTTGAAATGCACTTGTAAGGCAAATTAGTATTCGTAGGTAAATCAACATTGAATGTCCAATCTCTGGTTACGCAGGGAGCAAGTATACAACCTGGTTCTTTAGGGAACTATAGCGATGGTACTTAAATGATTATAGCTGGATACACTAAAGGGGGGGGGGGGTCCCGCTGGTTGTAAGACAGTAGGGGGGGTTAGGAGAGCCGCTGGCGGTATCCCATCTGGCCGACGATTTCTTGGGAGAATTCAGAGTGCTGAACACGGTGCCCACAGAACCTCGGTCCGCAGATGAATACAGCTGGGCCCTCTGGTGGACGGTAGCTGCCGGTCCACAACGAAGAGACGTGAGGCGACCTCACTCGGGGTAGAGCGCCGTCTCACCTGGACTCCTCTCGGGGGGGTAGTTCCAACACTCAGCAGTGTTGGCCGTTATCCATGGAATAATCAAAGCACCCAAAGCATGTAGATAATCCAAGCCGTGGAAGGCTCGCCGTCGTCCGGGTAAAGTAATCCAATGTACAGGTCCACTCGTCCTGGCCCGGAGCTCCTCGGATGCAAGCACCACACGTGGTCTGCCCAGCCTGGTTAAGACTCCAGATAACGTCAGGAACGATGGGGGTACTGCTCACTTTATAACTCTAACCGAACGATGCACCATACATAATAGACTATTATTAACTTAATAGAAATACGTCCCACTCGACGGTATAGTGCCAAACTATGACAATTCAACTATTAATCCACACGATGTCTCAATGCCTATTCTGAGGCCAAGTAGGCCTTACTGCACCACACGTGCGTCGTGGGTGAGGCTTCGCGTCTGTTACTAGGTTGGAGGGTAAAGGACTAATGGACTAAAAGAAAGTTCTACTTTACTTGCGCCATATATATATGCGCTGTGAACAAATAGTACCATTCGTATTTCGCCAGACGTATTCCTACGCGGAACCGGGCTTGTAACGACATGTTGGTCGGCACGATTGAACTTGAACCAAGGGGCATGGCTGCTGGCGCCAGGTTCTCGTCCAATGGTAGAATGAAACTATTATGGGCTGTTAGTAGACTAAAGGGATATTCAGTGCATATTGTACAAGGAATATACAGGGGATATCAAACGATATACAAATACTATTAAATATATATCCATAAATAAATATATATATATTCGGTTTAATCTGATCCTTCACAACAGTTAGGGTGACAGGAGAGGACCGGGTTAGGGTTAGGGTGACAGGAGAGGACCGGGTTACCTTGGATGTCATCGTTGAAGGTGCAGTAATTGTTGCGATACTTGTTGAGGATGCGGAAGGCGTTGCTGTTGGCGAAGTCCTCAAATTGGATTAGGCAGTTCATGCCGTACCTGTAGGGTGACCAGTCAAACAGAGGGGTTAACGCACACACAGAGACACACACACAGACACACACACACTGCTTTTTACTCACTTGTCAGTCACTGCCTGCATGAACTCGTCAATGAGCTCGTCGTACTCCTTCCCTCTCACTCTCTTGTGCCTCAGTCCAATGTACAAGGGGTCGTCCAGGAGTGCCTGGCAGAACAGAAACAACTCATCATTCCTGTTGTGTTGCAGTAGTATTCCTCTGATCTGTTGTGTTACAGTAGTATTACTCTGATCTGTTACAGTAGTATTACTCTGATCTGTTGTGTTACAGTAGTATTACTCTGATCTGTTGTTACAGTAGTATTACTCTGATCTGTTGTAGTAGTATTACTCTGATCTGTTACAGTAGTATTACTCTGATCTGTTGTAGTAGTATTACTCTGATCTGTTACAGTAGTATTACTCTGATCTGTTGTGTTACAGTAGTATTACTCTGATCTGTTGTAGTAGTATTACTCTGATCTGTTGTAGTAGTATTACTCTGATCTGTTGTAGTAGTATTACTCTGATCTGCACGGGTCTGTGTTACTGAATGGATCGTATGTATATGATGTTGTATGCATTATGGCTAAACAATTGATCAGATATACACTGATAATGCAGTATAAAAGAATGTGATATCTTTATCGCAGAGCAGACATACTTCACACACTGTCAGTAATAATTAATACAATATCAAGAGGGAGTGTTTAAACACCAGAACCAGAGATAATCACAGCCGTGCTGATCTTCAGTATAGCAGCACAACCTCGAGTGTGGTATTGATTTTATACAACAGTTCTACAATCACCATTCATTAGTTAACAGTAATATGCGACAGATTATGATATGTTTGTTTATTTAATGGTTTTAGTTCTACAACTGCGCTCTTTAACTTGGACCGTTGCCAGGCAATCTGAACACAAACATTTTCCTGCACAGCTAGCTACTTTGTATCTGGTCTCCACACATTACCACAGCTAGCTACTTTGTATCTGGTCTCCACACGTTACCACAGCTAGCTACTTTGTATCTGCTCTCCACACCTTACCACTGGCTAGCTACTTTGTATCTGGTCTCCACACATGTTACCACAGCTAGCTACTTTGTATCTGGTCTCCACACATTACCACAGCTAGCTACTTTGTATCTGGTCTCCACACGTTACCACAGCTAGCTACTTTGTATCTGGTCTCCACACGTTACCACAGCTAGCTACTTTGTATCTGGTCTCCACACATTACCACAGCTAGCTACTTTGTATCTGGTCTCCACACGTTACCACAGCTAGCTACTTTGTATCTGGTCTCCACACATTACCACAGCTAGCTACTTTGTATCTGGTCTCCACACGTTACCACAGCTAGCTACTTTGTAGCTGGTCTCTCCACACCTTACCACTGGCTAGCTACTTTGTATCTGGTCTCTCCACATGTTACCACAGCTAGCTACTTTGTATCTGGTCTCCACACCTTACCACAGCTAGCTACTTTGTATCTGGTCTCCACATGTTACCACAGCTAGCTACTTTGTATCTGGTCTCCACACGTTACCACAGCTAGCTACTTTGTATCTGCTCTCCACATGTTACCACAGCTAGCTACTTTGTATCTGGTCTCCACACGTTACCACAGCTAGCTACTTTGTATCTGGTCTCCACATGTTACCACAGCTAGCTACTTTGTATCTGGTCTCCACACATTACCACAGCTAGCTACTTTGTATCTGCTCTCCACATGTTACCACAGCTAGCTACTTTGTATCTGGTCTCCACATGTTACCACAGCTAGCTACTTTGTATCTGGTCTCCACACCTTACCACTGGCTAGCTACTTTGTATCTGGTCTCTCCACACGTTACCACTGGCTAGCTACTTTGTATCTGGTCTCCACACGTTACCACTGGCTAGCTACTTTGTATCTGCTCTCCACACGTTACCACAGCTAGCTACTTTGTATCTGGTCTCCACATGTTACCACAGCTAGCTACTTTGTATCTGCTCTCCACATGTTACCACAGCTAGCTACTTTGTATCTGCTCTCCACATGTTACCACAGCTAGCTACTTTGTATCTGGTCTCCACATGTTACCACAGCTAGCTACTTTGTATCTGGTCTCCACATGTTACCACAGCTAGCTACTTTGTATCTGGTCTCCACACGTTACCACAGCTAGCTACTTTGTATCTGGTCTCCACATGTTACCACAGCTAGCTACTTTGTATCTGCTCTCCACATGTTACCACAGCTAGCTACTTTGTATCTGCTCTCCACATGTTACCACAGCTAGCTACTTTGTATCTGCTCTCCACACATTACCACAGCTAGCTACTTTGTATCTGGTCTCCACACCTTACCACTGGCTAGCTACTTTGTATCTGGTCTCCACACGTTACCACAGCTAGCTACTTTGTATCTCGTCTCCACACGTTACCACAGCTAGCTACTTTGTATCTGGTCTCCACACGTTACCACAGCTAGCTACTTTGTATCTGGTCTCCACACGTTACCACAGCTAGCTACTTTGTATCTGGTCTCCACACGTTACCACAGCTAGCTACTTTGTATCTGGTCTCCACACCTTACCACAGCTAGCTACTTTGTATCTGGTCTCCACACATGTTACCACAGCTAGCTACTTTGTATCTGGTCTCCACATGTTACCACAGCTAGCTACTTTGTATCTGCTCTCCACACATTACCACAGCTAGCTACTTTGTATCTGGTCTCTCCACATGTTACCACAGCTAGCTACTTTGTATCTGGTCTCCACATGTTACCACAGCTAGCTACTTTGTATCTGCTCTCCACATGTTACCACTGGCTAGCTACTTTGTATCTGCTCTCCACATGTTACCACTGGCTAGCTACTTTGTATCTGGTCTCCACATGTTACCACAGCTAGCTACTTTGTATCTGGTCTCCACACGTTACCACAGCTAGCTACTTTGTATCTGGTCTCCACATGTTACCACAGCTAGCTACTTTGTATCTGCTCTCCACATGTTACCACAGCTAGCTACTTTGTATCTGCTCTCCACATGTTACCACAGCTAGCTACTTTGTATCTGCTCTCCACACATTACCACAGCTAGCTACTTTGTATCTGGTCTCCACACCTTACCACTGGCTAGCTACTTTGTATCTGGTCTCCACACGTTACCACAGCTAGCTACTTTGTATCTCGTCTCCACACGTTACCACAGCTAGCTACTTTGTATCTGGTCTCCACACGTTACCACAGCTAGCTACTTTGTATCTGGTCTCCACACCTTACCACTGGCTAGCTACTTTGTATCTGGTCTCCACACGTTACCACAGCTAGCTACTTTGTATCTCGTCTCCACACGTTACCACAGCTAGCTACTTTGTATCTGGTCTCCACACGTTACCACAGCTAGCTACTTTGTATCTGGTCTCCACACGTTACCACAGCTAGCTACTTTGTATCTGGTCTCCACACGTTACCACAGCTAGCTACTTTGTATCTGGTCTCCACACCTTACCACAGCTAGCTACTTTGTATCTGGTCTCCACACATGTTACCACAGCTAGCTACTTTGTATCTGGTCTCCACATGTTACCACAGCTAGCTACTTTGTATCTGCTCTCCACACATTACCACAGCTAGCTACTTTGTATCTGGTCTCTCCACATGTTACCACAGCTAGCTACTTTGTATCTGGTCTCCACATGTTACCACAGCTAGCTACTTTGTATCTGCTCTCCACATGTTACCACTGGCTAGCTACTTTGTATCTGCTCTCCACATGTTACCACTGGCTAGCTACTTTGTATCTGCTCTCCACATGTTACCACCGCTAGCTACTTTGTATCTGGTCTCCACATGTTACCACAGCTAGCTACTTTGTATCTGGTCTCCACATGTTACCACAGCTAGCTACTTTGTATCTGGTCTCCACACGTTACCACAGCTAGCTACTTTGTATCTGGTCTCCACACGTTACCACAGCTAGCTACTTTGTATCTGGTCTCCACACGTTACCACAGCTAGCTACTTTGTATCTGGTCTCCACACGTTACCACAGCTAGCTACTTTGTATCTGGTCTCCACACATGTTACCACAGCTAGCTACTTTGTATCTGGTCTCCACACATGTTACCACAGCTAGCTACTTTGTATCTGGTCTCTCCACATGTTACCACAGCTAGCTACTTTGTATCTGGTCTCCACATGTTACCACAGCTAGCTACTTTGTATCTAGTCTCCACACGTTACCACAGCTAGCTACTTTGTATCTGGTCTCCACACATGTTACCACAGCTAGCTACTTTGTATCTGGTCTCCACACATGTTACCACAGCTAGCTACTTTGTATCTGGTCTCCACACATTACCACAGCTAGCTACTTTGTATCTGGTCTCCACACGTTACCACAGCTAGCTACTTTGTATCTGGTCTCTCCACACGTTACCACAGCTAGCTACTTTGTATCTGGTCTCCACATGTTACCACAGCTAGCTACTTTGTATCTGGTCTCCACATGTTACCACAGCTAGCTACTTTGTATCTGGTCTCCACACGTTACCACAGCTAGCTACTTTGTATCTGCTCTCCACATGTTACCACAGCTAGCTACTTTGTATCTAGTCTCCACACCTTACCACTGGCTAGCTACTTTGTATCTGGTCTCCACACATGTTACCACAGCTAGCTACTTTGTATCTGCTCTCCACATGTTACCACAGCTAGCTACTTTGTATCTAGTCTCCACACCTTACCACTGGCTGCTAGCTACTTTGTATCTGGTCTCCACACATGTTACCACAGCTAGCTACTTTGTATCTGCTCTCCACATGTTACCACAGCTAGCTACTTTGTATCTAGTCTCCACACCTTACCACTGGCTAGCTACTTTGTATCTGGTCTCCACACGTTACCACAGCTAGCTACTTTGTATCTGGTCTCCACATGTTACCACAGCTAGCTACTTTGTATCTGGTCTCCACATGTTACCACAGCTAGCTACTTTGTATCTGGTCTCCACATGTTACCACAGCTAGCTACTTTGTATCTGCTCTCCACATGTTACCACTGGCTAGCTACTTTGTATCTGGTCTCCACATGTTACCACTGGCTAGCTACTTTGTATCTGGTCTCCACATGTTACCACTGGCTAGCTACTTTGTATCTGCTCTCCACATGTTACCACAGCTAGCTACTTTGTATCTGGTCTCCACACGTTACCACAGCTAGCTACTTTGTATCTGGTCTCTCCACATGTTACCACTGGCTAGCTACTTTGTATCTGGTCTCCACACGTTACCACAGCTAGCTACTTTGTATCTGGTCTCTCCACATGTTACCACTGGCTAGCTACTTTGTATCTGGTCTCCACACCTTACCACTGGCTAGCTACTTTGTATCTGGTCTCCACACGTTACCACAGCTAGCTACTTTGTATCTGGTCTCCACATGTTACCACTGGCTAGCTACTTTGTATCTGGTCTCCACATGTTACCACAGCTAGCTACTTTGTATCTGCTCTCCACACCTTACCACAGCTAGCTACTTTGTATCTGCTCTCCACATGTTACCACAGCTAGCTACTTTGTATCTGCTCTCCACACCTTACCACAGCTAGCTACTTTGTATCTGCTCTCCACATGTTACCACAGCTAGCTACTTTGTATCTGGTCTCCACACGTTACCACAGCTAGCTACTTTGTATCTGGTCTCCACATGTTACCACAGCTAGCTACTTTGTATCTGGTCTCCACACGTTACCACAGCTAGCTACTTTGTATCTGCTCTCCACACATTACCACAGCTAGCTACTTTGTATCTGGTCTCCACATGTTACCACAGCTAGCTACTTTGTATCTGGTCTCCACACGTTACCACAGCTAGCTACTTTGTATCTGGTCTCCACACGTTACCACTGGCTAGCTACTTTGTATCTGGTCTCTCCACACGTTACCACTGGCTAGCTACTTTGTATCTGCTCTCCACACGTTACCACAGCTAGCTACTTTGTATCTGGTCTCCACATGTTACCACAGCTAGCTACTTTGTATCTGGTCTCCACACGTTACCACAGCTAGCTACTTTGTATCTGCTCTCCACACGTTACCACAGCTAGCTACTTTGTATCTGGTCTCCACACCTTACCACAGCTAGCTACTTTGTATCTGCTCTCCACACGTTACCACAGCTAGCTACTTTGTATCTGCTCTCCACACGTTACCACAGCTAGCTACTTTGTATCTGCTCTCCACACCTTACCACTGGCTAGCTACTTTGTATCTGGTCTCCACACATGTTACCACAGCTAGCTACTTTGTATCTGGTCTCCACACATGTTACCACAGCTAGCTACTTTGTATCTGGTCTCCACACATGTTACCACAGCTAGCTACTTTGTATCTGGTCTCCACATGTTACCACTGGCTAGCTACTTTGTATCTGGTCTCCACACATGTTACCACAGCTAGCTACTTTGTATCTGGTCTCTCCACATGTTACCACAGCTAGCTACTTTGTATCTGGTCTCCACACATGTTACCACAGCTAGCTACTTTGTATCTGGTCTCCACATGTTACCACAGCTAGCTACTTTGTATCTGGTCTCTCCACATGTTACCACAGCTAGCTACTTTGTATCTGGTCTCCACATGTTACCACAGCTAGCTACTTTGTATCTGGTCTCCACACGTTACCACAGCTAGCTACTTTGTATCTGGTCTCCACACGTTACCACTGGCTAGCTACTTTGTATCTGGTCTCCACATGTTACCACTGGCTAGCTACTTTGTATCTGGTCTCCACATGTTACCACAGCTAGCTACTTTGTATCTGGTCTCCACATGTTACCACAGCTAGCTACTTTGTATCTGCTCTCCACATGTTACCACAGCTAGCTACTTTGTATCTGGTCTCCACACCTTACCACTGGCTAGCTACTTTGTATCTGGTCTCCACATGTTACCACAGCTAGCTACTTTGTATCTGGTCTCCACACCTTACCACAGCTAGCTACTTTGTATCTGGTCTCCACATGTTACCACAGCTAGCTACTTTGTATCTGCTCTCCACACCTTACCACTGGCTAGCTACTTTGTATCTGGTCTCCACACATGTTACCACAGCTAGCTACTTTGTATCTGGTCTCCACACGTTAACACAGCTAGCTACTTTGTATCTGGTCTCCACATGTTACCACAGCTAGCTACTTTGTATCTGCTCTCCACATGTTACCACAGCTAGCTACTTTGTATCTGCTCTCCACATGTTACCACAGCTAGCTACTTTGTATCTGGTCTCCACATGTTACCACAGCTAGCTACTTTGTATCTGGTCTCCACATGTTACCACAGCTAGCTACTTTGTATCTGGTCTCCACACGTTACCACAGCTAGCTACTTTGTATCTGGTCTCCACATGTTACCACAGCTAGCTACTTTGTATCTGCTCTCCACATGTTACCACAGCTAGCTACTTTGTATCTGCTCTCCACATGTTACCACAGCTAGCTACTTTGTATCTGCTCTCCACACATTACCACAGCTAGCTACTTTGTATCTGGTCTCCACACCTTACCACTGGCTAGCTACTTTGTATCTGGTCTCCACACGTTACCACAGCTAGCTACTTTGTATCTCGTCTCCACACGTTACCACAGCTAGCTACTTTGTATCTGGTCTCCACACGTTACCACAGCTAGCTACTTTGTATCTGGTCTCCACACGTTACCACAGCTAGCTACTTTGTATCTGGTCTCCACACGTTACCACAGCTAGCTACTTTGTATCTGGTCTCCACACCTTACCACAGCTAGCTACTTTGTATCTGGTCTCCACACATGTTACCACAGCTAGCTACTTTGTATCTGGTCTCCACATGTTACCACAGCTAGCTACTTTGTATCTGCTCTCCACACATTACCACAGCTAGCTACTTTGTATCTGGTCTCTCCACATGTTACCACAGCTAGCTACTTTGTATCTGGTCTCCACATGTTACCACAGCTAGCTACTTTGTATCTGCTCTCCACATGTTACCACTGGCTAGCTACTTTGTATCTGCTCTCCACATGTTACCACTGGCTAGCTACTTTGTATCTGGTCTCCACATGTTACCACAGCTAGCTACTTTGTATCTGGTCTCCACACGTTACCACAGCTAGCTACTTTGTATCTGGTCTCCACATGTTACCACAGCTAGCTACTTTGTATCTGCTCTCCACATGTTACCACAGCTAGCTACTTTGTATCTGCTCTCCACATGTTACCACAGCTAGCTACTTTGTATCTGCTCTCCACACATTACCACAGCTAGCTACTTTGTATCTGGTCTCCACACCTTACCACTGGCTAGCTACTTTGTATCTGGTCTCCACACGTTACCACAGCTAGCTACTTTGTATCTCGTCTCCACACGTTACCACAGCTAGCTACTTTGTATCTGGTCTCCACACGTTACCACAGCTAGCTACTTTGTATCTGGTCTCCACACCTTACCACTGGCTAGCTACTTTGTATCTGGTCTCCACACGTTACCACAGCTAGCTACTTTGTATCTCGTCTCCACACGTTACCACAGCTAGCTACTTTGTATCTGGTCTCCACACGTTACCACAGCTAGCTACTTTGTATCTGGTCTCCACACGTTACCACAGCTAGCTACTTTGTATCTGGTCTCCACACGTTACCACAGCTAGCTACTTTGTATCTGGTCTCCACACCTTACCACAGCTAGCTACTTTGTATCTGGTCTCCACACATGTTACCACAGCTAGCTACTTTGTATCTGGTCTCCACATGTTACCACAGCTAGCTACTTTGTATCTGCTCTCCACACATTACCACAGCTAGCTACTTTGTATCTGGTCTCTCCACATGTTACCACAGCTAGCTACTTTGTATCTGGTCTCCACATGTTACCACAGCTAGCTACTTTGTATCTGCTCTCCACATGTTACCACTGGCTAGCTACTTTGTATCTGCTCTCCACATGTTACCACTGGCTAGCTACTTTGTATCTGCTCTCCACATGTTACCACAGCTAGCTACTTTGTATCTGGTCTCCACATGTTACCACAGCTAGCTACTTTGTATCTGGTCTCCACATGTTACCACAGCTAGCTACTTTGTATCTGGTCTCCACACGTTACCACAGCTAGCTACTTTGTATCTGGTCTCCACACGTTACCACAGCTAGCTACTTTGTATCTGGTCTCCACACGTTACCACAGCTAGCTACTTTGTATCTGGTCTCCACACGTTACCACAGCTAGCTACTTTGTATCTGGTCTCCACACATGTTACCACAGCTAGCTACTTTGTATCTGGTCTCCACACATGTTACCACAGCTAGCTACTTTGTATCTGGTCTCTCCACATGTTACCACAGCTAGCTACTTTGTATCTGGTCTCCACATGTTACCACAGCTAGCTACTTTGTATCTAGTCTCCACACGTTACCACAGCTAGCTACTTTGTATCTGGTCTCCACACATGTTACCACAGCTAGCTACTTTGTATCTGGTCTCCACACATGTTACCACAGCTAGCTACTTTGTATCTGGTCTCCACACATTACCACAGCTAGCTACTTTGTATCTGGTCTCCACACGTTACCACAGCTAGCTACTTTGTATCTGGTCTCTCCACACGTTACCACAGCTAGCTACTTTGTATCTGGTCTCCACATGTTACCACAGCTAGCTACTTTGTATCTGGTCTCCACATGTTACCACAGCTAGCTACTTTGTATCTGGTCTCCACACGTTACCACAGCTAGCTACTTTGTATCTGCTCTCCACATGTTACCACAGCTAGCTACTTTGTATCTAGTCTCCACACCTTACCACTGGCTAGCTACTTTGTATCTGGTCTCCACACATGTTACCACAGCTAGCTACTTTGTATCTGCTCTCCACATGTTACCACAGCTAGCTACTTTGTATCTAGTCTCCACACCTTACCACTGGCTGCTAGCTACTTTGTATCTGGTCTCCACACATGTTACCACAGCTAGCTACTTTGTATCTGCTCTCCACATGTTACCACAGCTAGCTACTTTGTATCTAGTCTCCACACCTTACCACTGGCTAGCTACTTTGTATCTGGTCTCCACACGTTACCACAGCTAGCTACTTTGTATCTGGTCTCCACATGTTACCACAGCTAGCTACTTTGTATCTGGTCTCCACATGTTACCACAGCTAGCTACTTTGTATCTGGTCTCCACATGTTACCACAGCTAGCTACTTTGTATCTGCTCTCCACATGTTACCACTGGCTAGCTACTTTGTATCTGGTCTCCACATGTTACCACTGGCTAGCTACTTTGTATCTGGTCTCCACATGTTACCACTGGCTAGCTACTTTGTATCTGCTCTCCACATGTTACCACAGCTAGCTACTTTGTATCTGGTCTCCACACGTTACCACAGCTAGCTACTTTGTATCTGGTCTCTCCACATGTTACCACTGGCTAGCTACTTTGTATCTGGTCTCCACACGTTACCACAGCTAGCTACTTTGTATCTGGTCTCTCCACATGTTACCACTGGCTAGCTACTTTGTATCTGGTCTCCACACCTTACCACTGGCTAGCTACTTTGTATCTGGTCTCCACACGTTACCACAGCTAGCTACTTTGTATCTGGTCTCCACATGTTACCACTGGCTAGCTACTTTGTATCTGGTCTCCACATGTTACCACAGCTAGCTACTTTGTATCTGCTCTCCACACCTTACCACAGCTAGCTACTTTGTATCTGCTCTCCACATGTTACCACAGCTAGCTACTTTGTATCTGCTCTCCACACCTTACCACAGCTAGCTACTTTGTATCTGCTCTCCACATGTTACCACAGCTAGCTACTTTGTATCTGGTCTCCACACGTTACCACAGCTAGCTACTTTGTATCTGGTCTCCACATGTTACCACAGCTAGCTACTTTGTATCTGGTCTCCACACGTTACCACAGCTAGCTACTTTGTATCTGCTCTCCACACATTACCACAGCTAGCTACTTTGTATCTGGTCTCCACATGTTACCACAGCTAGCTACTTTGTATCTGGTCTCCACACGTTACCACAGCTAGCTACTTTGTATCTGGTCTCCACACGTTACCACTGGCTAGCTACTTTGTATCTGGTCTCTCCACACGTTACCACTGGCTAGCTACTTTGTATCTGCTCTCCACACGTTACCACAGCTAGCTACTTTGTATCTGGTCTCCACATGTTACCACAGCTAGCTACTTTGTATCTGGTCTCCACACGTTACCACAGCTAGCTACTTTGTATCTGCTCTCCACACGTTACCACAGCTAGCTACTTTGTATCTGGTCTCCACACCTTACCACAGCTAGCTACTTTGTATCTGCTCTCCACACGTTACCACAGCTAGCTACTTTGTATCTGCTCTCCACACGTTACCACAGCTAGCTACTTTGTATCTGCTCTCCACACCTTACCACTGGCTAGCTACTTTGTATCTGGTCTCCACACATGTTACCACAGCTAGCTACTTTGTATCTGGTCTCCACACATGTTACCACAGCTAGCTACTTTGTATCTGGTCTCCACACATGTTACCACAGCTAGCTACTTTGTATCTGGTCTCCACATGTTACCACTGGCTAGCTACTTTGTATCTGGTCTCCACACATGTTACCACAGCTAGCTACTTTGTATCTGGTCTCTCCACATGTTACCACAGCTAGCTACTTTGTATCTGGTCTCCACACATGTTACCACAGCTAGCTACTTTGTATCTGGTCTCCACATGTTACCACAGCTAGCTACTTTGTATCTGGTCTCTCCACATGTTACCACAGCTAGCTACTTTGTATCTGGTCTCCACATGTTACCACAGCTAGCTACTTTGTATCTGGTCTCCACACGTTACCACAGCTAGCTACTTTGTATCTGGTCTCCACACGTTACCACTGGCTAGCTACTTTGTATCTGGTCTCCACATGTTACCACTGGCTAGCTACTTTGTATCTGGTCTCCACATGTTACCACAGCTAGCTACTTTGTATCTGGTCTCCACATGTTACCACAGCTAGCTACTTTGTATCTGCTCTCCACATGTTACCACAGCTAGCTACTTTGTATCTGGTCTCCACACCTTACCACTGGCTAGCTACTTTGTATCTGGTCTCCACATGTTACCACAGCTAGCTACTTTGTATCTGGTCTCCACACCTTACCACAGCTAGCTACTTTGTATCTGGTCTCCACATGTTACCACAGCTAGCTACTTTGTATCTGCTCTCCACACCTTACCACTGGCTAGCTACTTTGTATCTGGTCTCCACACATGTTACCACAGCTAGCTACTTTGTATCTGGTCTCCACACGTTAACACAGCTAGCTACTTTGTATCTGGTCTCCACATGTTACCACAGCTAGCTACTTTGTATCTGCTCTCCACATGTTACCACAGCTAGCTACTTTGTATCTGCTCTCCACATGTTACCACAGCTAGCTACTTTGTATCTGGTCTCCACATGTTACCACAGCTAGCTACTTTGTATCTGGTCTCCACATGTTACCACAGCTAGCTACTTTGTATCTGGTCTCCACACGTTACCACAGCTAGCTACTTTGTATCTGGTCTCCACATGTTACCACAGCTAGCTACTTTGTATCTGCTCTCCACATGTTACCACAGCTAGCTACTTTGTATCTGCTCTCCACATGTTACCACAGCTAGCTACTTTGTATCTGCTCTCCACACATTACCACAGCTAGCTACTTTGTATCTGGTCTCCACACCTTACCACTGGCTAGCTACTTTGTATCTGGTCTCCACACGTTACCACAGCTAGCTACTTTGTATCTCGTCTCCACACGTTACCACAGCTAGCTACTTTGTATCTGGTCTCCACACGTTACCACAGCTAGCTACTTTGTATCTGGTCTCCACACGTTACCACAGCTAGCTACTTTGTATCTGGTCTCCACACGTTACCACAGCTAGCTACTTTGTATCTGGTCTCCACACCTTACCACAGCTAGCTACTTTGTATCTGGTCTCCACACATGTTACCACAGCTAGCTACTTTGTATCTGGTCTCCACATGTTACCACAGCTAGCTACTTTGTATCTGCTCTCCACACATTACCACAGCTAGCTACTTTGTATCTGGTCTCTCCACATGTTACCACAGCTAGCTACTTTGTATCTGGTCTCCACATGTTACCACAGCTAGCTACTTTGTATCTGCTCTCCACATGTTACCACTGGCTAGCTACTTTGTATCTGCTCTCCACATGTTACCACTGGCTAGCTACTTTGTATCTGGTCTCCACATGTTACCACAGCTAGCTACTTTGTATCTGGTCTCCACACGTTACCACAGCTAGCTACTTTGTATCTGGTCTCCACATGTTACCACAGCTAGCTACTTTGTATCTGCTCTCCACATGTTACCACAGCTAGCTACTTTGTATCTGCTCTCCACATGTTACCACAGCTAGCTACTTTGTATCTGCTCTCCACACATTACCACAGCTAGCTACTTTGTATCTGGTCTCCACACCTTACCACTGGCTAGCTACTTTGTATCTGGTCTCCACACGTTACCACAGCTAGCTACTTTGTATCTCGTCTCCACACGTTACCACAGCTAGCTACTTTGTATCTGGTCTCCACACGTTACCACAGCTAGCTACTTTGTATCTGGTCTCCACACCTTACCACTGGCTAGCTACTTTGTATCTGGTCTCCACACGTTACCACAGCTAGCTACTTTGTATCTCGTCTCCACACGTTACCACAGCTAGCTACTTTGTATCTGGTCTCCACACGTTACCACAGCTAGCTACTTTGTATCTGGTCTCCACACGTTACCACAGCTAGCTACTTTGTATCTGGTCTCCACACGTTACCACAGCTAGCTACTTTGTATCTGGTCTCCACACCTTACCACAGCTAGCTACTTTGTATCTGGTCTCCACACATGTTACCACAGCTAGCTACTTTGTATCTGGTCTCCACATGTTACCACAGCTAGCTACTTTGTATCTGCTCTCCACACATTACCACAGCTAGCTACTTTGTATCTGGTCTCTCCACATGTTACCACAGCTAGCTACTTTGTATCTGGTCTCCACATGTTACCACAGCTAGCTACTTTGTATCTGCTCTCCACATGTTACCACTGGCTAGCTACTTTGTATCTGCTCTCCACATGTTACCACTGGCTAGCTACTTTGTATCTGCTCTCCACATGTTACCACAGCTAGCTACTTTGTATCTGGTCTCCACATGTTACCACAGCTAGCTACTTTGTATCTGGTCTCCACATGTTACCACAGCTAGCTACTTTGTATCTGGTCTCCACACGTTACCACAGCTAGCTACTTTGTATCTGGTCTCCACACGTTACCACAGCTAGCTACTTTGTATCTGGTCTCCACACGTTACCACAGCTAGCTACTTTGTATCTGGTCTCCACACGTTACCACAGCTAGCTACTTTGTATCTGGTCTCCACACATGTTACCAAAGCTAGCTACTTTGTATCTGGTCTCCACACATGTTACCACAGCTAGCTACTTTGTATCTGGTCTCTCCACATGTTACCACAGCTAGCTACTTTGTATCTGGTCTCCACATGTTACCACAGCTAGCTACTTTGTATCTAGTCTCCACACGTTACCACAGCTAGCTACTTTGTATCTGGTCTCCACACATGTTACCACAGCTAGCTACTTTGTATCTGGTCTCCACACATGTTACCACAGCTAGCTACTTTGTATCTGGTCTCCACACATTACCACAGCTAGCTACTTTGTATCTGGTCTCCACACGTTACCACAGCTAGCTACTTTGTATCTGGTCTCTCCACACGTTACCACAGCTAGCTACTTTGTATCTGGTCTCCACATGTTACCACAGCTAGCTACTTTGTATCTGGTCTCCACATGTTACCACAGCTAGCTACTTTGTATCTGGTCTCCACACGTTACCACAGCTAGCTACTTTGTATCTGCTCTCCACATGTTACCACAGCTAGCTACTTTGTATCTAGTCTCCACACCTTACCACTGGCTAGCTACTTTGTATCTGGTCTCCACACATGTTACCACAGCTAGCTACTTTGTATCTGCTCTCCACATGTTACCACAGCTAGCTACTTTGTATCTAGTCTCCACACCTTACCACTGGCTGCTAGCTACTTTGTATCTGGTCTCCACACATGTTACCACAGCTAGCTACTTTGTATCTGCTCTCCACATGTTACCACAGCTAGCTACTTTGTATCTAGTCTCCACACCTTACCACTGGCTAGCTACTTTGTATCTGGTCTCCACACGTTACCACAGCTAGCTACTTTGTATCTGGTCTCCACATGTTACCACAGCTAGCTACTTTGTATCTGGTCTCCACATGTTACCACAGCTAGCTACTTTGTATCTGGTCTCCACATGTTACCACAGCTAGCTACTTTGTATCTGCTCTCCACATGTTACCACTGGCTAGCTACTTTGTATCTGGTCTCCACATGTTACCACTGGCTAGCTACTTTGTATCTGGTCTCCACATGTTACCACTGGCTAGCTACTTTGTATCTGCTCTCCACATGTTACCACAGCTAGCTACTTTGTATCTGGTCTCCACACGTTACCACAGCTAGCTACTTTGTATCTGGTCTCTCCACATGTTACCACTGGCTAGCTACTTTGTATCTGGTCTCCACACGTTACCACAGCTAGCTACTTTGTATCTGGTCTCTCCACATGTTACCACTGGCTAGCTACTTTGTATCTGGTCTCCACACCTTACCACTGGCTAGCTACTTTGTATCTGGTCTCCACACGTTACCACAGCTAGCTACTTTGTATCTGGTCTCCACATGTTACCACTGGCTAGCTACTTTGTATCTGGTCTCCACATGTTACCACAGCTAGCTACTTTGTATCTGCTCTCCACACCTTACCACAGCTAGCTACTTTGTATCTGCTCTCCACATGTTACCACAGCTAGCTACTTTGTATCTGCTCTCCACACCTTACCACAGCTAGCTACTTTGTATCTGCTCTCCACATGTTACCACAGCTAGCTACTTTGTATCTGGTCTCCACACGTTACCACAGCTAGCTACTTTGTATCTGGTCTCCACATGTTACCACAGCTAGCTACTTTGTATCTGGTCTCCACACGTTACCACAGCTAGCTACTTTGTATCTGCTCTCCACACATTACCACAGCTAGCTACTTTGTATCTGGTCTCCACATGTTACCACAGCTAGCTACTTTGTATCTGGTCTCCACACGTTACCACAGCTAGCTACTTTGTATCTGGTCTCCACACGTTACCACTGGCTAGCTACTTTGTATCTGGTCTCTCCACACGTTACCACTGGCTAGCTACTTTGTATCTGCTCTCCACACGTTACCACAGCTAGCTACTTTGTATCTGGTCTCCACATGTTACCACAGCTAGCTACTTTGTATCTGGTCTCCACACGTTACCACAGCTAGCTACTTTGTATCTGCTCTCCACACGTTACCACAGCTAGCTACTTTGTATCTGGTCTCCACACCTTACCACAGCTAGCTACTTTGCATCTGCTCTCCACACGTTACCACAGCTAGCTACTTTGTATCTGCTCTCCACACGTTACCACAGCTAGCTACTTTGTATCTGCTCTCCACACCTTACCACTGGCTAGCTACTTTGTATCTGGTCTCCACACATGTTACCACAGCTAGCTACTTTGTATCTGGTCTCCACACATGTTACCACAGCTAGCTACTTTGTATCTGGTCTCCACACATGTTACCACAGCTAGCTACTTTGTATCTGGTCTCCACATGTTACCACTGGCTAGCTACTTTGTATCTGGTCTCCACACATGTTACCACAGCTAGCTACTTTGTATCTGGTCTCTCCACATGTTACCACAGCTAGCTACTTTGTATCTGGTCTCCACACATGTTACCACAGCTAGCTACTTTGTATCTGGTCTCCACATGTTACCACAGCTAGCTACTTTGTATCTGGTCTCTCCACATGTTACCACAGCTAGCTACTTTGTATCTGGTCTCCACATGTTACCACAGCTAGCTACTTTGTATCTGGTCTCCACACGTTACCACAGCTAGCTACTTTGTATCTGGTCTCCACACGTTACCACTGGCTAGCTACTTTGTATCTGGTCTCCACATGTTACCACTGGCTAGCTACTTTGTATCTGGTCTCCACATGTTACCACAGCTAGCTACTTTGTATCTGGTCTCCACATGTTACCACAGCTAGCTACTTTGTATCTGCTCTCCACATGTTACCACAGCTAGCTACTTTGTATCTGGTCTCCACACCTTACCACTGGCTAGCTACTTTGTATCTGGTCTCCACATGTTACCACAGCTAGCTACTTTGTATCTGGTCTCCACACCTTACCACAGCTAGCTACTTTGTATCTGGTCTCCACATGTTACCACAGCTAGCTACTTTGTATCTGCTCTCCACACCTTACCACTGGCTAGCTACTTTGTATCTGGTCTCCACACATGTTACCACAGCTAGCTACTTTGTATCTGGTCTCCACACGTTACCACAGCTAGCTACTTTGTATCTGCTCTCCACATGTTACCACTGGCTAGCTACTTTGTATCTGCTCTCCACATGTTACCACAGCTAGCTACTTTGTATCTGGTCTCCACACCTTACCACTGGCTAGCTACTTTGTATCTGCTCTCCACATGTTACCACTGGCTAGCTACTTTGTATCTGCTCTCCACATGTTACCACTGGCTAGCTACTTTGTATCTAGTCTCCACACGTTACCACAGCTAGCTACTTTGTATCTGGTCTCCACACATGTTACCACAGCTAGCTACTTTGTATCTGCTCTCCACATGTTACCACAGCTAGCTACTTTGTATCTGCTCTCCACACATTACCACAGCTAGCTACTTTGTATCTGGTCTCCACACACGTTACCACAGCTAGCTACTTTGTATCTGGTCTCCACACCTTACCACTGGCTAGCTA
The DNA here is from genome assembly GCF_963971535.1 of Notolepis coatsorum. Classification (NCBI taxonomy): domain Eukaryota; kingdom Metazoa; phylum Chordata; class Actinopteri; order Aulopiformes; family Paralepididae; genus Notolepis; species Notolepis coatsorum. The sequence goes on along the minus strand of NC_140169.1, from coordinate 44,650,239 downwards.
CTTTGTATCTGCTCTCCACACATTACCACAGCTAGCTACTTTGTATCTGGTCTCCACACCTTACCACAGCTAGCTACTTTGTATCTGCTCTCCACACGTTACCACTGGCTAGCTACTTTGTATCTGGTCTCCACATGTTACCACAGCTAGCTACTTTGTATCTGGTCTCCACACCTTACCACTGGCTAGCTACTTTGTATCTGCTCTCCACACATTACCACAGCTAGCTACTTTGTATCTGGTCTCCACACATGTTACCACAGCTAGCTACTTTGTATCTGGTCTCCACACCTTACCACAGCTAGCTACTTTGTATCTGCTCTCCACACCTTACCACAGCTAGCTACTTTGTATCTGGTCTCCACATGTTACCACAGCTAGCTACTTTGTATCTGGTCTCCACATGTTACCACTGGCTAGCTACTTTGTATCTGGTCTCCACATGTTACCACAGCTAGCTACTTTGTATCTGCTCTCCACACATTACCACAGCTAGCTACTTTGTATCTGGTCTCCACATGTTACCACAGCTAGCTACTTTGTATCTGGTCTCCACATGTTACCACTGGCTAGCTACTTTGTATCTGGTCTCCACATGTTACCACTGGCTAGCTACTTTGTATCTGGTCTCCACATGTTACCACTGGCTAGCTACTTTGTATCTGCTCTCCACACGTTACCACTGGCTAGCTACTTTGTATCTGGTCTCCACATGTTACCACTGGCTAGCTACTTTGTATCTGGTCTCCACATGTTACCACAGCTAGCTACTTTGTATCTGCTCTCCACACGTTACCACTGGCTAGCTACTTTGTATCTGGTCTCCACATGTTACCACTGGCTAGCTACTTTGTATCTGCTCTCCACACGTTACCACTGGCTAGCTACTTTGTATCTGGTCTCCACATGTTACCACTGGCTAGCTACTTTGTATCTGGTCTCCACATGTTACCACAGCTAGCTACTTTGTATCTGCTCTCCACATGTTACCACAGCTAGCTACTTTGTATCTGGTCTCCACATGTTACCACAGCTAGCTACTTTGTATCTGGTCTCTCCACATGTTACCACAGCTAGCTACTTTGTATCTGGTCTCCACATGTTACCACTGGCTAGCTACTTTGTATCTGGTCTCCACATGTTACCACAGCTAGCTACTTTGTATCTGGTCTCCACATGTTACCACTGGCTAGCTACTTTGTATCTGGTCTCCACATGTTACCACAGCTAGCTACTTTGTATCTGGTCTCCACACGTTACCACAGCTAGCTACTTTGTATCTGGTCTCCACACCTTACCACTGGCTAGCTACTTTGTATCTGGTCTCCACACGTTACCACAGCTAGCTACTTTGTATCTGGTCTCCACATGTTACCACTGGCTAGCTACTTTGTATCTGGTCTCCACATGTTACCACTGGCTAGCTACTTTGTATCTGCTCTCCACACATTACCACAGCTAGCTACTTTGTATCTGCTCTCCACACGTTACCACAGCTAGCTACTTTGTATCTGGTCTCTCCACACCTTACCACTGGCTAGCTACTTTGTATCTGGTCTCCACACGTTACCACAGCTAGCTACTTTGTATCTGGTCTCCACACCTTACCACTGGCTAGCTACTTTGTATCTGGTCTCTCCACACGTTACCACAGCTAGCTACTTTGTATCTGGTCTCCACACCTTACCACAGCTAGCTACTTTGTATCTGGTCTCCACATGTTACCACAGCTAGCTACTTTGTATCTGGTCTCCACACCTTACCACTGGCTAGCTACTTTGTATCTGGTCTCCACACCTTACCACTGGCTAGCTACTTTGTATCTGGTCTCCACACGTTACCACAGCTAGCTACTTTGTATCTGGTCTCCACACGTTACCAGAGCTAGCTACTTTGTATCTGGTCTCCACATGTTACCACTGGCTAGCTACTTTGTATCTGGTCTCCACACCTTACCACAGCTAGCTACTTTGTATCTGGTCTCCACACGTTACCACTGGCTAGCTACTTTGTATCTGGTCTCTCCACACCTTACCACTGGCTACCTACTTTGTATCTGGTCTCCACACGTTACCACAGCTAGCTACTTTGTATCTGGTCTCCACACATTACCACAGCTAGCTACTTTGTATCTGGTCTCTCCACACCTTACCACTGGCTAGCTACTTTGTATCTGGTCTCCACATGTTACCACAGCTAGCTACTTTGTATCTGGTCTCCACACGTTACCACAGCTAGCTACTTTGTATCTGGTCTCCACACCTTACCACTGGCTAGCTACTTTGTATCTGGTCTCCACATGTTACCACAGCTAGCTACTTTGTATCTGGTCTCCACACCTTACCACTGGCTAGCTACTTTGTATCTGGTCTCCACACCTTACCACTGGCTAGCTACTTTGTATCTGGTCTCCACACATGTTACCACAGCTAGCTACTTTGTATCTGCTCTCCACACCTTACCACTGGCTAGCTACTTTGTATCTGCTCTCCACACCTTACCACTGGCTAGCTACTTTGTATCTGGTCTCCACACATGTTACCACTGGCTAGCTACTTTGTATCTGGTCTCCACATGTTACCACAGCTAGCTACTTTGTATCTGGTCTCCACATGTTACCACAGCTAGCTACTTTGTATCTGGTCTCCACACATGTTACCACAGCTAGCTACTTTGTATCTGGTCTCCACACATGTTACCACAGCTAGCTACTTTGTATCTGGTCTCCACATGTTACCACAGCTAGCTACTTTGTATCTGGTCTCCACACATTACCACAGCTAGCTACTTTGTATCTGGTCTCCACATGTTACCACAGCTAGCTACTTTGTATCTGGTCTCCACATGTTACCACAGCTAGCTACTTTGTATCTGGTCTCCACATGTTACCACAGCTAGCTACTTTGTATCTGCTCTCCACACGTTACCACAGCTAGCTACTTTGTATTTGGTCTCCACACGTTACCACAGCTAGCTACTTTGTATCTGGTCTCTCCACACCTTACCACAGCTAGCTACTTTGTATCTGGTCTCCACACATTACCACAGCTAGCTACTTTGTATCTGGTCTCCACATGTTACCACAGCTAGCTACTTTGTATCTGGTCTCCACACGTTACCACAGCTAGCTACTTTGTATCTGGTCTCCACACATTACCACAGCTAGCTACTTTGTATCTGGTCTCCACATGTTACCACAGCTAGCTACTTTGTATCTGGTCTCCACACGTTACCACAGCTAGCTACTTTGTATCTGGTCTCCACACCTTACCACAGCTAGCTACTTTGTATCTGCTCTCCACACGTTACCACTGGCTAGCTACTTTGTATCTGCTCTCCACACCTTACCACAGCTAGCTACTTTGTATCTGGTCTCCACATGTTACCACTGGCTAGCTACTTTGTATCTAGTCTCCACATGTTACCACAGCTAGCTACTTTGTATCTGGTATCTCCACACGTTACCACTGGCTAGCTACTTTGTATCTGCTCTCCACATGTTACCACAGCTAGCTACTTTGTATCTGGTCTCTCCACACGTTACCACTGGCTAGCTACTTTGTATCTAGTCTCCACATGTTACCACAGCTAGCTACTTTGTATCTGCTCTCCACACGTTACCACAGCTAGCTACTTTGTATCTGCTCTCCACATGTTACCACAGCTAGCTACTTTGTATCTGCTCTCCACACGTTACCACAGCTAGCTACTTTGTATCTGGTCTCCACATGTTACCACTGGCTAGCTACTTTGTATCTGGTCTCTCCACACCTTACCACAGCTAGCTACTTTGTATCTGCTCTCCACACGTTACCACAGCTAGCTACTTTGTATCTGGTCTCTCCACATGTTACCACAGCTAGCTACTTTGTATCTGGTCTCCACATGTTACCACAGCTAGCTACTTTGTATCTGGTCTCCACACGTTACCACAGCTAGCTACTTTGTATCTGCTCTCCACACGTTACCACAGCTAGCTACTTTGTATCTGGTCTCCACACCTTACCACAGCTAGCTACTTTGTATCTGCTCTCCACACGTTACCACAGCTAGCTACTTTGTATCTGGTCTCTCCACATGTTACCACTGGCTAGCTACTTTGTATCTGCTCTCCACACGTTACCACAGCTAGCTACTTTGTATCTGGTCTCTCCACACGTTACCACAGCTAGCTACTTTGTATCTGGTCTCTCCACATGTTACCACTGGCTAGCTACTTTGTATCTGGTCTCCACATGTTACCACAGCTAGCTACTTTGTATCTGCTCTCCACATGTTACCACAGCTAGCTACTTTGTATCTGGTCTCCACACGTTACCACTGGCTAGCTACTTTGTATCTGGTCTCTCCACACCTTACCACTGGCTAGCTACTTTGTATCTGGTCTCCACACGTTACCACAGCTAGCTACTTTGTATCTGGTCTCCACACGTTACCACAGCTAGCTACTTTGTATCTGGTCTCTCCACACCTTACCACTGGCTAGCTACTTTGTATCTGGTCTCCACATGTTACCACAGCTAGCTACTTTGTATCTGGTCTCCACATGTTACCACAGCTAGCTACTTTGTATCTGGTCTCCACACCTTACCACTGGCTAGCTACTTTGTATCTGGTCTCCACATGTTACCACAGCTAGCTACTTTGTATCTGGTCTCCACACCTTACCACTGGCTAGCTACTTTGTATCTGGTCTCCACACCTTACCACTGGCTAGCTACTTTGTATCTGGTCTCCACACATGTTACCACAGCTAGCTACTTTGTATCTGCTCTCCACACCTTACCACTGGCTAGCTACTTTGTATCTGCTCTCCACACCTTACCACTGGCTAGCTACTTTGTATCTGGTCTCCACACATGTTACCACTGGCTAGCTACTTTGTATCTTGTCTCCACATGTTACCACAGCTAGCTACTTTGTATCTGGTCTCCACACGTTACCACAGCTAGCTACTTTGTATCTGGTCTCCACACATGTTACCACAGCTAGCTACTTTGTATCTGGTCTCCACATGTTACCACAGCTAGCTACTTTGTATCTGGTCTCCACACATGTTACCACAGCTAGCTACTTTGTATCTGGTCTCCACACATGTTACCACAGCTAGCTACTTTGTATCTGGTCTCCACATGTTACCACAGCTAGCTACTTTGTATCTGGTCTCCACACATTACCACAGCTAGCTACTTTGTATCTGGTCTCCACATGTTACCACAGCTAGCTACTTTGTATCTGGTCTCCACATGTTACCACAGCTAGCTACTTTGTATCTGGTCTCCACGTGTTACCACAGCTAGCTACTTTGTATCTGCTCTCCACACGTTACCACAGCTAGCTACTTTGTATCTGGTCTCCACACGTTACCACAGCTAGCTACTTTGTATCTGGTCTCTCCACACCTTACCACAGCTAGCTACTTTGTATCTGGTCTCCACACATTACCACAGCTAGCTACTTTGTATCTGGTCTCCACATGTTACCACAGCTAGCTACTTTGTATCTGGTCTCCACACGTTACCACAGCTAGCTACTTTGTATCTGTTCTCCACACCTTACCACAGCTAGCTACTTTGTATCTGCTCTCCACACGTTACCACTGGCTAGCTACTTTGTATCTGCTCTCCACACCTTACCACAGCTAGCTACTTTGTATCTGGTCTCCACATGTTACCACTGGCTAGCTACTTTGTATCTAGTCTCCACATGTTACCACAGCTAGCTACTTTGTATCTGGTCTCTCCACACGTTACCACTGGCTAGCTACTTTGTATCTGCTCTCCACATGTTACCACAGCTAGCTACTTTGTATCTGGTCTCTCCACACGTTACCACTGGCTAGCTACTTTGTATCTAGTCTCCACATGTTACCACAGCTAGCTACTTTGTATCTGCTCTCCACACGTTACCACAGCTAGCTACTTTGTATCTGCTCTCCACATGTTACCACAGCTAGCTACTTTGTATCTGCTCTCCACACGTTACCACAGCTAGCTACTTTGTATCTGGTCTCCACATGTTACCACTGGCTAGCTACTTTGTATCTGGTCTCTCCACACCTTACCACAGCTAGCTACTTTGTATCTGCTCTCCACACGTTACCACAGCTAGCTACTTTGTATCTGGTCTCTCCACATGTTACCACAGCTAGCTACTTTGTATCTGGTCTCCACATGTTACCACAGCTAGCTACTTTGTATCTGGTCTCCACACGTTACCACAGCTAGCTACTTTGTATCTGCTCTCCACACGTTACCACAGCTAGCTACTTTGTATCTGGTCTCCACACCTTACCACAGCTAGCTACTTTGTATCTGCTCTCCACACGTTACCACAGCTAGCTACTTTGTATCTGGTCTCTCCACATGTTACCACTGGCTAGCTACTTTGTATCTGCTCTCCACACGTTACCACAGCTAGCTACTTTGTATCTGGTCTCTCCACACGTTACCACAGCTAGCTACTTTGTATCTGGTCTCTCCACATGTTACCACTGGCTAGCTACTTTGTATCTGGTCTCCACATGTTACCACAGCTAGCTACTTTGTATCTGGTCTCCACACCTTACCACAGCTAGCTACTTTGTATCTGCTCTCCACACGTTACCACTGGCTAGCTACTTTGTATCTGGTCTCCACATGTTACCACAGCTAGCTACTTTGTATCTGCTCTCCACATGTTACCACAGCTAGCTACTTTGTATCTGGTCTCCACACCTTACCACTGGCTAGCTACTTTGTATCTGCTCTCCACACGTTACCACTGGCTAGCTACTTTGTATCTGGTCTCCACATGTTACCACAGCTAGCTACTTTGTATCTGCTCTCCACACGTTACCACAGCTAGCTACTTTGTATCTAGTCTCCACATGTTACCACAGCTAGCTACTTTGTATCTGGTCTCCACACGTTACCACAGCTAGCTACTTTGTATCTGCTCTCCACATGTTACCACAGCTAGCTACTTTGTATCTGGTCTCCACACCTTACCACTGGCTAGCTACTTTGTATCTGGTCTCCACATGTTACCACAGCTAGCTACTTTGTATCTGCTCTCCACACCTTACCACTGGCTAGCTACTTTGTATCTGGTCTCCACACCTTACCACTGGCTAGCTACTTTGTATCTGCTCTCCACACCTTACCACTGGCTAGCTACTTTGTATCTGGTCTCCACACCTTACCACTGGCTAGCTACTTTGTATCTGCTCTCCACATGTTACCACTGGCTAGCTACTTTGTATCTGCTCTCCACATGTTACCACTGGCTAGCTACTTTGTATCTGGTCTCCACATGTTACCACTGGCTAGCTACTTTGTATCTGCTCTCCACATGTTACCACAGCTAGCTACTTTGTATCTGCTCTCCACACCTTACCACAGCTAGCTACTTTGTATCTGCTCTCCACACGTTACCACAGCTAGCTACTTTGTATCTGCTCTCCACACGTTACCACAGCTAGCTACTTTGTATCTGGTCTCCACATGTTACCACTGGCTAGCTACTTTGTATCTGGTCTCCACACATTACCACAGCTAGCTACTTTGTATCATGTACATTCATCTGGACTTTTCCATTTATTGTGCAACTAGTTAAACAAGAGTCTGTTGACACACCTGATAAATAATTACCGTTAATGTAGTCTAATTAGTGTTTTTTAATAGAACAGCTGTGTGGCGAAGTGATACATATAGGTGAAGGTCCCATGGCTGTTATCCTGTATCAGCACTCATGGAATACCTCTCGTCCAATCAGATGACTTAGTTGGAACTAACTGTATAATATAGAATTGGTCATCAGTAGGAAGAGACCACACAGCTACTGAAAGGGTTTTAAATATATTGTAATAAAAAGTGAATGTAGACTTAAAGCTAAACTTAAAACTATATCACAAGTCTTATTACAATATTTTGTCATATATTTTGTCCATATTGTACAGCCCTAGTATTCTGCTGTCTTTAACTGATGGTCACTTTGTGTATCCATTACTGTATTTATTGAACCGATTGAAATTAATCATTGCCTAATCACATTAAAGCCACAGTCCTGTTGATTGATTATGTATCTAATCACAACCTCCAGGGCTGTGGAGACTGTGGTTGTATTGAGCAGCTCCCAGGTGTGAATGTGTTCCTTGTTGTCCTATGAGTGGGTGTGTCTGTCTGTTACATGTGTGTGTTACATGTGTGTGTGTTACATGTGTGTGTGTGTTACATGTGTGTGTGTTACATGTGTGTGTTACATGTGTGTCTGTGTGTTACTTGTGTGTCTGTTACATGTGTGTGTTACATGTGTGTCTGTGTGTTACATGGGTGTCTGTTACATGTGTGTATGTGTGTTACATGTGTGTCTGTGTGTTACATGTGTGTATGTTACATGTGTGTCTGTTACATGTGTGTCTGTGTGTTACATGGGTGTCTGTTACATGTGTGTATGTGTGTTACATGTGTGTCTGTGTGTTACATGTGTGTATGTTACATGTGTGTCTGTTACATGTGTGTCTGTTACATGTGTGTCTGTGATACATGTGTGTCTGTTATGTGTGTCTGTGTTACATGTGTGTCTGTTACATCTTATTAGCATAGAATTGGCATAATTACAGACAGGCATAATAATTGTTTACAGATAATTGCTATTAAAACCTCCCGGATAATGTGTAATATATTTTCATGAAAAATATAAAACAAATTTCAATTAAAAAGACAACATTGTAATAGATTTCGGTCATTCAAATCTATAAAATAATACAAAAATACATGTAATTGACATTAACCTGCTGTTGTGCGGCAGTGAAATGGTTAAGATGTGTCAGAGCGGCAGTGAAAGGGTTAAGATGTGTCAGAGCGGCAGTGAAAGGGTTAAGATGTGTCAGGGCGGCACCTGGTTGTCGGTGCCCACGTCGAGCAGCACGGGCAGACACTGCTGTGGGGGGACCCCTCCGCAGGCGGTGTATAGGGCCAGCTTGCCCACGGGGATGCCCATGCCGTAGCTGCCCAGGTCCCCGAGCCCCAGGATGCGCTCCCCGTCCGTCACCACCACGGCCTGCCGGGGGACAACCATCTCAATACAGGGTTGGGTACCGTTCACGTTTGAATCGATAGCGGTACCCAACGGTACGTTTTTTCTGTACTTTAGTTTTAACTTTTTTATCTACCTACCTCAGCTGTAAAAAAAAAAAAAAAAATCCAAACTTCTAATAATTTATAATCATTATTATTTATTTAGAACAATTTGTTAATATATAATATTGCAGCGGGTGTTGTGTGCATCTAGCTTTGTAAAGTGTAACAACACTTGTGACAGTTTTCGGCCTGCCATCCCCCCCGACTGCTTTGTTGTTGTTGAATCAAGTCAAACCCTAGGTAAGCGTGTATTGTGCGCATGAACGTGAGAGTGGCTTTCCAATGACACCCCACATGGATCTGCGAATCAGGGATCTAGGTGAAAAGTCACAAGCAAAAACAGGAAGAGAAAAAACCGCCGAATGTATTGGAGTCAATGAGAAAACTGAAACCTGCAGAGCTTTTTTTTTTTTTTTTTTACCAAAATCGCTCCTAATCACTCATTTCTGAATGGATTTTTATGAAATTTGGACATGTACTACATAAGAGTTCAGGCTATGGACCCAGCGTGTTTCCAGCTAAATTATTTTAGATATATACTTATATTGCACGTGTTATCCCGTGGTGAATATTGTATAGTTTCAGAGTGATCCTGGCTAAGTCCTGGTAACTGCGTTATGGAACATTGTGAATTTTGCTAAAGGGGTTCGCGTTGCTTGCCTGGACACGTTACTATTTCCAAATCAAAGGTATATAATAGGTCTTATGTTTAATCATGAATGCATCAAGGGGGGGGGTAATTTTGTGATGCTCTGATCGTCAGCAACGGCATACGTTTTGAATACTACATACGTTGATTGTTGCGATCGATGTGAAATCATTGTTGGATAAAATTAGGATTGATGTCATTATAGTCCTTACCTTTACTAGGAGGTATCCCAAAAAGAATATTCCAATTGTTTGATCGCGATTTCCAGTATTGATGTCCATCGGGTCCCTGACATGAACTGGCACAAAATATGCATGAAGTGTGCTGAACACGTTCCAAAGTGCTCGTGTAACGGGGAAGCCCGTGGGTATGTCCACAGTCACGGAAACAGGTGTGTTGACGAGTGACTGTGGCAGTGCGGGCTGGTAAATTAAACTCACTTCCCCATAACAGGGTTAACAGACGCATAGGTACGGTAGTTAGGAGTGAATTCACTTCTTAGTGCAGCGGCCTGTGTCGTCGCCCGCGGCGCGGGAGCCCCCTGTTCGACTCCCCCTCGGGACATTCTCATTTAACATCAAACACAACGCAGACCAATATGATCCGTCACACTCGGATGAAGCGATTTACTTGCCTGAGTCCAAATTCTCCGCCCGGACTATATATAATGTAACACACAGTGTGAAATAAGGTTTCAAAGGGTGGTGATACTGCCACCTAGCAGGATTCGGCCGGCATTGCAATCTCGGCGTCTCAGAATGAGTCCCAATGATACACCGAAAAAATAGAATAAAAGAAAAAACTATGAAAACCTGAGTATACTCGGGTTTTCGGGGGTCCTGGCGCTCAACGCATGGCGAGATAACCCGAATGAGTTTCTTCTTTCTTATTCTTTCTTTATTATTAGTTGTCATACAGAAGTACAGAATACTTTTATACAAAATGCTTCTTTCTGTTACGCTCCAGAGACTGTGCTAGACAAAAATATATATAAGTATAAAATAAAATAAGTATAGCAAGTAAAAATAGAAGTCACGTACGTAGACACAAGTGTTCAATATGTACAATGTTCAATGCAGAGTAGAAGTAACTGAGTTACCATACAATATACAATATACTAATATACAATATACTATATAGTGCAAAGCAGAAATGGGATGAGGTACAATTTAGGTACAATTTACAGTAAGGTGTAATGAGGTATGGGTTGTAGTGCAAATTCTTTACCAATAAATATAAAGTGTGTAAAGTGGGTGCTGCAGTGAGTTGTATGTTTAAAGTGAGTGTGTGCGTGTGGATGTGTGTGCTGTGAGTGCATTTGATGGTTGTTACATAGTGTTATTGTTCGTTGAGCATCCTGATGGCCTGGGGATAGAAGCTCCTTCTGAGTCTCTCTGTGCTTGCCATGAGACTCCGGTATCGCTTGCCTGACCGCAGCAGTTCAAAGAGGCAGTTGTTCGGGTGGCTGGAGTCTTTGATAATTCTCTTAGCCTTACCCATGCACCGCTTGTTGTTAATGTCCTGGAGAGTGGGAAGCCCCCCTCCAATTGTGCGTTCGGCTGAACGGGCCACTCTCTGTAGTCTGCTTCGGTCTTGTGCAGTGCTATTCCCAAACCAAGAGGTGATATTGCCAGTCAGGATGCTCTCTATTGTGCATGAGTAGAAGTTCTTAAGGATCTTCTGACTGACTTGGAACTTCCTTAGGCGCCTGAGGAAGTAGAGGCATTGCCGTGCCTTCTTCACAACACTGTCAATGTGTGTGGTTCATGTCAAGTCCTCGGATATGTGGACTCTGAGGTACTTGAAACTGTTCACTCTCTCAACCGGTGCCCCGTCGATGCTGAGGGGGCTGTAGTCCCTGACCCCCGACCTCCTGAAGTCCACAATCATCTCTTTTGTTTTGCTGACGTTCAGGGAGAGGCAGTTCTCCTGACACCACTGTGACAGATTCTCTACCTCTTCCAGGTAGGCCCTCTCGTCGTTGGCAGAGATCAGGCCCACCACTACTGTGTCATCAGCAAATTTGATGATTGTGTTGTTGTTCCACTGTGCCACACAGTCATGTGTGTACAGGGAGTAGAGGAGGGGGCTCAGAACACAGCCCTGGGGGGCCCCTATGTTGAGCGTGATGGATGAGGAGGTGCAGTTGCCTGCTCTCACCACCTGGGGTCTACCCGTCAGGAAGTCCAAGACCCACTGGCAGAGGTCATAGTTCAAGCCCAGGTCCCTGAGCTTGGCTATGAGTTTGGAGGAGACTATGGTATTGAATGCTGAGCTGTAGTCGATGAACAGCATTCACATAGTTCCCCTGCCTCTTAATGGTTGGTAAGATTTAATTCCTGTTAATTCCCATATATTCCCACTAATTGTTGTGGACAGTTTCCACCTTTGAATATTCCTGAAACTTTGCAACTCTAGTCATCAGTATGACACTCTGATAAAGGCAAAGGCTGAAAGGTGTTGGTGATACCGCAATAAACATTCTTACCTGCAATCGTCTGTAGTGTGTACGTGTGTAGCAGGCCTGTACACTGCGATGATATGATCGCGAATTGCCCCTTTAATTGGCCGTTGCGATTGGTAAATATTATCTGGGGGCGGGCTTGCGAGTAGTGCTTTCAAGCCTTGCATTCGCATTTCACTCCTAAATTATCCAAGGCGTGTGATGACGGCACTCACGCGAGCTGTCAGTGCGACACAATGTCGTGGTGCTATGAAAGAATCTGTCGGCAATGAATGAACTTACTGCGATCACCGATAGCCTGAGTGAAAAAAAAGATTTGCGTGTGGAGTGAATCTAGGTCACGCTATATACTTGGTACTTGTAGTCTATCGTGCGATTAAAGACCATGTCCCTATCTGCGTAGTCTATACATCCAACACCAAATCCCATAATTCCTAGCAAAACGAAACTGAATGTGGCCTCTCTTCCTTTCAATATGGACTATTGCATCGCCAAAGAAGCACCTCATTTCAATACATTTAAGATACAAATTTTGCTCTGCAAGAACAACGGAGTGGATATCAGTCCATCTTATGACAACCACGTCCGATGTGGAGAGATGATAAGATGATGATGATTGACGTGATGATGTGATGATTGATTGACGGGGACACGGACACTTCTAACGTTCAGGTTCAGCCATGCATTAGGTGAGTAGTAGTAGGTAGTAGCCCACTATTAGGACGTGAAATACTGTCTACTTAAATTTATAAAATATCAACCTATCTATCTATCTAATAATGAGACAATATGCAAATAAGATAATACTAATAATTGTCACGGTGTCCCCGTATATGAAATGAAAGTGGCTTGCAACTTTACTGGCTGTCACAAACTGTTTATTTCTCGTTTAGCATAGTATTACATTCCACTTCTATAAACAATCAAAGTCCTACCGTAAGAGCCTCATATGGGTCAATTAAACCTTTTTGATTAGTCTTTCCTTCGAGCTAAGTTGGACTGAACATTTCACTGTCAAAAGCGCAAATGTAAATAAGGTTGCGTCGCAACACGGTTTTCAAAATAAAGGTCACATATACAAATACCTCTCAATTCTTACTAAAAAAAGTCCCGGATATACATAAACATTAATTGGCATAGATCTCTATAAACGGCCCAACACATTGATCACTTTAGGCACACACTGAAACCAGTAACATCACAAATATGAAGCAGGTAATTACCCATACAAATAATAAACCTTTCATGGGGTTATTTACAATAATAATTCATTTGATTTCTAAAGCACTTTTCATTGTGAAACAAATGTATGCAGAGTTTCTTGTCCTCCTGATTAATGCAATGGTGTGTGTGTGTTGTGGTGATCTCATTCAAGGAGCACTACACAAGCGCGCGCACACACACACACACAGTTTGTTGTTTTTGTTCTATTAGTGATTTATACACTTTCTCGGTTGGTTCATTATAAAAGATACAAACCTGAAAACAAACGCACTTAAATGTTAAATAAAAGGACCACAGTAATGAGGCAGGAGGAACATATTTTTTTAATAATGGTAAAATTGTTATTTAAAAATGTGCCCCTAAAAAATATTTTTTGCCCCTAAATGTCTCATTTAGGGGCAAGTGTGCCCCTAGTGAAAAAGCTTAGCGTACAGCCCTGTGTAGGTGTGTACAGTAGGTGTGTAGAGTGTAGGTGTAGGTGTGTAGGTGTGTAGGTGTGTAGGTGTGTACAGTAGGTGTAGGTGTGTAGGTGTGTACCTTTATGTCTTCCCGCGGCCAGGAGTTGAGCATGCTGGCGACGTGGCCTTTATCGTGGATAGTGATGAAGAGTCCTCTGTAGAATAATAAGGTTACTTTGGTGTCAGAAACAGAATCCATCGTTTGGATATATTATGTTTCGTTTTAATTTCATAATTTCACGTTTTAAATATTCTTAAAAGGTGCTATAGATACATTTGAGCTCATTTAACTAATCATTAAAAACAAGGCGCAGAATAAAAGTATTGCTTCTACCCCCCCCCCCCCCCCAGGTGAGTGTCTCAGCCTCTGTCCCCCAGGTGAGTGTCTCAGCCTCTGTCCCCCAGGTGAGTGTCTCAGCCTCTGTCCCCCAGGTGAGTGGCTCAGCCTCTGTCCCCCAGGTGAGTGGCTCAGCCTCTGTCCCCCAGGTGAGTGTCTCAGCCTCTGTCCCCCAGGTGAGTGTCTCAGCCTCTGTCCCCCAGGTGAGTGTCTCAGCCTCTGTCCCCCAGGTGAGTGTCTCAGCCTCTGTCCCCCAGGTGAGTGTCTCAGCCTCTGTCCCCCAGGTGAGTGTCTCAGCCTCTGTCCCCCAGGTGAGTGTCTCAGCCTCTGTCCCCCAGGTGAGTGGCTCAGCCTCTGTCCCCCAGGTGAGTGTCTCAGCCTCTGTCCCCCAGGTGAGTGTCTCAGCCTCTGTCCCCCAGGTGAGTGTCTCAGCCTCTGTCCCCCAGGTGAGTGTCTCAGCCTCTGTCCCCCAGGTGAGTGTCTCAGCCTCTGTCCCCCAGGTGAGTGTCTCAGCCTCTGTCCCCCAGGTGAGTGGCTCAGCCTCTGTCCCCCAGGTGAGTGTCTCAGCCTCTGTCCCCCAGGTGAGTGGCTCAGCCTCTGTCCCCCAGGTGAGTGTCTCAGCCTCTGTCCCCCAGGTGAGTGTCTCAGCCTCTGTCCCCCAGGTGAGTGTCTCAGCCTATGTCCCCCAGGTGAGTGTCTCAGCCTCTGTCCCCCAGGTGAGTGTCTCAGCCTCTGTCCCCCAGGTGAGTGTCTCAGCCTCTGTCCCCCAGGTGAGTGTCTCAGCCTCTGTCCCCCAGGTGAGTGGCTCAGCCTCTGTCCCCCAGGTGAGTGTCTCAGCCTCTGTCCCCCAGGTGAGTGTCTCAGCCTCTGTCCCCCAGGTGAGTGGCTCAGCCTCTGTCCCCCAGGTGAGTGGCTCAGCCTCTGTCCCCCAGGTGTGTGTCTCACCTGGGCCTCCTGAATGCCAGGCCGTACTGCTGGCAGGCCAGGCCCACGGTGGGGGTGTAGACGATGGGCATGTACTCCTCCACGTCGGACGTCAGCACCCGGTAAAACAACTTCTCATTCCTGTCCTGCAGAGTCATCAGCAAGATGTACCTGAGAGACGGAAAGAGGGAGATAACAGCAAAACTACTATACCAGTATTCAAACAGACAGCCTACTATACTACTATACCAGTATTCAAACAGACAGCCTACTATACTACTATACCAGTATTCAAACAGAGAGCCTGCTATACTACTATACCAGTATTCAAACAGACAGCCTACTATACTACTATAACAGTATTCAAACAGACAGCCTGCTATACTACTATACCAGTATTCAAACAGACAGCCTGCTATACTACTATACCAGTATTCAAACAGACAGCCTACTATACTACTATACAAGTATTCAAACAGACAGCCTACTATACTACTATACCAGTATTCAAACAGACAGCCTACTATACTACTATACCAGTATTCAAAGAGCCTGCTATACTACTATACCAGTATTCAAACAGACAGCCTACTATACTACTATACCAGTATTCAAACAGACAGCCTACTATACTACTATACCAGTATTCAAACAGACAGCCTACTATACTACTATACCAGTATTCAAACAGAGAGCCTGCTATACTACTATAACAGTATTCAAACAGACAGCCTGCTATACTACTATACCAGTATTCAAACAGACAGCCTACTATACTACTATACCAGTATTCAAACAGACAGCCTACTATACTACTATACCAGTATTCAAACAGACAGCCTACTATACTACTATAACAGTATTCAAACAGACAGCCTACTATACTACTATACCAGTATTCAAACAGACAGCCTACTATACTACTATAACAGTATTCAAACAGACAGCCTGCTATACTACTATACCAGTATTCAAACAGACAGCCTACTATACTACTATACCAGTATTCAAACAGACAGCTATACTACTATACCAGTATTCAAACAGACAGCCTACTATACTACTATACCAGTATTCAAACAGACAGCCTACTATACTACTATACCAGTATTCAAACAGACAGCCTACTATACTACTATACCAGTATTCAAACAGACAGCCTGCTATACTACTATAACAGTATTCAAACAGACAGCCTACTATAACAGTATTCAAACAGACAGCCTACTATACTACTATACCAGTATTCAAACAGACAGCCTACTATACTACTATACCAGTATTCAAACAGACAGCCTACTATACTACTATACCAGTATTCAAACAGACAGCTATACTACTATACCAGTATTCAAACAGACAGCCTGCTATACTACTATACCAGTATTCAAACAGACAGCCTACTATACCAGTATTCAAACAGACAGCCTACTATACCAGTATTCAAACAGACAGCCTACTATACCAGTATTCAAACAGACAGCCTACTATACCAGTATTCAAACAGACAGCCTACTATACCAGTATTCAAACAGACAGCCTACTATACTACTATACCAGTATTCAAACAGACAGCCTGCTATACTACTATAACAGTATTCAAACAGACAGCCTACTATACTACTATACCAGTATTCAAACAGACAGCCTACTATACTACTATACCAGTATTCAAACAGACAGCCTGCTATACTACTATACCAGTATTCAAACAGACAGCCTGCTATACTACTATAACAGTATTCAAACAGACAGCCTACTATACTACTATACCAGTATTCAAACAGACAGCCTACTATACTACTATAACAGTATTCAAACAGACAGCCTACTATACTACTATACCAGTATTCAAACAGACAGCCTACTATACTACTATACCAGTATTCAAACAGACAGCCTACTATACCAGTATTCAAACAGACAGCCTACTATACTACTATACCAGTATTCAAACAGACAGCCTGCTATACTACTATACCAGTATTCAAACAGACAGCCTACTATACTACTATAACAGTATTCAAACAGACAGCCTACTATACTACTATACCAGTATTCAAACAGACAGCCTACTATACTACTATACCAGTATTCAAACAGCCTACTATACTACTATACCAGTATTCAAACAGACAGCCTGCTATACTACTATACCAGTATTCAAACAGACAGCCTGCTATACTACTATAACAGTATTCAAACAGACAGCCTACTATAACAGTATTCAAACAGACAGCCTACTATACTACTATAATAGTATTCAAACAGACAGCCTACAATACCAGTATTCAAACAGACAGCTATACTACTATACCAGTATTCAAACAGACAGCCTACTATACTACTATACCAGTATTCAAACAGACAGCCTGCTATACTACTATACCAGTATTCAAACAGACAGCCTACTATACTACTATACCAGTATTCAAACAGACAGCTATACTACTATACCAGTATTCAAACAGACAGCTATACTACTATAACAGTATTCAAACAGACAGCCTACTATACTACTATACCAGTATTCAAACAGACAGCCTACTATACTACTATAACAGTATTCAAACAGACAGCCTACTATACTACTATAACAGTATTCAAACAGACAGCTATACTACTATACCATTATTCAAACAGACAGCCTGCTATACTACTATACCAGTATTCAAACAGACAGCCTACTATACTACTATAACAGTATTCAAACAGACAGCCTGCTATACTACTATACCAGTATTCAAACATACAGCTATACTACTATACCAGTATTCAAACAGACAGCCTGCTATACTACTATACCAGTATTCAAACAGACAGCCTACTATACTACTATACCAGTATTCAAACAGACAGCCTACTATACTACTATACCAGTATTCAAACAGACAGCCTACTATACTACTATACCAGTATTCAAACAGACAGCCTACTATACTACTATACCAGTATTCAAACAGACAGCCTACTATACTACTATAACAGTATTCAAACAGACAGCCTACTATACTACTATACCAGTATTCAAACAGACAGCCTACTATACTACTATACCAGTATTCAAACAGACAGCCTACTATACTACTATACCAGTATTCAAACAGACAGCCTGCTATACTACTATACCAGTATTCAAACAGACAGCCTACTATACTACTATACCAGTATTCAAACAGACAGCTATACTACTATACCAGTATTCAAACAGACAGCTATACTACTATAACAGTATTCAAACAGACAGCCTACTATACTACTATACCAGTATTCAAACAGACAGCCTACTATACTACTATAACAGTATTCAAACAGACAGCCTACTATACTACTATAACAGTATTCAAACAGACAGCTATACTACTATACCAGTATTCAAACAGACAGCCTGCTATACTACTATACCAGTATTCAAACAGACAGCCTACTATACTACTATAACAGTATTCAAACAGACAGCCTGCTATACTACTATACCAGTATTCAAACATACAGCTATACTACTATACCAGTATTCAAACAGACAGCCTGCTATACTACTATACCAGTATTCAAACAGACAGCCTACTATACTACTATACCAGTATTCAAACAGACAGCCTACTATACTACTATACCAGTATTCAAACAGACAGCCTACTATACTACTATACCAGTATTCAAACAGACAGCCTACTATACTACTATACCAGTATTCAAACAGACAGCCTACTATACTACTATAACAGTATTCAAACAGACAGCCTACTATACTACTATACCAGTATTCAAACAGACAGCCTACTATACTACTATACCAGTATTCAAACAGACAACCTGCTATACTACTATACCAGTATTCAAACAGACAGCCTACTATACTACTATACCAGTATTCAAACAGACAGCCTACTATACTACTATACCAGTATTCAAACAGACAGCCTACTATACTACTATACCAGTATTCAAACAGACAGCCTACTATACTACTATACCAGTATTCAAACAGACAGCCTGCTATACTACTATACCAGTATTCAAACAGACAGTCTGCTATACTACTATACCAGTATTCAAACAGACAGCCTACTATACTACTATACCAGTATTCAAACAGACAGCCTACTATACCAGTATTCAAACAGACAGCCTACTATACCAGTATTCAAACAGACAGCCTGCTATACTACTATACCAGTATTAAAACAGACAGCCTACTATACTACTATACCAGTATTCAAACATACAGCCTACTATACTACTATACCAGTATTCAAACAGACAGCCTACTATACTACTATACCAGTATTCAAACAGACAGCCTACTATACTACTATAATAGTATTCAAACAGACAGCCTACTATAACAGTATTCAAACAGCCTACTATACTACTATACCAGTATTCAAACAGACAGCCTACTATACTACTATACCAGTATTCAAACAGACAGCTATACTACTATACCAGTATTCAAACAGACAGCCTACTATACTACTATAACAGTATTCAAACAGACAGCCTACTATACTACTATAACAGTATTCAAACAGAGCCTGCTATACTACTATACCAGTATTCAAACAGACAGCTATACTACTATACCAGTATTCAAACAGACAGCCTACTATAACAGTATTCAAACAGAGCCTGCTATACTACTATACCAGTATTCAAACAGACAGCTATACTACTATACCAGTATTCAAACAGACAGCCTACTATACTACTATACCAGTATTCAAACAGACAGCCTACTATACTACTATAACAGTATTCAAACAGACAGCCTGCTATACTACTATAACAGTATTCAAACAGACAGCCTACTATACTACTATACCAGTATTCAAACAGACAGCCTGCTATACTACTATACCAGTATTCAAACAGCCTACTATACTACTATACCAGTATTCAAACAGACAGCCTACTCCACTACTATACCAGTATTCAAACAGACAGCCTACTATACCAGTATTCAAACAGACAGCCTACTATACCAGTATTCAAACAGACAACCTGCTATACTACTATACCAGTATTCAAACAGACAACCTGCTATACTACTATACCAGTATTCAAACAGACAGCCTACTATACTACTATACCAGTATTCAAACAGACAGCCTGCTATACTACTATACCAGTATTCAAACAGACAGCCTACTATACTACTATACCAGTATTCAAACAGACAGCCTGCTATACTACTATACCAGTATTCAAACAGACAGCCTACTATACTACTATACCAGTATTCAAACAGACAGCCTACTATACTACTATACCAGTATTCAAACAGACAGTCTGCTATACTACTATACCAGTATTCAAACAGACAGTCTACTATACTACTATAACAGTATTCAAACAGACAGCCTACTATACTACTATACCAGTATTCAAACAGACAGCCTGATATACTATACCAGTATTCAAACAGACAGCCTGCTATACTACTATACCAGTATTCAAACAGACAGCCTACTATACTACTATACCAGTATTCAAACAGACAGCCTGCTATACTATACCAGTATTCAAACAGACAGCCTGCTATACTACTATACCAGTATTCAAACAGACAGCCTACTATACTACTATAACAGTATTCAAACAGCCTACTATACTACTATAACAGTAGTCAAACAGACAGCCTACTATACTACTATAACAGTATTCAAACAGACAGCCTACTATACCAGTATTCAAACAGACAGCCTACTATACTACTATACCAGTATTCAAACAGACAGCCTACTATACTACTATAACAGTATTCAAACAGACAGCCTACTATACTACTATAACAGTATTCAAACAGACAGCCTACTATACTACTATAACAGTATTCAAACAGACAGGAATCTGTAGAGCTGCTGAACCAAAATGGAGGAAAACTAAGCTCACAGTTCACTGCAATATATATAAATAAATCATGACTGCCTATAACAAACAATATGGGTGACAAGGAAGGACTGGTGTAGAGAATGTGACAAAATGTATTGTGTTTTAGAGCTAAACTACTAGCCTACTAGCCAACATTCTGCATTCCTCATTCGGACTTGAGGACTTTTGCGTCATTTAGGCCGTAAGGTGAAGGCTGTATTGTTTCATCTCATTCCCACCTCGGCGAATTACACAATTTTCACTCTGGGTGAAAGATATATTGGTGTAGATTTATGAACAAAAAGTTCTCCATTGACAAAATAGCCCATTTTGCGCAATCATAATTTTAAAGTCGGGACTAGATCTTTCCTCGCGAACGGATATTTGGTCACTGCAGAGTTTTATTTGACGCAATTGGTGCGAGTTCGGTCACGTATCTTGCGCTCGACCAATAGCAGCTCTCTTTGTTGCGAGGGTCGATCCGGTGTCAACAAAATCCACAGACTAACGTTACATCAGAACAGGACGGAAATGGACAGAAAACAACTTCTAAAGTTCGCAAAAAGGTTTCTAAACAATGTTATATATCTCACGTCCGTTCAGAAAGAACGTGTACAAGATTTTACACAGACACGTGGGATAGATATAGAAACTGTGTTGAACAGTGGCTTAACCTACCAGGCCAGAATCATACCATTGTTTAGAGATCGATTTGTGTCATAAATGTCATGATATATATTTGTATATCTGTATGTCGTGTATGTCATAAATGTCATGATGAATTGAAAATGGGGGACCCTGATTAGATTGTACTTTATTGTCATTATATTTGCATACAACGAGATTTGGGACTCAAACCTAAGGTGCAGTAATAAAATCACAAGTAATAAAAGATAAACATAAAATCCTATACAGAAACATTAAATGCTATACAATAAGACAATGTTAGTCCTGTACAATATACAAAATAACAACAATATACAGCACAAATAACAATCACGGTGTCAGACGGTAGTGGGTGGGTATTGCACTGTGGATATTGTACATCAGGATGTTGCACAGTGTGGGAGGAGGGGGAAAGCTGAATTACCCTAGACCAGTCTACCTTTGATGGTCTTAGCACATATGTGTGCCACCTGTATGGCCAGCCATCAGCTAAGAATGTGAATGATGCCAGATATAAAGCATTCTGCATGGCATCGGCTTTGCCAGAACTCTCTATGCCCCCGACAAGTGGCGCATTGTACCAACGCTGGAAAAGGGCAAATTACCAAGCAGCTATAATGAGACATTCATTGAAATCTATAATGTGTGCCCCTTTACCTGTTGGCAATGGGTGGCACTGGCATGTCGAGGATGGGGAGTTAACAGTGACTATGACGGATGACTACAAATCCGGCCTCTGATAGTGTGTTGCAGGTAGTCCACTAAGGTTGCAAACAAGGACAATGTGAGACAGGAAGATGTTCATGTGTGTCTGCAAAACTGCCATGTACAGATCTTTGTCAATGCCAAAACTGTGCAAATGTTAACCGAAGATAGGGCTACATGGGATGATGACTCAGATGATAGTGGTGAGGATGATTAACATCAGTGTTGCCTGGGAAGTGTGGTGGTGGATGAGGGTGTGGACTGGGTTGGGATGTATAGGGCGAGGGGATTCGGATCATACAGTAGTAGTGTGATTTGTTTGTATTTGTTGAGATCAGTTTGACACTGATCTCTCCACAGACCTCTAACTGTTTACTCATTTTACTCTGTATTGTATATTGAATATTCCTCTTTACTTACTTACTTTTTTTTACTGTATGAAGCACATTCTCAGGGGGTCATACAGAAACAAGCATTTCATCGTAAAGTACTGTATTTTATTGTGATAAATAATAAACAAACTTGAAACGTTAAACTTGTGTTAGTTGTGTATGTATGTGACGAATAAACCTCCGGTCAGTCCTTCATACCAGCGGCCATCAGGCTCCACAACAGTGAGCAGGGACTGAGGGACTGCTGCCAGACATCCAACTACAACTACTAGGAACCTAAAAAGGACAATAACACTACCTTATGCATACTGCACCTTATGTGAATACTGTATATTTCAGTTAGTTAGTTAGTTAATTATATTGACTTGTTATATTGTTTACACTGCTTGTTTTTACTACCTGTACCTCCCCTCCCCCAAGCTGCTATGATGCCTGAATTTCCCCAATGGGACCAATAAAGTAATAAGTAAGTAATAACTTTATTTGTATAGCACTTTTCATACAGAGGTTGCAGTTCAAAGTGCTTCACAACAGTAAAAAATACAGGCATAAGGGAGCATAAAAATTTAAAATGTAAATACAAAGAGATAGAGAGGTAGCAAGGTTAGGCAAATCACAGTTCTTCAACAATATAAATAATAAAATCGAATAGATTAGATAGAGTAAAAAAGTGCGGTTTGATTCAGTTTAAAATAGGCTAAAAATAATAAGATAGAACGGACAGTAAAAAGTGTGATAAGATTGTTCAATAAAGAAGAAAAATATATATATATAACAGAGCAGTGTATCGCTCTTAGTACTTTGAGTTTCCATCGCTCTTAACACTTTGAGTTTCTTTACAAAGTACAGTTCTAAGTTACCTTATAGAACAACAGAGCATCACTCTAACATCATAGAACCGACATATGAATTTCATTGGAAGTGTATGAAAGTAGGTAGGGTAAGAATATAGCAAAGTATGGTAAATCGCAGTGTTTCACTGTGATCTAGCATCCCAATAGGCTCTCTGTTTACAGTTTGATTCAGTAATACAAATAATAAAAATAGTTTAAAATTAGGGATGCTCGATATTGGCTTTTTTACCGATACCGATATTCCGATATTGTCCAACTCTTAATTTCCGATACCGATATCAACCGATACCGATATATGCAGGGTTTCCCCGTCCAAAAAACTGAATAATTTCAGGTAACTAATAATTTCACTGGATATATATAACAAATATTGTTATTGTTTTAAAAAAATTTTAAACCGATACAGATATTTTCCGATATCACATTTTACTGCCGATATCGGCCGATAATATCGGTCGGCCGATAATATCGGACATCCCTATTTAAAATGATTCAGTTTAAAAATAGTTATCAGTAAGAAGTAAAATTACAGTGCATACAGTAGGAGGTAGTGAGATAAAATTTGCATAGAACAGACACATGAATTTGATAGGCAGTGTATAAAAGTAGGCAGGGTAAGAATAGTGCAAGTAAGTACAATTTGTGTCAGGATATCCCTGATGTTTCTATAATAATATTTCCCCTTGCCACTAGGTGGTAGCAGATATCTATCTTCAAATATTTGCCTGCATTACCCCACAGTGAAATGCCTGAGCAAAGAGATAGGTTTTAAGCTGTCTTTTAAAGTGTCTTTTAAAGATGTCTAGCGAGTTGGCTTCTCTGATGTTTTGGGGTAGTTTGTTCCACAGTTTTGGGGCATAGTTGATAAAGGCTGCATTACCGATCCTCTAAATAAAGGAATAAAGGAATATCTTATCTTGATTGATTGAAGCCTTTATTAACAGATTGCAGAATGGGTACAATACAGTACAGCTCAATACACACAATTGTTAAGAGGATGCAGACCAGAGAAAAACTTTTGTCTTGTTTACATCAGGGTCCCCCATTTTCAATTCATCATGACATTTATGATGTACACGACATACAGATATACAAATATATATCATGACAGTTATGACACAAATCGATCTCTAAACAATGTTTGTATGTCTCCGCAATGGATTCTGGCCTGGTAGGTTAAGCCACCGTTCGACGCAGTTTCTATATCTATCCCACGTGTCTGTGTAAAATCTTGTACACGTTCTTTCTGAACGGACGTGAGATGCATATAACATTGTTTAGAAACCTTTTTGCGAACTTTAGAAGTTGTTTTCTGTCCATTTCCGTCCTGTTCTGATGCAACGTTAGTCTGTGGATTTTGTTGACACCGGATCGACCCTCGCAACAAAGAGAGCTGCTATTGGTCGAGCGCAAGATAC
Organism: Notolepis coatsorum; assembly: GCF_963971535.1. Lineage (NCBI taxonomy): Eukaryota > Metazoa > Chordata > Actinopteri > Aulopiformes > Paralepididae > Notolepis > Notolepis coatsorum. Next base: position 44,625,152 of record NC_140169.1, on the reverse strand, counting down.
GTGACCGAACTCGCACCAATTGCGTCAAATAAAACTCTGTGGTGACCAAATATCCATTTGCGAGGAAAGATCTAGTCCCGACTTTAAAATTATGATTGCGCAAAATGGGCTATTTTGTCAATGGAGAACTTTTTGTTCCTAAATCTACACCAATCGAACTTTCACCCAGAGTGAAAATTGTGTAATTCACCGAGGTGGGAACGAGAATCGTTTTCTAGCCACTTCTCAGCCTTCACCATACGGCCTAATATGACACTTCCAGAGAAACATTTGGTGACGCATTTGAAATCATCTCAAGACCCACATGTGTCCAAACCCACACGGTTGGAGAGAACACTGATTCACTATAATGTAGGCTTGTATGAGCTCACTACCCCAGGGGGGGGTTACTCACTCCTCCAGGGGAGGGGGTTACTCACTCCCCAGGGGGGGGGGGTTACTCACTCCTCCAGGGGGTACTCACTCCTCCAGGGGGGGGGGGGTTACTCACTCTCCAGGGGGGGGGTACTCACTTGTCCAGGGGGGGGTACTCACTTGTCCAGGGGGGGGGTACTCACTTGTCCAGGGGGGGGTACTCACTTGTCCAGGGGGGGTACTCACTGTCCAGGAGGGGGGGGTACTCACTTGTACAGGAGGGTACTCACTCCTCCAGGGGGGGTACTCACTTGTCCAGGGGGGGGTACTCACTTGTCCAGGGGGGGTACTCACTTGTCCAGGGGGGGGGGGTACTCACTTGTCCAGGGGGGGGTACTCACTTGTCCAGGGGGGGGGGTACTCACTTGTCCAGGGGGGTACTCACTTGTCCAGGGGGGGGGGGGGTACTCACTTGTCCAGGGGGGGGTACTCACTTGTCCAGGGGGGGGTACTCACTTGTCCAGGGGGGGGGGTACTCACTTGTCCAGGGGGGGTACTCACTTGTCAGGGGGGGGGTACTCACTCTCCAGGGGGGGGGGGGGGGGTACTCACTTGTCCAGGGAGGGGGGGTACTCACTTGTCCAGGGGGGGGGTACTCACTTGTCCAGGGGGGGGGGGTACTCACTTGTCCAGGGGGGGGGGTACTCACTTGTCCAGGGGGGGGGGGGGGGGGGGGGTACTCACTTGTCCAGGGGGGGGGGTACTCACTTGTCCAGGGGGGGGGGGGGTACTCACTTGTCCAGGGGGGGGGGGTAATCACTTGTCCAGGGGGGGGGGGTACTCACTTGTCCAGGGGGGTCTCACTTTCCGGGGGGGTACTCACTTGTCCAGGGGGGGAGGGGGGGGTACTCACTTGTCCAGGGGGGGTACTCACTTGTCCAGGGGGGGGGTACTCACTTGTCCAGGGGGGGGTACTCACTTGTCCAGGGGGGGGGGGGTACTCACTTGTCCAGGGGGGGTACTCACTCCTCCAGGGGGGGTACTCACTTGTCCAGGGGGGGTACTCACTCCTCAGGGGGGGGGTACTCACTTGTCCAGGGGGGTACTCACTGTCCAGGGGGTACTCACTTGTCCAGGGGGGGGGTACTCACTTGTCCGGGGGGGGGGTACTCACTTGTCCAGGGGGGGGTACTCACTTGTCCAGGGGTCCTGGGGGGGTACTCACTCCTCCAGGGGGGGGGGGGGGTACTGTACTCACTTGTCCAGGGGGTTACTGCGTGTCCAGGGGGGGGGGGCACCGGGGGGGGTACTCACTCCTCCAGGGGGCCTGGCGGGGGTACTGTAACTCACTTGTCCAGGGGGTTACTGCGTGTCCAGGGGGGGGGGGGGGGTACTCACTTGTCCGGGGGGGGTACTCACTTGTCCAGGGGGGGGGGGTACTCACTTGTCCAGGGGGGGTACTCACTTGTCCAGGGGGGGGGGGGGGGTACTCACTTGTCCAGGGGGGGGGTACTCACTCTCCAGGGGGGGTACTCACTTGTCCAGGGGGGGGGGGTACTCACTTGTCCAGGGGGGGGTACTCACTCCTCCAGGGGGGGGTACTCACTTGTCCAGGGGGGGGGGTACTCACTTGTCCAGGGGGGGGGGGTACTCACTTGTCCAGGGGGGGTACTCACTTGTCCAGGGGGGTACTCACTTGTCCAGGGGGGGGGTACTCACTTGTCCAGGGGGGGGGGTACTCACTTGTCCAGGGGGGGGGGTACTCACTTGTCCAGGGGGGGGGTACTCACTCCTCCAGGGGGGGGGGTTACTCACCGTCCAGGGGGGGGGGTACTCACTTGTCCAGGGGGGGGGGTACTCACTTGTCCAGGGGGGGGGGGGGGTACTCACTTGTCCAGGGGGGGGGGGGGGTACTCACTTGTCCAGGGGGGGTACTCACTTTTCCAGGGGGGGGGTACTCACTTGTCCCAGGGGGGGGGGTACTCACTTGTCCAGGGGTGTCGGGGGGTACTCACTTGTCCAGGGGGGGGGTACTCACTTGTCCAGGGGGGGGGGGTACTCACTTGTCCAGGGGCCATCCTCGGGGGGGGTACTCACTTGTCCAGGGGGGGGGGGTACTCACTTGTCCAGGGGGGGGGGGGTACTCACTTGTCCAGGGGGGGGGGTACTCACTCCTCCAGGGGGGGGTACTCACTTGTCCAGGGGGGGGGGGGGGTACTCACTTGTCCAGGGGGGGGGGGGTACTCACTCCTCCAGGGGGGGGGTACTCACTTGTCCAGGGGGGGGGTACTCACTTGTCCAGGGGGGGGTACTCTTGTCCAGGGGGGGGGGGGTACTCACTTGTCCAGGGGGGGTACTCACTTGTCCAGGGGGGGGGGGGTACTCACTTGTCCAGGGGGGGGGTACTCACTTGTCCAGGGGGGTGGTCTCACTCCTCCAGGGGGGTACTGTAACTCACTTGTCCAGGGGGTTACTGCGTGTCCAGGGGGGGGGGGTACTCACTGGTCCAGTGGGGGGTACTCACTTGTCCAGGGGGGGAGTACTCACTGTCAGGGGGGGGGTACTCACTCCTCCAGGGGGGGTACTCACTTGTCCAGGGGGGGGGGGGGTACTCACTCCTCAGGGGGGTACTCACTTGTCCAGGGGGGGGGGGTACTCACTTGTCCAGGGGGGTACTCACTTGTCAGGGGGGGGTACTCACTTGTCCAGGGGGGGGGGGGGGTACTCACTTGTCCAGGGGGGGTACTCACATGTCCAGGGGGGGGGGGTACCTCACTTGTCCAGGGGGGGGTACTCACTTGTCCAGGGGGGGGGGGGGTACTCACTCCTCCAGGGGGGGGGGGGGGGTACTGTAACTCACTTGTCCAGGGGGTTACTGCGTGTCAGGGGGGGGGGGGGGGGGTACTCACTCCTCCAGGGGGGGGGTGGGTACTGTAACTACTTGTCAGGGTGGTACTGCGTGTCGGGGGGGGGGGGGGGGGGGGGGTACTCACTCCTCCAGGGGGGGTACTGTAACTCACTTGTCCAGGGGTTACTGCTGTCTCGTGCTCTTGATGACG